>NW_024511544.1:1036450-1322988 GCF_017590135.1 Pyrgilauda ruficollis
GGCCCTGCCCTCGCTCGGCGGCGGGGGCCGAGCGGCAGCAATGGCGGCGCGGGGCCGCCGCCCGCCCGGGCAGCCGCGGCTCTAGGAGGGACGCGCGGGGCCGCGGGGCGCCGCTTCCCGCCGGGGTATTTATTCCTCCCCTCTCGCTTAAGTTGCCAGCGGAGCGCGCTGGCCGGAGCCTGCCCCCCCCGCGCCGCGGAGGTGCGGGGTGGCCATGGAGAGCCCCGCCGAGAACCCCAGCAAGGCGGCCGAGTACCTGAAGGAGCTGAACAAGATTATCGAGACGCAGCAGGAGCTGCTGGAGAAGCAGAAGCGGAGGATAGACGAGCTGGAGCAGCAAGTGGCCAAGTTGTACCACGAAAATGCCTGCCTGCAGGACGAGCATCACCGGCACCTGGCCACATGCCGGCTCCAGCAGGGCGTCCCCCCCGCGCCCCCGGGGGTGCTGAGCGCCATCCAGGAGAACGCCAGGCACGAGAAGTAAGCGCTGTCCGCCTTTCTTTGCCCCTTTTTCGGGCAGGGGGTTTCCCTGGCGGGGGTTCCCTTCCCTTTCCCCTCCTGCTTTCGGCCGCCCGAAGCCGGCAGCAGCGGGACTCCCTGCGGGGTGTGCCCCGGGCGGCCTCGGGGGACAGCCACGGGCTGCGGAGGCATGGCCCCAGCCTCACTGCCCGTGTCTCACTCGCTCCCTGGCCGGGGTCCCGGGGGGTTTCCTGCAGGGCTTCCCCGGCTGCACCGCCGGCCGTGCCCACGGCTGTCCCTGCGGCCAGCGCCGCCCGCGGCGCTCAGGGGATGCCCCGGGCAGAGCCGCGGTAGCGGGGCGCTGGGATCAGCGGGGCGAGCCCTGCCCTTCTCCCCGTAGCGTGTTCGCTGCCGGTCCGAGCGCCGTGGGGAGCGGGGGTGTTCAGCGTGGGGAGCCGCCCGCCCCCCGGGAGATGCCCCGCGGCGCTCCCGAGGTGCGGCCCTTGGCTCCGGCCGCTATCGAAAGTGACCCGGCCCGGGGTCAGTAAACATTGGCCGCTCGCCACCGGCGGGCTGGCCCGAGCCAGCGCCAGCTCGCCCCGTTCGGGCCGCCTTCGCTCCCGGCATCTATTCCAGCCTCTCTAAGCTGTAATTAATCGTCTGCGTTTCCCCAGCCCTGCGAAAAGCCGCTTAGTTGCGGGGTTCCGAAGCAGCAGGGATTCGGGAATAGCAAGAACTGAGGTCGGCGCTTTCCCGTAGTATTTTTACTTCTGGAAAAGTATTTAAGGCTTGGCTTTCCCGGAGCGGAGTGGGAAAAGCATGCATGGGATTACGAGCCCACTTCGCTGCTTGACACAGCACAATGGGCTGTTTGTGATCCGCTGCGCTCGAATTCCTCAGGTTTATAAATACAGACGCGGCGGCTCCCGGCCGCCGGCAGCCCCCGGAGTGCGGGACACAGCATCGCCCGAGGGAGGGCGAGCCCGGACAGCGCTCCGGCCGCGGGGTGCCGGGGGTACCGGGGGTGCCCGGGGTGCTGAGGGTGCCCGTCCCGCTGCGGGAGGCGCCGCTCGCTCGCTCGCTCGCTGCCGGGCTCGGGCAGCCCCGCTGGGCTCGGCAGCATCGCCCTCCGGAGAGCGGTGTCGGGCAGGGATGTCCCGGGAGCTCCCGCCGGCAGGGTGGAAGCGCTGCTGCCGCTGCTGCTGTGCTCGGAGTCGGCGGTGCTGCTGTTCCGAAGCAGCTTTTTCTCAGTGCTGCTGTGGAGGCTTCAGAAGGGTCGCTGGTGGCTCAGTGTCCCCTTTGCCTGCTCCTGCTCCTAAGCCTTGCCCCTGGCCAGGGGAGCAGGCTGGGAAGGGAAGTGGCTCTGCCTTCTCAGCGCCCTTCTTGCTGTCAGCGTTAACTGGGCTTCTTTTTCTGCGATGTAATCAGTTTAGTCTTTTTGATAAACAGAGATGTCTCTCTGAAAGTAAATACCTCCTGTAATAAACTGGAGAGCATGTTGTCATTTATCAATCAATCAATCCCTTAAGGAGAAAGAGCTGTTTCCAGAAAATATGGAATATTTACACTAATCCTATCCTGTGCCTCCCTGTCCAGTACCCGAGGATTTTTGTGGCTGTGCTTGTAGTACATGTCAACTCAGCTATCTTGTCCCATTTGTCTCTTGTAAATGACATTACCAAAAATTGTACAAATGGCTTGCCTTGTTTGATAATATTTCTCCTCTGCAGCCCAGGACTCATTTGCAGAGCCCTCCTTGGGCAGGCAGCTCTGGGGACTCAGAGGCTTTTAAGTCTCTTAAGTGGATTTGATGCTGGGATCAGAATTAATCTGGGATATTTATGGCAGAGTTGTATTGCTTTGAGGCATAGCCTGGGGGCTTAGTGGGGGAGCTGGGAGCCAGCCCTGTGCATCTGGCCCGGCCC
Source organism: Pyrgilauda ruficollis (assembly GCF_017590135.1). Taxonomy (NCBI): domain Eukaryota; kingdom Metazoa; phylum Chordata; class Aves; order Passeriformes; family Passeridae; genus Pyrgilauda; species Pyrgilauda ruficollis. Next base: position 1,038,835 of record NW_024511544.1, read on the forward strand.
TTGGCCCACGTGCCTGCCTGGGGAGCCACAGCTTCAGGGCCATCTTCAGCTGAGCAGTCCTGCTGTCCCCTCTCCTCCCCCAAAATTGTTCTCCTGAGGGAGGGAGCCCCTTCTTCTCTGCAGGTGGCCCTGCCTGGCTGGGTGTGTCACACCTGGCACAGGGGCTGTGGCTGTTGAGGCCCCATGCTGTCCAGAGCAGGTGCAGGAGCCACTCATGCCATCAGTTTATTCTCTGGCTGGATGCAAAAGATGGAGGAATTCTCCAACTTAGAATAGAGAATAATACCCTTGTTTTAAAGGGTTCTCCCAGTCCCACGGTTCCCTGCCAGGTAGGGCTTCCTGGCAGCCCTACCTGCAGGTTCCAGAGGTCTGGAGCTTTGCTCTCAGGAGCTCAGCCTCAGTTTCCTCAGACCTAATTGTCCCATTCACCTCAGGGATCTGTGGGTGGGGCATGAGGATCCCTTGTTTGCTGAAACTCAGTGTCAGGTGCCAGTGATGCTGAAATGGGCAGTGACCACTGCTCTTCCTGACACTTTCGTACTGCAAAGCTAAAAATAATGGAATCATTTTTGAGGGAAACTGGGCTTCTCTTAGTCAAATACACCAAGGCTTTTAGATGTTGTCTTGTACCTTGATTTGAACAACTTTTCTAAACTGCTTAGACTCCTGTCCTGCAGCAGCTTCACCTGTGTGAGGTGGCTGTGGCTCCCTGGCAGGGGTCCCATAATGCCAGATGTGGTTAACTTGTATAAAAGTAAGTATGCAAAAGTTATACAAGATAATATGGCTATGGATAGGTCTTAATACTTAATAAAAGATAGTAAAGAAACCTGACAAGCAAAACAACAAAATCCACACAAGTCCTAAAAGTTTTCAGTTCTTACAATGGAAGGAATATACAGGTGAAGACCACTTAAATAATTTAGAAAATCTGGTGTAGTTATAGAAATTCTGTAGCTTGTGAGGAGGAGAACAGTTAATGAGCCCTGAGACAGACTTCTGGAAGAAAGAAACTCAGTCCAATAATATATATAGAAATATATAAAAATAATCTGGTTTATGCACTTCCAGAAAATCCTAGAGTGGGAGAAATGTTTCTTTTGTGCCAGTTGCTGATGGAAGAAGGGAGGGAGGGAGGAGCAGAGGGCTGGGTGAGGAGGTGAAGGTGTGCTGCTTGTCCTGCAAGGACAGACCAAAAAAGGTTTGGGGGCGGTCTCACAAATTTTACAATGATTTGCTGAGAGCAAATCAACATTAAAGTGCACCGGGGGAAATGAGAATAGTTGATAACAAGGTTTTGTTAGGTGTGATGAATCAGCATAAGGAAGATAACAATAGGTGTTTAACTCATTAAGGTGTTTAACTCTGAGTTGCATAAGACTAATGTTGAGTGAATCTATTTCATTTAACGTTTGAGAAGCAGCAAGAGCCTCTAGAGCTCAGCTCCTTGGTGTAATTGGATAACGCACTTTTTTGGGGGGGTGCAAACCCAAATGCGCTGCATTTTCTCACATCTATACAAGGATAGTTTTGCGTGTCTGAGAACTCAACACTGGCCCCTCGCAGCTTAGGGAGGGATGTTTGTGCTCATCCTAATCAAGTTAAAAACTGTGCTGCTTTTCTACGGAGAAGGTGCCTGGTGGGAGGCTGAGCAGGAGGCAGAGCAGAATTGTCTGCTGAGACAGAGCAGTCTGAAGGGGCTGTGTTTGCAGCTCGGTCTGAGTTCTGCACCTGGCCTGGCTGGTTTATTTTTAAATGAATCTGGGGCTGGTTTTGTTCTCTGGGCCATGGCAGCCCCGGATTGGAGCTGTAAGACACCCCCAGAGTGTCTGGGAGGCGCTGGGCTCTGGGCTCGGTGGCGGGGAGCAGCGGAGTCGCTGGCGTTGTTGCTCTGGTGACAGTCACATGTGAAGGCTGCCTTGTGCCCTACATAGGCGAGCTTGTGACTTGGCCTGTGGCTGCCGGCGCTGGGAGCTGCCCTGCACAGCCCCAGCAGCAGCCCAGACAGTGCATTAGTGTAGAGACCAGCAGGGCTTGTTTTCTCTGCCTCCAGAGATGTCCTCTGCTAAGACAGGCTGTCCAAATGACGTAAATCCCATCTCCCTGCCTGCGCCGCGCTCCAGCAGCAGCTTGTTTGTGTTTTGTGCGCTCAAGTGGAGGGACCCAGCAGCTGCTCCAGCGGGCTCGTGCTTGGGCAGCTTCTGCCTTCTCTGCCTCCTTGGCAGCAGGGATGGAGATGAAGCGCTGCTGCTGGGTCCTGTTTCTCCAGGAAGGGTGGTTTGTGGCTGGAAGTCTGCAGTGCCAGGGCAGTTCTTACCAGGGATGCACCCGCCTGGTTGTCTGGCTCAGCTGGTGAGGAATGCATCCATGGGGGAAGCACAGGTTGTGCCCAGGGTGAGCAGCTTATTCCTACAGGGTGCTGAGTGTGCTGTCAGCTCTGTAGCAGGTAGGGATGGTGTAATTCCAGCTTTGAGCAGAAACTTGCACCTTCAAATAACTTAAAAGAACCCTGTTCGCTTCATTTTCAATCCGTAACTGGAACAGTGGGACTGCTGAGCCCTGAGAGTGAGGGTTTCACACTGAAGGGAGTGCTTTTGCTTTTGAAGCCCACATTTTGGGGTCATTATTGTGATTTGGACAGCAGCACAGGGGTGAGCATCCCTTAGAACAGGCATTTGTGGTGCTGGCAGACTGCAGGAAATCAACAGTGTGAGGATGTGTAAGAAGATGTGAACTCACTAACTAAACTCAGCTAAATTATTTTGGATCTCTGAAATATTGGCAAATTCTGGTACTTAATATCTGCTAAACATTAAGCTAAATGATGACACATAAAGACAAATTCATTTGAAAGCTGATGTGTGCTGTATAATCAATAAACCAAGGCAGGGAGTGGGGTGCCAGGAGCACAGGGATGACAGAGCAGAGTGCTGCTATCAATAAAGTTCCTGGGAATTCAGAGGGGGGAGGGAGAACATGGTCCAGAAAGAGAACAGCAGAAATAAGTGTTGTTTTGGGACAGAAAAACCAGTGTAGCAGAAAGTAACCCATCCTGTAACACAATAGCTTTAAAGACTGTTTCAAAACTTGAAGTAAATATGTCCCATTTAGAGCAGGGCAGTGCTAAAGAATTACCAGGACTTGCTGGATGTGGTATCCTCCTCTGATGAAGCTTTTTATTGTGCTGACACAGAGCACAGCTTTTGAGCTTCCCAACTTTGCAGTTGTGTTCTGAACTTTAAGAACAAAGTGCGTTTTTGTGCTCCTTGCTGCTTTGATGGCCTTCCTTAGGAATTCACTCTCAAGGAAACTGAAAAACACTTCCAGAGATGCACTTCTGCAAAAGATCTGGAAGTGTGCATGGGTGCTGGGGCCTGGTGAGCCAACGAGAGCTGCTGTGATTTCTGAGGGCCAGGTCTGCACATCCCTTCCCTCTCTCCCAAGCCCTCCCTCCAGGCCAGCCTGGATCTCCTGCTTTGTGCACACGCAGGTGTGGAGCTCACAGCAGGACACTGCTGGCTGTCCCCACCCAAGGAGGGCAAGGGAAGGCTTCTCCTGGTCTGCAGTGCCAGTCTTTGCTGGGTTTGACCAGCAAGCACAGCAGCCAGAGGAGCAGGATGGCCCCTGTGGAAGGAGGCTCCCACTGCAGCACCTCGGTCTGTCCTTGGCTCCTCAGAACTTGGCAGGTTTGGGTTGATGCATCAGCCAATGCTTTTGGGGTCAACCCTAAAAGTCAGTGTTGCTTCTGAGGACCTGAGCTTCCTGCTGGGTGAGGGATGCTGAGCTTTGCCCACTCCAAGTGACAAACCTTTGGGAGGAGCTGAAGAACAGACGTGCACATTTCTGAACCTGGCAGCCTCCTTGCCCTGGTTATTTGCTTAGGAGGACAAGGCTCCTTCAGTCCTTAGGGAAGGTGTGTTCTGGCAAAAAGAAATCAGTTGCAGCTTTTTTGAAAACCTGAAGCAAAATACAGCACACCCAAAGAAGTGTCTTCAGGAAGAGCTGATTTGAGGGCAGATCACAGAAGCTCTGAAAGAAAAAGAGCCAGGCATTTCAAGGTGTTTTCCTACAGCATACCAATAGGGGACTAAATTATTAACATTGAAATAGTAAATTCTTAAATCCTCCTTGCAAGCAGCATCTCAAAAAGCTTCATTTGGTTTTTTAGACCCAGCAGAAGTAGTTGGCTGTTGATGTGCTGGTCAGTGGGGCTCAGCTGAGCCCAGTGTCTCATGCCCAGAGTGGGTGCAGAGGTTGTGCCTTCCTCCAGGGATTTCTTAAGGGCAGGAGAAGCGGCCCCTGTTTGACACTGCTCAGTTTGGTGGCTGTGGTGTGCTGCAGACCCACAGAGCATCCCAGTGCACTGAATTTCCCTGGAGTTCATGGCTCAGCTGGGGGCACAGCCCCCTGTCTGGGCAGAGCTGCCTCAGTTTGGGGGCTCAGCTGGCATTGCCATCCCCAGTCTGGGCAGAGCTGCCCCCAGAGCAGGCAGCCTGTACCAGGTGGGTCTGTTCCATGTGCTCTGCCCCAGGCTCCTGCGTGCAGGTGCAGCGAGGTCATCCCATGCCAGGCCCAAGGAGGTGTGTGGGAAGCTGCTTAGGTAAGTGGATTTTGCAGGTCAGAAGTAATTCCTGATGTGCAGCCCACACTTGCATTATTCTAATTTGATCCCATCATTCCGACTCAGACCCTCTCTATTATGTTAATTGCACCTTTTTTTGGTGTGTTTTGCAGCCTGCAGATACTTTCAGGCTGTACCTGCCAGCGCTCCTGCCTTTCATCTTAGCTCAGCGAGCCCGTGAATGAGGTTGTCATAATTCCTTTCTGCCCGTGTCCCTGCCTAATTGCACTGTTTTTCTCAGCAGAATTGTAGAATTGGAAATGGAGACAGTGTGAGCAGGCTGTGGTGCAGCAGAGCAGCGTGGTTTGAAGAGATGGATGTGACGGTGCGTCCTGCTGGCTGCTGGCTACCTGTCCCTGGGCTGCTCCTTTCCCCACATTCCTTGCTAGGAATTCCTCTCCAGATCCTTCATAGCGTTTCTTAAAATACTGGAATTCTCAGCTGTTGTAGCTACTGTGCTGCAGTGGGAGAGATGCTGGTTTTGCTGCCCAGAAGTGTGGGTAGGAGTTGTTGCTGTTAATGGCCATTGCCCTGTGGCTGAGGGCAGGAGCAGGAGGTGTCTCCTCGGTCCCTCCTGCTGACCTGCTCTCTGCCCTTGGCACAAGGAGCAGGGGGACTGATGGCTCTTTTACAGCTGGGCAAGTCAGAGTTAATGATCTTCTCTTAATGGGCTGCTCAGCTGGGCTGAGAGATGGTTGTGTTAAACAGCACACTTGAGACAAATAAGGCTCTTAAAATCCTGGGTGCCCTCGTGGCTCTAAACCAACTTGTTTGAGTTTAATGATGTTGTTTGTGTGGTTTGTGACAGGAAAAACTAATAATGTTAAAATCAGAGAATGAATCCCAGGCTGGTTTGGGTTGGAAGGCACCATAAATCATCTCATTCCACCCCTGCCATGGCAGGGACACCTCCCACTGTCCCAGGCTGCTCCAAGCCCTGTCCAGCCTGGCCTTGGACACTGCCAGGGATCCAGGGGCAGCCACAGCTGCTCTGGGCACCCTGTGCCAGGGCCTGCCCACCCTCACAGGGAGGAATTCCTAATTCCCAATCTCCCATCCATCCCTGCCCTCTGGCAGTGGGAAGCCATTCCCTGTGTCCTGTCCCTCCATCCCTTGTCCCCAGTCCCTCTCCAGCTCTCCTGGAGCCCCTTCAGGCCCTGCCAGGGCTCTGAGCTCTCCCCGGAGCCTTCTCCTCTCCAGGTGAGCACTCCCAGCTCTCCCAGCCTGGCTCCAGAGCTCAGTCTGCTGCAAAGCGGCCAAAATATTTGAAGAGGGTGAAGCGCTGCAGAACAGAGCAGTTTTCCCAGCAGAACCTGAATCCCCGACTCGCAAGTTATTTTCCCGGCTGTTGTGTCCTGTCGGGTGTGGAGCTGTGACCCCGGGGAAGCCTCCATCCCTCCCCAGCCCGGTCCCGGTCCCCGTCCCCATCCTGGTCCCCATCCCGGTCGCCATCCCTGCCCATCCCCATCCCGGTCCCGGCCGTGCTCCCTCTGCTGGCTCCGCTCTCGCTGCTCAGCTGCAGAGCCACATCTGGAGCGTGGGACTGTTTCTAATGGCAACATCTCCGCTCCTCCTGCGTCTCCCCAGACGTCGGAAGGGCTGCTGCGAACGCAGCTGAAGATTCATGAGCGAAGTTTTGTCTTGAAGTGCCGAGGGAAACTTTCTTTTCAAGTGGTGCCGTTTTAAAACGAAAGAAATTATTCTGCTGCGAGGTATCTGAGTAGACTGAGTGCTACTGCTGTGCTAGATAAGAAAGATGCTGCTACTGAGTAGCTCTCTATAGCGACTGATTGAAATATAATATACATTATTTGCATGTTAATAAGATTTCTAGTCAGACTTCCCCAGCAAACACAAGCGGAGACAAAGGCATGCATGTCATACATCTCTAGCTGCAGCACAGCAATTCTGATTTACTAAGTGTGAATTCACTTCATTCTGTAATGAGGCAAAGAAAGCAGCAGGGGAAGGTGGGGAAGCAATCTCCTGGCCTTCTTCAGGGTTTGGGATGCAGCTGGGAGTTGATGTTTGTCAGGGTTTTCCATCTTTGCTGGATTTCTCCTGGCTCACAATGACTGCAGGTGACTTGGGAGCTCTTAATTGCTCCTTTTGAGCATGGAACATGGAGCTATGGGAGAAGCACAGGGAGATTGTCCTCAGACAGGGATTCTGCTGGGGAATCTGAAGCCCTGGTGGAGTTAAATCTGGCCATGGACATCAAGGACAACAAGAAAAGCTTCTACAGGAATGTCAATGATAAAGGGAAGAGTTGGGAAAACATGGGCCCTGTGCAGAAGGAAACACACCTGGTGACAGGGACAAGGAGGGGGCTGAGGCCACCCAGCTCTTCTGTAACCAGAGAATTGTCTCTCTGAAGTTCTGACTGCATCTCCACGAGCAGAGCAGCTGTTGATAATCACTGGGTTAAGGAGTGGTACCTTCATCAGGGAGGTGTCAGTGGGGACCTGCGTGCCTGCAGGTGAGTGTCCCAGGAGGAGCTGGTGGAACCTGTCCAGGGCCAGGTGGGACCTCAGTGCTCAGGGGAACGCTGGGGCTGGGAGAGCTGAGCAGCAGGTTTGGGCCAGCAGACCTCAGTGCCTCGCTGGGGCTGGTTTCAGGTAAAAAATGGACACTTTAATATGAGTAAATACTTTAATATGAGTAAATATTTTAATGTGAGGTGGGCAGGACCTCTCTTTGCTTGATTGGTTCAGGTTACCTCAATTTTAGAGGTTCACTGCTGCAACGTTTTGTTTTTCTATGAACGTAATGGTTCTCTGCTCACACGTGAGGAATATAAAATCTTGATTGTTTGTCTTCTGTGTGCTCTTAATGGTCCTGGAAATACAGGAAAATGTCAGGGATTCACGTGAGTCATTCCAGACAAATGATTGGCTTCCAGTTCAGGTCCCATCAATCTGCAGCCTTGATCTCTTGTTATAGTTTTCTGAATTTAGAAAGTTATATTTCACTAGAATTAAGGTGATTTTTTTGGTTTTTAACAAATGATAAGAGAGCAAACCCACTTGTAATGGATTGTGCTAGACATCAATATTCTTCTAGCATGGTTTCTTGGTAGGACAGGCAGGGCACTGAGCCTTTGGGTGCACCCAGAGCTGTTGCAGGGGTTGTTTGCCAGGTCTGCTCTGGGGATGCTCTCCTTGGTGCTGGGCTGGAGCTGCTGCTCGCAGCAGGGAATTGAAGGGGAGGGTCCATGGCAGGGCAGGGGATGAGAGTCCGTGCCCAGGGCAGGCTGCAGGTGGGATTCCCCTCCTGTGGTGCAGCTGGGACCTTGTGCTGTGCTGGCTTTGGAGGGAGCTCGGGGGATTGCAGAGCCCTGAGCCATCCTTCTTCTTCATCCTTGCTGCTTACCTGGCTACAGCCCCTTCACCTTCCTTCTGCCAGGGAATTCAGAGAGGAGCAGGCTCAGAAACATTCTACTTGATGGTCCTTCGTTCCCCTCATGGCTTCCTTGCGAGGCAGACAGGTGTTCCTGTGGAAATTTAAGCATTGTTATTCAAACCCAAAGCACCCAGACAGATCATTATTTTAAATTCTTGGCTCGAGTGCCTGGATCCAGTGGCACCATGACCCAGGGTGAGTGTGCTCTGTGTGCCCTGTGTTCTAGGCTGCCTTTTTCCAGCTCATGCTGTGGTGTCCTTTGTGAGCAGGTCGGGCTGTTTGTGTGGAAAGTCCTTGTAGTGACAGCAAAGAAATTCACAGTTGTAGGAATATCCCCTGGGGGTTTTATTTGCTGCTGGAAGTTCTGATTAATGGCTCTGTGTTGTGGAGAATAGGTGTATTTTGACTTTTCCTTGCATTCCATCTTTCTGTGTAGCCTGTGGCAGAAGAAGAATTTGATTTTGGCTTCAAGCTGGAGAAGCTGAGTGCACTCCAAAGAAATCTGCTTTAGTCTGTTCATCCTGCCTGGCTCTCTGCTTCACCTAAGCAGGACTGTGGGTGGGCATTCTCAAACCCTCAGTGTGACTCTTGGCAAAATTCACTGCTAAAATCAAACCCTCTGTCCTGATCTCTTTAAAGGCAAAAATAGCCTCTATCATCTTGTATCTCAATTCATGCACTTAACTTGGGTGTGTAATGCCACAGAGGTGAGCAGCCTCTAATTACAGGAAGGTAAAGTGGGGATGTCTGACCCTTCCTGGAGGATTTTCCTCCTCATTTAGCACAGCCTTTCCTGGTGTTGATCTCCCTGACTGAGACCCAAAGAGTGAGGCCCTGCTGTGCAAGGGGGGCTGGGATCTAATGCAAATGAACCAGCTAGATTTGAATAAGGAAATAAAATCTATATTCAGCTTTCAGGCTTGGTTCTATTTTAAGCTTTTAATTGAGTCCACCATTTCTTGAGTGCTTGAGGTTGTCAAGGGTTGGAAGAATGGCTTTGTCTTTCAGGAAGGGAGGAAGCTGACTTTATTCCAGGTTTGCTGAGGTTGTGACACCAGTGCTACACAGAGTTAGTGCTGACATGGAGCACTCCCCCTGCCTGGTGGGCTGTGTTTGGGCTGTGCCAGTCAAGTGTTTGGAGATGAAGGTGCCAGGTGTGGATGGGAGGAGAATCAGGGGTAAAGGAACTTACCTGTGACCTTTTTTCCAAATGGCTTGGGAGGAAAACTTTGAAGGCAGTGATCTGAGACTGTGCACGGAATTCAATAGCTGCTCCTGGCTTGCATTGCAAAGGAATTCTAAAAGGGTGATAAAAACTACTTCATTTAAGGTAGGAGAAACCTCTTGAATCAAAGGTCAAGAGTTCCTCCTGCTCATATTTATTTCAAGTGGCATGCAGCTTGACAGGCCCATGCCAGGCTCCTGTGACCGTGCCCTGCTGTAGATGGAGCTCACCTTAGTGCTAATTTAATATTTAATCAGAGCCTGATGTGCAGGTGACTGCAACTGAAGGAGAGAGGCAGGGAAATTAATTTCTGCTCCTGCTTTCCCCATTTGCCAGGGTTGTACCTTTGGTGCTTAAAAAGAAGAAGACAAACAAATTTCCTGGCCTTTGGTGCTTAAAAAAGAGAACGGTTGGGCTTGGATCTGGATTCTGTGTTGAGCAGCACAGGTTGCTTTTAATCCTAAAAAGGAGATTTGCTGAAATCTGTTCAGGGCACTGTGGTTCAATGGGGTTTTGGTTGTGCACAAGTGCTGCAGCAGTGCAGTCCTGTGCTGCATTAACATGGGTGGCGGCTGCAGCCTCAGGCTGCCAGGACCAGGGGATCACTGCAGAATGTGCTCTCTGTGGAGGGTCCCTGTGTCCCCCCTGGACCTGCTGACATTCCTGGGGCAGGGCTGTGGGGGCTCTGGGGGCTGCAGAGACGAGCTCAGGAGCAGCTCAGTGTGTGAGCAGCTGTGATCCCTCAGTGGGGTGTGCTGGAGCCTGGGCAGGGCTCAGGGCTGTCCAAGGGGATCAGTGACACCTCAGGGTCTGCAGGGGAACTTCATGCCTTAGAGGAAGGAAAAAGTCTTTAGAGAATAGAGAGAACATCGTGGTTTGCATGTTTTTTCCTACTCTCTGCTCTACTTCAATATAGTGACAACTTTAGGGTGGTAGAAATGTGCCTGTCTTGGAACTCATCACTGAGAGCCTTCTGCTGCTATTGGTGCTCCAAAATAGATACCAGGCTCACATCTCACAGGGTATTTTTATGTGCTGGGAGTGATTTCCCCCCACCCCACCTGCCTTTTTTCCACCCATCTGATAACTTCCTCCAGCGACCTGATCTCCACCCAAATGCATCTGATGAGAGCAGCTCCTGCTCAGGGGCTGAGGGTTCTCTGCCCTCTCTCCTGCTTGCTCTGAAAGCAAGAAAGGATAATTCTTTAAAACACATGGGGGAGTTATGTAACTCCTTGAGGAAAGTGCTTCCCAGCACTGAGCTTTGCTTATTATGTAATGTGATACATCACCAGAACTTGCTGACATAACCCATGATCTTCACCTCCAGTTGCTCACGAAAAACCTGTTATTTCCCTGACCTCACTTGGCTCTGAGGACTGTGGGCACTTTTAGGACCTTGTTGGAGTATTTTACTCCGGAGTAAGGAAAACTGCTGGCAAATCAGGTGCCAGTCTGAGCTGCCTGCTGAGGGAGTGCTGTGTGTGGTCTGAGTCTGTAGCTTTGCTCCTCTGACCCTGCTCTTGTTTTAAGTGACTTTTTGCCTTTAAACAAGTGCTTCCCAGGCTTTGAGCAAGGAGCAGAGGTGGTTTCTGTGTGGCATTGCATGACCCCCTCAGGCTGTTTGAATCATCTTGCTGTGAGTGAAGGAAATCATTGAACATCTCAGAATGAGATGAAGAGTCCTTTTCCAGCTAATGTGATTTAATTGGGAATATACTTCACTCATGCTAACAATGCAATGAACCTTGGCATCACCAGCTGTGAAAAAAGCCAATCACTTGTTTTAAAATTTTAAAAGTTTAATAGTCATAAAATAGTTATAAGAATAGTAATAAAAATTAGAGCAATAAGAATTTGGACAGTCAGAGTTAGGAAAATAAAGGACAATTTAAAAAAGCAAAGAATTATGGACATCCAGATGCTTTCCTCAAAAAAGCATGTCCTCTAACAAAGGACTGACCATTAAAAGCAACAGCCTGTTCATATTCATATATTTCATACAAGATGCAAATATTCTTTTCAAACAAAGGGTGTTTTCTGGTTATCGTCAACTTCCTCCCTCACCTTGTAAATCAATTGTCTTGGTCCCTCAAAGTCTAGTTCTTCCCGATAAGGAGGCAATAATTATTCTCCTGGATTTTTGGTGTCTTGTTGCTGTTGTCTCTCCTTGAGCTAGTTAGAAAAAGTATCTTACATCATGTAGTTTCCGTAGCCTAAAACTATATTCACCACACTGCTTAAAAAGATTAGTACAGCACTACAAAAAAGGATTAATACAACATGACTTTCCAACGTAACACGTATAGTATTCATTTTAACATTTGCAAAAAGCCAATCGTATAATATGCATTTTTCACACCAACATACTTAACTAACCTTACAAAGGTGCCTGGCAAAGGTCACCGGAGCTTTCCTTAATGATTCAGCTCGTGCAGGTCTGGAACTTGGTCAGTCTTTGTGCATTATGCTGATTTATGCTCTGGTATTCTGTCTAGGAATAGATTGTGTGAAGTGGCTGTTCAGCAGCCTGCTGTTGTATAATAAATACCATGGAAGTGGTGTGACAGGCTCTGTGATTTTGGGGTCCTCAGAAGACTGACCAATAATCACAACTGGTTCTGTTTTCCCCAGGGACAGTTATGGACTGGAACAAGCTTAACACTCAAAGCTTTTTGAGCCAAACCCTTCAAACTTTCCTTTAAAACCCTTACAAAAGGACCTAGAAAGAGCATTTAGAGCCAAATAGCCAATTTGTAAGCCATCATGCTCCTTGGTAGCTGAAATGCCAACAAAATATCTCAAATTTATGTCACCTGCTCAACTGAGCACAGGATTTCCACTTTGCTGCCTGTGCTGAGTGGTTCTTTGGGCTGCTGGAGTTAACTGGGCAGGAGTCCCAGGAGGCAGGAGCTGCTGCTGGTAGGGATCTCCTGACTGCCACAGATCTGCTCCTTCCCAAAGGATGGGACTCTGCCAGGAAGTCTGCCTGAATAACTCATGTCCACTACACAACATCACCTTCACCAACTGGAATATTTTCTGTAAGGCAGGGAAAGTGACAGGAAAGACTCAAGTGTGCTGCTTCCTGACTTTCTGCCAGCTGATCAGGGAGTGAGTTTTACTAGAATTCTTGGTCAGAATCAACAATATCTTTCTTTAACTGAAGCAGGTTGCTTTTATTTCTGAAGAGCAATGTCAGTGTGGGGTGGCTTGATCTCCATGTGTTCAATTCCTGGGAGATGGAGAAACTCAAATCTCTAATTAGCTGTCTGTTTGAAAGAAGTCAGACTTCTGAGCTGCAATAATAGTATTGTCTGGGATGTGGAAACAGCCAAAATCAACAACAGGGCCTGGGGATGGGGAAGCTTGGGATGCTGTCAAAGCTGGTAAGTTCTCTTCTCTCTTGGCTAATTCTGTCTTTGATCTGAAGTGTGGAGGTCCTGGTGCTCTGCCCATGCACTTGAGAAGGTGTGAATAAAGAAGGGTTGAATGCATGAGCTGCTGCTCTGCAGCTCCAGACCTCTTGGGGGATAATTGAAATGGGAAGTTTTGTAAAGAACACAGGATGGGAGAGCTGGGAGTGCTCACCTGGAGAGGAGAAGGCTCCAGGGAGAGCTCAGAGCCCTGGCAGGGCCTGAAGGGGCTCCAGGAGAGCTGGAGAGGGACTGGGGACAAGGGATGGAGGGAGAGGACACAGGGAATGGCTTCCCACTGCCAGAGGGCAGGGACGGATGGGATATGGGGAAGGGATTGTTCCTGGGAGAGTGGGCAGGCCCTGTCACAGGGTGCCCAGAAAAGCAAGTTGTTCTGTTATTCCTCAGTGTTAAAAAAAATCCTGTCTCAAAATACCCCATCCTCAAACAGAGCAGGTATCAGACTAAATTATTTATCTGCTGAATTTACGATCTCCCCTTGCATGGCAGCATTTGGAGAGCAAGTGACTTTGTTCTTGTTGTGAATTTCTCTTTCTAGTGACCAAGCCCTTTCTCTGATAGAAAGGCTGAGGCTCTTGCTGTAAACCCTGGTGCTCTTGGGGCATTTCCTCATTCAGAGCAGAACCCTTCTCCCTGTTCAGCTGGAGAACAGGGCTTTGGGAAGATTCCTGCCATCCTTGCTCTGCTCAGCTCCTCTAGAAGCACTACTGATACCCCTCCCAGATTTAACTTTGGCTTTGCTGAGCTTTCCTAACCTCCAGGAGTTTATATTTGGGGTCCATCTGTTAGCTTGGCCTCACATGACAATTTTGTACAGGTTTTCGCTTCCTTCATGGGGATGTGAGTTCTTTACATTTATTTTCAAACTTAACACCAATGTCTAATTCTTCTGATGTCTCACTACCCACGGAGCTGCAGATATTTTTATTTACTTGTGACCAGTAATCCACTGGTGAGCATCAAAGTCCAAGTTGAAGGCTTCCTGTTGGTAGGACAGGATTGCAAACAGCAGAAGGCAGCTGCACAGCATCAGCTCATTAACCATTCATTATGGTATTCCTGTGTAAAACACTTGCTTTAGGGTTTGCTGCTTTGGTAGCTCTGGGAGAAGGCTGCTACTGAGGTGGCTGGGTTATGCTCTGCACCTCTGACAATGTGATTTTTCATGCTGCAGACTGAGCTGAAGGAATACATCACTGCAGCCTTACTTAAGGCAACTGAAAAACCCAGCCCTGCTCACTCACTTCCTTTGATAGCAAGAAAAAAAAAATCCCGTTTCCCTTCATGAAAGTAGTGTGGACAATAATTTGTACTTTGGAAAACCTGTCTTCCCATTATGTGCTAGTTTTTCTTAAAAAGCCCAATAAAAACGATGAAAAAACCAAACCAACCAACTAAAAAGCCCCAAAGCAAACAAAAAAACCCCAAAGCAACCCAACCCTCAAACTCAAAAAACCCCAGATTCTGGTGGCTTTTCACACCTTGTGCTTTATTTTACCTTAATCAACCAAAGGTGGCAGAACAGCCACTGACATCCTTTTGTCCTTCCTCACCCAACACAATATTCTGTGGTGGTTGCACAATTTGAGTTTGTGCTAAATATAGCACGGGGAGTGCTGAAGGAGGAAATCAGGTGTGTCTGCCTTGGACACCTCTCCCTGCTCCCAATTCTCCTGGAGCATTCCTTTCCCATCTCATCCCTCCGCACTCCCTGTGCTGCCTGGGGAAGCTCATTCTGACCAAGGCGACGTTGAAAAATGAGCTGGAAGTGTTTTGGCTGCCTGGGAACATCCTCACTGCAATTCTGGATGTTTCTGGCTGTGTCGTTTCTCTGCTGCCTTTTTGAGCTGGGACACGAAGCCTGCCTGGATCAGGGGCGGGAGGGGTGGGGATGCCCCAGCTGCTCTTTTTCCACTCAAGGAAATGGACTTTTGGAGCTTTGCAGACAAGAGTGATATGGCCCAACTTATGAGTTGAGGCAGTGAAAATGAGCTACAGTGAGATTTCATGCTGATGTTTTTGTTTGTTTGTTTTTTAATCTATTTTAATGTAATATCTACCGTGTATTTGACTAAGCAGTCCATTGGACCTTGGGTTTTTTAGGAATTATCCAAATACAGTTTTACTTTAGAAAGCCTTTAACAGCCTTCTGCACAGCAGCCACATTATATTTACCAGGTGGATTTTCTTCTGCTTTTGGGTATTTAAATATTTCAAGTTGAAGGTGGAGTTTTTTTTTGGTTTTTTTTTTTTTTTTGGTTTGTTTTGTTTGTTTGTTTTTTGGGTTTTTTTTTGTTTTTCTTGGAGAACAATTTACAATGGATATTTACAGTGATTTCAGGTACGCTGGCAGCTCTGTGTTTTTAGAATTGCATTTTATTGATGTTTCCTTTATTTTGATGATATTTATTTTGAAATCTGGTGAGATCCAGCAAGGGGACAGACTTCTTTGAGTGGAGCTACCTGCAGTTGTGGGGAGCTGCTGTTCTAATTCAGAAGTTTTTGCTACTATACAACACTTAAAGCATACAATGAATTTAAAGGAAATTCACAACTGGGTTATTCTGAGAAAAATCTTAGTGCTGCAGTAGAAAAGGACACAGCACCAAGATTGCTGTTACTTGGACTTAATGACTTAAAAAAGAACTAAAAAATTCCTACCTCCCAACAAAGCAAAATGAATTGCTGTCTGATCTCTTGTTTATAATTAAGTAAATGGATCAACCTGAAGCACTAAGAAGCATGGCAGGTTTAGCCAGGGCTCTGTGGCCAGTGCTGCTGACAAAGCATCAGGATATTCATTAAATTGCTGAGCCTGTATTTCCTTTGTTGCTCGAGCTGCCAGCAGAATTCCTGAGTAGCCACGAGTGGCTTGTGTGTCTTGCAGCTCTCTGTGCTGTCAGAGCTCTGGAGATGGCAGCATTTGGCCCCGATCCGTGGGAGGCAGCTGGGAGGTCTGTGCCACACTCTGAGGGAGTTCTGCCATTCACATCTTGGGAGTGCTGCTGAAATTCCAGTTCCATGACGTTGGTGTAGAGAACCTACTTATAGCACCAGTGCTGACTGCTGGAACCATCTGCTGCTGGATCCCGGCATTAATGAAGAGCTTGTTCTTTATGTAAGAAAGGGAAGAAAATCCTCCCAGAACAGCCAGCCTGGAAAGCACAGGACTTCCCCCCTTTCCCCTCCTCCCTCCCAAAAAGGGATTCAGAGAGCCCAACTGCTCATGCCATGTGAAACACAATTAAAAGGGGTTTGTGACTAAATGTCTCATCTTGCTTGGAACACATCCTCTGGTATTTTTAATCCCAAGTCAAAACTACTACTGGGTTCCTGCCACCAGTGCTGGAAAGGATGTTCTGAGGAGAGGATCAGGAGTGGGCTTCAGGCTTTGTTTACCTCTGGTTTTGTGCCCACCCCAGTGAAAGATGAGGCTGTTGGAAAACCTGCTCACTTTCTGAGAGGTGCTGATGCCTTCAGTTTTAGCTTTCATATTTTCCAGGTTCTGTCCTGCATTTGTGTGTAACTCTGAACTTCATATAAAGTGTTAGCAAGTGCTCCTCACAGCTCAGTCACACAAAACAATCCTTTTCCAGCCCCAGAACCAAGGACACCATTACAGCTTTGGGCCCAAAAAGTGCAGACAACAGGGAATTGAGGAGAGCAAACTGGGAGCGTGGGACTGCATAAACTGGAGCTGGAATTGGACCAAAACTTACAAAAGTGTGAAAACTCGTGACCCGTCATCCATCTTGGGTGTAGCCACGGCCAGGCTCTTGCACTGCCCAAGGTGCATCCTTTGAAGGCCTTTTAATGAATCCCTGCTTTCTTCTTTAGCACTGCAAAACTTACTAAAGTGTGAAAACTCGTGACCCGTCATCCATCTTGGGTGTAGCCACGGCCAGGCTCTTGCACTGCCCAAGGTGCATCCTTTGAAGGCCTTTTAATGAATCCCTGCTTTCTTCTTTAGCACTGTCCAGCCTCTGTTGTGGCAGCCTCTCCAGGCAGCAGAGGGGTGCAGCTCTGCCTTCAGCTGAGGGCTGGCTCTGAGTGTCAGTCATTAGCCAAGGCTGTTGCTCGTGTTCTCTTTGCCATTGTCTCCCTCAAACGCCCGGAGAACACGAGCAGCTGTTCTCGTTATTTCTGCCTCTCGGGAAGGGATTACCTTTCTGCACTGAAATTCTGGGCTTGCTTTATAGCTGTTGCTGATACAAGCACTGGGCCAAGTAATATCTGTCTGTCCAAACAAATAACGTGAGGACACTTTGTTCTAATTCTTAATTTCTTCTGATTCTGTTAGATGTGAACTTGGTTTTCAAAGGTTTCCCTCATACCATGTTCTTTGGGTCATCTTTCCCTGATCTTCTTGAGATTGTCATGCACTGATGCCTCTTCTCAGATTTGGCTGTGTTCTTACAAGTGTAACGTGTTATAAAAGCCACGTGTGGTAGATCAAGGGAATAAATATGATATCAAATAAATATAGTGGCTTTTATTTGTAGATGTTGACTTAGCTTTATTTGGAAGAGATTACAGTTCTCTTACCCCAGCAAATTTGAAATACGGTGTTGATATTGAACTAATGATTCTTTTCTTATCTTGTGTGTGTTCTGGTAGATTATGAGCTGCTTTTATGTGCCTTTTATAGACCCTGCTCCTGCTTCCAGATCGTGTGTTTCAGGGCCATGGAGTGTAACCTGACGTGGTAAATCAGCTTAGCTCTGGTCTGGCTTGCACAACACGGGATGAGGATGGATTTCAAATTTAATAATGTTGAATGACATCAAGTCCTAGCAAGCTCCTGACTGTCACTCCTTGCAAATGGCTTTATTGGGCTTGTAATTGATGCTTGAGGTAATTAGTGCACACTGCAGGGTGTTATCTGAATTCTCAGGGTTGATCAGCAGGCTGAGTGTGGAAGCAGATCT
Source organism: Pyrgilauda ruficollis (assembly GCF_017590135.1). Lineage (NCBI taxonomy): Eukaryota > Metazoa > Chordata > Aves > Passeriformes > Passeridae > Pyrgilauda > Pyrgilauda ruficollis. The sequence continues at coordinate 1,056,448 of NW_024511544.1, forward strand.
TGGTTCAGAAGCATGAAAAGGACATTTTGGAGCCTGGCACTAATGGGCTCTTCATACAAACCTGCATAGCTTTGCTTGGAATTTTAGGAGTAGTGTCATGATTGGCTTTTCTGTCCCTTACAAGAGCTGCAGATGGGAAGTGGGGAGCTGTTTTTTAGTAACAGAGCAGGGGTTTATCCTTGATGTAGGAGCCTGTGTAGCTGTGCTGGAATCTCACAATGGACGTTTGCAAATTACCCAGCATTAACACTTGCCTAGAAAATGTATTTAGGAACCCACTTTGTCTTTGAAACTGGGATGGTGTTTGAATAATTTAATACACTATGAAATGGAAAACTGAGGCTGCTCTGCTCTGCTGGAGGGGCTTTTCTGGGGAGTAAAATGCTCAAAAGATGGAGCTGACCTCACAACTCTTCTGTATTTCTTTTAGAGCTGTGAAGATAACTGCTTAGGGCTTTAAAGGAGCTGGGGCTTCTGAATTGCAGGCTGTAAGTTCAAGTGTGTCTTGTTAGGAATAAATGCTCCTGTGCAGTTCCTTTAACAGTTTGATTCTAAGTGTTCTGTTTCTGTCCTGCCAAATTCGTTTGAAGCTCAGCATCAGGCAGGGCTAAGCTTTGCTAATCCTTCAGAAACATTTAAACTGCACACAGGTAGTTAATGAAGTCAGTGGGACTATTGGAAGCACTGCATTTAAGGGTTCTGCTGAATTAGGGTGTGCGTTTTCCAGGGATAACCAAGGAATGCTGGCACTGCCCCGTTCATCTGCCTGAGGCTCTGCACCATTACTGTCCTTCCCGTGCAGAGCACTCAGCAGACACGAAGCACGCTGGTGCACTCTAGAACTGAAGGAGAAAAGATAATAAACCAATTGTAAAAAGCTCCAACTCTCTGCATTCTGTTCCAAATGCATCTCTCCAGCCTCTGGCTGAATCTTCCGTGGAGGGAAGCCAGGCTGTGGCCAGGAGGGAGCCAGGGCCAGCTGTCAGGAGAAGCTGGCAGCTGGGAAGTGTTTTACAATAATTGCGTGGGGAGCGTGCAGGAGAGGCTCTCCTGAGTGCCCTGTCCATAGCTGTCATTTCTGCACGTCGTGGAATTAGTGACATGAGATAGATTCACACTGCTGTCATAGGAAGCTGGAGAGATCAGTCACCTCCCAAAGCACAAGTTAAGGACCAGGGAAGGAAGAGGGTAAAGATTGTTATGCAGAGGAAATGGGAATGTTTGTCAAATCTGACAGTATTGAATATTTGAACTTCCACATACTGCAGGCATGGTTTAGAATCCCAGCCCTGTTGAGAGGATCTTTCAGGCTGGGTTTTTGATATATTTTGCTGTAGCACACACTAGATTGTCATGCTTCTCTGGGGGAAAATGTTTGGCTTGCAGTGCAGTGCCACAAGTGAGAGACTGGCCCCTGTTTTTATTTGTGAAGGAGAGTATTTTGCTGAAGTCTTTGCCAAAACCCTGCTATGTTCAGGGCAGGAGTGTGGGGATGGGCTCAATTTAATAGATTTCTAGGGAAGCTACTGATTTCCTCACTGCAAAGCTCAGGTTTAACAGATAGGGCTCTTAAATTTCAGCACAATTGATCAGTTCAGCAGAAGCACTGGGGTTAGTGCAGTTTTTAAAAATCAGTAAATCCTCACCAGCAGCACGAGCAACAGCAGCATTTACAGCTGAAGTACAAATAACTCCTTAATGGGACAGCATTGAATTCTCATTTTTTATTTGCTGAGATAGACTTTTATTAAATAGTCAGCTTAATAAAGTGAGTTCATCTGTTCTGTATCAGATGCCAATGTTCAGCTTGTGATATCTTTTTGTCACCTCTCCTCCCTGGGCCCCACCCCTGGGTATAAATCTCACTCAGCAGGCTTTGGAGCAGCCCTGGAATGCCCTGGCTCAGGTGATCTCCAAGCAGTTTATGACCTAAGCATTATCCAGGTTGCAGCAGTGGATGTTTGCAGGGCTCCCAGGGGCAGTGACGTGATGAGCTCTTGTGTTATGTCACCGTGACCCATTTCTGGGCTCCCTCAGCTCACCAGCAGCTCCCAGGGCACCACTGCAAGGTTATTTAAACACCATCATTTGCAACCTGTGCAAAGCTCTGCATCAGGTGAGAATAATTAAATGGCTATAACTGTGATTCAAGTGGAACCAGGGCAATTTAAATTGCTTTGGTGGTGTTAAGAGTGAACTTTCTGTGGCACTTTGGGCACTCCTGTTGTAATTACGCTTTGAAGGGGCTGTGTGTCCATCTCCAGATGTTACTCACCTTGTCACAGGACTGTGCCCAAATGAGGTGTGACTGGTCCCATTTCCCAGGCTGTGTCTGGGGGTGGCTGCCCAAGGAGCTCACCTGTGGTTGTACCTGTGTGTGCCCAATGTGAGGGCTGAGCCAGGGCAGGGCTTTGGACGTGCTTAAGCTGTGCCTGGATGAGCAGTAACAGAGCCTTGGGAGGGCAGGGTAGAAGTCTGCCCAGTGGCTGACAACAAATCTACCTTCTCTTCCCAAAAAAATGTAAGGGTTATATTTTATTTTAATTTTTATTTTGGTGGTAGTGGGAGTTTAAAGAAACTGAAGAGAGGGATACCTAAAAGCAACCTTGGCAAACTGTCAGAAGCTTTGCTGCATTAAACCACACTCTCATTTCTAAGCTTGTAGATGAACTTCTCAGCTGTCCTCAGGAAAAGAGCAGCTCTGAGTGTGTTTGTGGTTGTAGCCTGAAGATAAAGGTGAGCTAAAGAGGATGTGGAACTGGCAGTGCTGGCTTCATGGTTGGGCTCAATGATCTCAGAGGGCTTTTCCAGCCTCAGCCATTCTACAATTCTTTTTTTCCCTCCCTCACTTATTAAAATAAAAAACATAACCTGAACAGTCTCTCAGCATAAAATTCTGTTTAATCTTTAAACCCGTGCATAAATTGTTTTTCTTTGTAAGCAATCCCTGCTAATACCAGATTAGCAGGGCTGTTCCCCTGCTTTGTTCCTCCACCTGTTCCATAGGACACACTAGTATTCCTGAGCAAAACTAGTGTCACAATATGGATTCTTAGGGTGATGGAAGAAAAAATTATTTTTGTGTTACAAATGGCTGTGATTTTTCTGTATCCTTGTATAATTATAGCTGAAGTTATTGTATAAAGTGGGATTTGATTTTTAAGCTGAAAATTGGATGCATTTGGAAACAATTTAAATTTTCTTAATATAATCCAATTTTATTTATGCAGGTATAGTCTAAATGGCACCTGGAGTAACAGTAGGTGCTGTATCTCCTTTGATTCTTTGTAGCAGGAAAACAGAACCTCACTGAAGTGTTGTCAGAACAAGTGGAAAAGATTTGAGTCCAGGATGTGCTTTTATATCCCTTTCAGTTGTGGTCCTGTGTGGAAGTCCCTTAGGTGAAGGTTTTCCTCATCTAGGTAGGACCCCATCACCATAAGAACAAAGTGCCATTGGAATATCCTTCTGGAAGGGAGACACTTTATGGAATTCTGTTTCTGCCTTAGCACGTGGGAGAAACACCTCAAAGTGTTTTTGAATCAGTGCCTGGGAGGCAGGAGATGTGGGGAAAGGAACTGGGAAGGACGTTTAGGATGAGAGCTTAGGTACATTTAGAATCCACTGGTTCTGTGGCTCACTTTTACCCCTCTGCAGTGAGTTTGGTGCCTTGGCTCAGAGGGTTTGAGAGCTGTCTGTGCTGGAGGAGGGCTCTGGGCTTTTGTGGTTTTTTTTGTTTTTGTTTTTTTGTTTTTTTTTTTAAAGTCCCATGGGGCTGAGGCTGGTGCCAAGCAGAAAGGTGTGGAGGGAGCCATGTCCCCGCAGTCCTGTGCTCCCCTTTGTGTGCCTTTTGTAGCTGCAGTGTGCTTGGAGCCCTGGGCTTTGTGGTTTTCTGAACCCTAACCTAGCTGGAGCAGTAAAAGCCTGGCTCAGCTGCTCTGAGCAGCCCCTGCAGGGGAGCATTTCCTGCAGGACAGGCTGGGGATAACGGGCCTGCCACGAGGGATTTTTCCTTTTCCCTTTCCCTTTTCCCTTGCCCCTTTCCCCCTTTCCCTTTTTCTTTCCTCCCTTCCATCACTCTGCTTCATCAGGAAAACAGGAGCTACACTGAGAGACTGGGCTGAGTCTGACCACAGCTACACCAGCCAGCCTGTGTTTGGGAGCTACCTGAGCTGGGGTCCCGCTCAGTACAAGCAGGTGAAGTCCTCTGCTCCAGTTCTGGTGCTGGGGGGCTGAGGGAAACCCAGTCTGGACCCTGAGTTCAGCTCTGGCACAGCACTTTGAAGGGCATCAGCTGTTCAGAACAACCCCTGTGAGTTCCTCATCCTGGTGCTGCTTTGGGTACGGCTGTGGGAAGGGCAGCCCTGGTGCCTCCTCAGCAGCTGGACCTGGAACTGCAGCTTTAGCTCAATTTTGAGTAATCTGTTGGATTTACAAGCAAAGACCCCAATCATGGAAGTGTTTTTCATGCCTGAGTGTGTTCAGTTGTGATGTCCCAGATGGGTAAAGGCAGCACCCAGTGATGGTGTGTGTGGAATGAAGCTCAGAGTTCCATTCCTTCTCCTGCAGCAGCATTCCCTCAGGCTCTGTGTCTTTTTCTGAAGAAGGAAGTGAATTGTGTGCAGGATTTTGGTTATGAAACTCGTGGAAAGCCATATGTGTGTACTTGTTCAGCACAAAAAGGGGGATGTAAGCACCCTGGCTTAACTTTAGACAGTGCCTTAGTTTCACCTTCCCTCTCCCTCTCGCCTTTCCTCTCGTGCTCCTGGGGTGAACAGAATGTAACACAGAATCACAAAATCTTGGAAATGTTTGGGTTGGAAGGACCTAAAATATGACCCAGGTACAATCCACCTTCCACTGTCCCAGGCTGCTCCAAGCCCCATCCAGCCTGGCCTTGGGCACTGCCAGGGATCCAGGGGCAGCCACAGCTGCTCTGGGCACCTGTGCCAGGGCCTGCCCACCCTCACAGGGAGCAATTTCTTCCTAATATCCCATCTAAACTGACTTTTAAAGTTCAAAGCTCTTCTCCTTGTTCTGCACTTATAACACAGCACTGGCCTGGCCATCTCAGAATAGGCTTTGACTTTAAAAATCCAATCTTAGAATCCTGCCTCTTTACCTGGTACTTGGAGTGATCTCTTGCAGTGTGTACTTTGTAGCTTCATTCTCCTTGAAATCAGAGGAAAAATTAATTTTCTTCATCCTCCTTTGAGGAATCTCCATTTGCCAGCTGGTGCCAGCATTGAGCTCTGCTGGGTCATTCAGCAATTCCCAGTGTTCCCATGGAATAATCCATTCCCCTTGGCAGGCTCTGCTTTGAAAGGCTTGTCTGTGTATTTAGCAGTACATGCCTTGTGCCTTGAGCTTGTCCTAACAGCTCTGGCTGGTTCTGAAATATCAGTGTCAAACTCCAGATCAGAGCTCTTCACTGGGACAGGAGTTTAGGTGACAAAAATTTTCATGCTGAACTGAAAACTCTTCCCTGGGGGACAGCATTTCCCTCCCTGTGGCCAGGCACCTGCACCCATGAATGCCTGGGTGGGAACAGAGGCAATTAAGCAGTCACTCATTAAAAGCACTGGTTTGGTTTTTCCTGCTGCCTGGGCAGAGTTTTCCCTGTGGAAGTGTCTGGAGTTCCTGTGTGGAGGCTGGAGCAGCTCAGAGCTGGATTAACTTCAAACCTAAAAATAGCCCACAAGCAAAAACGCCTTTTCCTCCAGCGAATTGTGGATTCTGGAGGGAGGGCAGAGGAAAACTCAGCTGGGCTGCCTCCTCTGGAGTCCTGGCAGAAAACAATGGAGCAGAGTCCAGACCCCCTGAGTAGGTGGGATTCCTGCAGCTGTCACTGCACAGCAAATGGGCTTTTAATCTGATTGAACTGAAACGAAATACTACACAAAATTCTGCTGCTTCTGAAGAGTTTTGGGTTTTTCTCCTCAGCCTTCTAAGCTTGCATTTGAGGCAGTTACATCATAATATTTTATAACCTGGATGATTATGAATGACTTGAGTTAACTTTATTCCCCAATCCTTCTATTCCATGTCAGGATATGTAATAATGCCTTTTGTGCAGGTGCTCTCTGGTATTGATCAGGTGATGTTCAGTGGCTAAACAGGCTGGCCAGGTTCTGGCCTTACATGTAGCAGGAAGGAGTAGCAGTGACCTGCTCAAATATTGACTCTTTCTCTTTTTATTCTGAAGCGATAAAGCAAGACTAACTTGGGGTTTTTACCACTATGACAGCTTTTGAGTGGCAATTCTGCTGATGATTGCCTGTGGAAATAAAAACTTGAGCTCTTTTTGAGCAGTCTTACCCTTCTTGCTCTTGCCAGAGGAGCAGCAATGGTGTGTGAGCAGTCTGCACAGGTAGTCCTTACCCTAATGATGTTTGCAGTTCCTTATTAGGTTGTACTATAATCCCTGAATGTGATTAACTGGCAATTTGCACCTCAGAACCGTGGCTTTTACTTATAAAAGCTACAGAGAAATAAACTAGAGAAACAAATTGGGAGTTAACTGTGCAATCAAAGATATAAATGTGCTCTGCAGTCTGAGTGCTGCTGCTTTGCTGGCTCCAAGGACAGTCTTCCTTAGAGTAGAAGGGGAATTGCTGTCCAAGACAGCCTTTAGTAACATGATGAACAGCAGAGATGTTTAAGAGCATGTAAAGCATGTGTAGTCTTTATGGGCAGCATTAGTTAATGTTGTGGGCAGAGTTAAAGTGAATATTCCTACCTATGTGTAATTTGTAAGGGCCTGATTTGTAAAAATGCAGTTTAGAGCAGTTCAGCCAGTGCCCTTCTCAGCAGTGGTGTGAAAGGCAGTGTTGGCTGTGCGTTTAAAAATAAAGCAAATGTTACTGGTAGTGGGTTGGAAAGTTGTGTGTGAGCTGGTTGAGAACCCAGTTACTGCAGAACAGTTCCTTTCACAGCTGCTAGCAGTGAGCAAATGGGAATTGCCATCAGGAAGAGGACCTGCTCACAAACACATTTTCAGTTTGTGGGGCTTGGAGTGGGTGGTGACTTGCTGGGAGAAGTGCTGTTAAAACACCTGGGTCTGCTGGAAGAAAGAGGATGCAAAATTCCTGAAAAGAAAACTCAATTTTAGGAATTGTTACTGCAACTTCTTTAGGCAGAAGACTCTAAGCCTTGATCAGAACTACTGTGTGTGGTACCACCTCAATTTCAGCTTAAAGCACTTCAAGTGCTTCCACATCTCATCCTTAGCACCATTTGGTTGTCAGCAGCAAGTGAAATGATTCTCTCCTCTGTGCTGTCAAAAGTGATGGGATGGAAGAGGAATTCTCTTCTCTCTCAGCATAAATGGATAGATATGTTAACCCAGCAATCCTATTTTCATGGTGGATTTAATCCAATAAAACCTTCTGTTATAGTCACGGAGGTTTTCTGGTTTGTTTTTTCTGAGGGTTTAAATTTCTGTCTGTTTTATGCACTTTTCTCTTTTCCCACAAAGTTTTGATTCCCTATCCTGAGACACCCTGCAAACATAAGTGATTGCTGCTACATTTTCTACCTCTCTGAAGCTGCAAAGCCTCAGGACTTAAAGAATACTTGGATTTTTCAGCCCAATTTGGTGGTTGAAATTCATCATACCAGTTTTTAATAAAAGAATGCACATTGTGCATTGACAGTGCTGTGAAGAGGCTTGAAGTCCTCTTCCCTTTCCCTTGGACAGGGTATTTGACTTGTAGGAAGTGTTGGGGGGGGGTGGGCCATCAGTTTTTGGGTAAACCCCAACCAGCTGTAGAACCAAGTACACAACATTTGGACATGTGGCTTGCAGACCTTCCCTGGAGAAGTTTATCAGGAACCCTCAGAGCTGTCTCCTTTAGGAGGAGGTTGATCAGGGATGGTTTGCATCTTCCTCCTAGAGGCTTTCAAAGCCTCAGTGCTGACTATTTATAAACACAGAGAGTTGTCTCCTCTGCCTTTCAAAATTTAAAAGTAAATTTTAAAAAAGTAGTGAAGAAATTGCTTCTCAGATGAAGCTCTGTTTTACGTGCTGTTCTTCCACTGATGAGCAGCAATTGTTGTTCACCCTGAAAATCCAAATGTTATTTCCCAAATAGCTGTTTTTTAACAAATGCAGTTTCTGTAGGAGGAACTGACTCCCTTGGAGCTGTTCTCATCCCACTCATCCGCTGCCTTTCCCCCACCCTTTATCTGACCTTACACATCTTTGGGAAGTGTGTCAGCAGTAACTGGAGCTCGGTGACACCGTCATGTGAGAAGGAAGACAACAGCAATTAATTGTTAATATTGAGCTAACTGTGAGCTCCTGGCCTGCTGGACTTCTCAGTGTGGACCTTGTGGCCAGGGTACAGTGAGAACTTGTGGTGTTTGAGTGGTTTATTCCATTAAATCTTTATGAAAGTGTCTGAAATGAAGACCACAAATTCACTCACTGGTGCTAAGCTCACATAATGCAAATGCTAGTTTTAGTTTATATATTATAGTTTTGGTTTAGTTTGGATGTGTAAGGGGGTGAAAAGTCATCCCATTCTGTGGTTTAGAGATCCTGCAGGATCCCTCACACATCCTCCACATCTGGGCTCTCAGCTGAGAGGCTCTGCCTTGCTCCCTGTTCTTGCTGGATGAGCAGAGGGATGCAGGAGACATTGAAACAGGGCAGTTGTTCAGCACTTCCAGATTTGGCACCACATCAGAGCTGCTCCATCTTTGTGAGGAGAGTAGGGTGTGGGATCCAAAACTTGCCAGCTTACTTGAACTGGGTAAGTTCCCATTCTGTGTGTGCTGAGCTGCTGGAAGATGTTCCCAGAGTGCCCTTCTATCGATGCAGGCTGACCCCAGTGCAGGGAGTAATGTGCTCTGACTGTATGATTTCAGAAGGCTGAACAATTGCTTTATTAAGCTAGGTTATATTACACTAATACAATACTATATTAAAGAGATACTACTGAAAAACCCCTGACTCTCTGGAGACAGTCCCGACACAGCTTTGATCCAACTGGCCAATCAATCCAAACAGCCCTCACTGGTGTCTAATTAACAAATCACTTTCCATAAACAATCTCCATAACACATTCCACATGTGCCAAACAACAGGAACAGCAAGTAGAGATAAGAATTGTTTTCTCTTCTTCTCTGAGGTTTCTCACTGCCTTTCCCTAGGAGAAATCCTTGGGAAAGTTGTGCCTGCTGCTCTCTGTGAAGAGAGCTGTGGCCACACCCTTCCTTGGATTATCTTGGCAGGGTCTGTCTCTTGGGGGTTTGTAGTCAATTTTTAGGTAACCAACAAAGACTGATGAACACAAGTTTGCTAAAACAAAATTTATTCTGAAGGAAGTGAGGAAGGGAAGTGCAGAGCTCTTAATGGGATTATTAGATATGAAGTAGGAGGAAAACAGGTCTCTGTGAACCATGGTCACCAATTCTGAGACTTCATTTCGCCCTTGGTAAAACTGGAAATGTTAAACAACAGCTTCCTGAATCCCCTGTCTGGGGGCAGCCACCTGGTGTTAGTGATGGGGATAAATACTGCTTAATTTAGCTGGTATTAATTTATACCACAGTAAAAAATGCATAATTTATATAATATTTTTTTATAATTAGTAGCAACTGGTGCAGTTAATATTAATTTAATATGAAAGTAATTGGATGAAAATTAGATGCTTAATAACACGGTGATAAGGAGCTGTAAACATCATCCCACGGAATTGTCTTTAGGATTTGGTAGAAGTTGTCTGAAGTCTGACATTTTACCATTGACATGCACCAGATTACTCCAAAGCAGATTATTTGGGCTCTGTGCTGACCTCACTGCTGGCCAGATGAAGGGCCAGGTAAATCTCTATTTAATTACACACTGCTTTCCCATGGGAAAGATTCCTGAGCGCTGACAGTGATTGTGCTTGTTGTGGTCGGATTTTGTGTTGTAAATTCTGCCTAAAAACACGCACTGGAGAACTTCTGGCACTTTCATGTATGAATATAATGCAATAGCTATAAATGTATGATGCAGTGTAGCTGTAAGTGCAATAAAGATGAAAAGAATGAGAGAAAAAAATGGTCTGAGCAGTGTGAGAGATGAGGACACGGTAAACTTTGTAGGTGTTGGTTTTCTGAGAAATTTCTTCTCAGGTGTTCAGTGCCTGTGAGTGCTGGATAAACATGAATTTGTCTTTCAATTCAGCATTTTGTGTGTGTAGGGTCTGAGGAGTCTGTGCTGATCATCCTAAATTGAGCTTGGTCATGTTAATGATGAGTGCCACGTGGAAACAGGGACCGGCATTACCTGGGAAAGAAGCAGCTTCTTGGCCCCATGGCTAAAAAAATATCTCATGTTCAATACTGGCTGTAAAATGTTCTTAATCTATTCCATAACTTTTTTGGTAACAGTTGTTTTTCATCCATGTGCCATATTCTCCCAAAAATATGTCTCAACTGGGACAGATTGCTGTTAAATCCTTCCTGGAATACATTTCTGAGGCGTTTTTTCCAGGAGGAGGTGTCAAATTTGGAGCAGACAGATGTAAATCCAGTCCCTCTCACCCAGGGCTCTGTCTCATGTCTGCCTTGGATGGAGCAATTCATGAGCACCGTTGTGGGTGGTGAATGAAATCACAAAATGGCCATTCAGTGGCACTTCTGGGGTGGCAGGAGAGCAGATTTTATTCTTATTCTTGGAGTTAAATTGCCTCCTTGGCACACAAAGGGCCGTGTCCTTCACCCGGCGGGATGTGGGGATTGTCCCCAGACTCTGCTCTCTCCGGACAGACCCAGTCCAGCTCTGGTGTCCTGCTCTGTTTTCTCACAGGTCAGCTTACCTCCCGTGCTAAAATGGAGAGGAAATAATGGGTCGTGGATTTTGAGATTAAATCTAATGGTTTTTGCTGTCTGCTAGAAATTAATTTACTGCTCACTTGAAATAATATCTCTTTATCATGTAAATTAGCTGTATTGAAGGGGAAATAAGAAGGGAATATGTTTTTTTCCTCCCTTCCTTGAGCAGTGAGGAGGACAGCTTTTTTGTTTCCCAAGCAAAACAGGTTTCTAATTAAATAACAGAATAACTCCTTGAAACACTGCTTTGGGAGAAATATTTGGCTTTTTTGCTTGTTCCTTTTTTAAAATGGACAATAGAGACTTGCAGTAGTTAAATATATATTTGGGAAAAAATGTAGGATTCTCAAATGACTTTCTAAAGCTGCCTCCTGCCCCTCTGATGGATCATTGCTGGGGGACTGTTCATGGCTGTTCTTGCTCAATCCAGTGTTTTCCCAGTTCACAGGGAGGGCCCCCAGGTTTTCTGCTGGTGTGGGGATGGATTTTGCTCCTCATTAACTTTTCCAGCTCCTTCTCTGCTTCTGGAGAGCTCCTGAAGCTCCAGGTCTCCTTCTGGGCTGTGCACCTGCTCCTGTTGTTCCTCCTGGTGCTGCTCCCCCAAGGATGATATTTTAAACCATCTCAGGGTACTCTGAGCTGGAAGGGACCCCCAGGGATGTGAGCAGCTCTGTAAAATCTCTGCAGGACTCACCAGAAGTACTCAGCTTCAAGTACTGGAAAACTGATTAGGGAAAAGTTGATCCCATTTGCGTTTTCAGAGGAAAGCTGCTGTGGTTTTGGTTGGGCTGTTGGGATTGTTTATCCTGTTCCTGGTGGGGGGCCGGGCTGGATCACAGCTAATGGATTTTTGGCAGTGCTGGGTTAATGTCTGGACTCAATCTGAAAGGCTTTTCCCCCCCAGATGGTTCCATGATTCCATGATTCCTGACCCAGAATGATGAAATGAGCCATGTGGGCCCTGCTGGGATGTAGGAGCAGAATCCCTTGGGCAGAAGGATGAGGGGAGCTCCTGTGGAGTGCCAGCCCTGCCTCTCACTGCCAGCACACCAGACCTGGCCTGCTGAGGACACAGTTCAGATTCCCAGCTGTTTCCTTGCCTGTGGTGCATTCCCAGTGCCAGCAGGCAGGGAGAGCTGCCCAGAGCCTCCCTGGGGAGGTCTGGAGCCAGGGGCCTCCTTCGCCTCAGGATCCTTCCCCCTCTGGCCTGTGGAACTCTGGAGTCAGACCAGGGGTTAACTGAGAAGAGACTTGAATAGTAAATGTGATAATATTTCTTTGTTTACTTATTCCTCCTGAGAATTCCTTATGCAGCCAGGAGGTAATTCCCCGTGCCCTGGGTACCTGCCTGCTCCCTGTGAATTTGCAGCTTGCTGCAGGCAGTGCATTCCCCAAAAGATGCCCTTGAAGGACGGCTCAGGTTTTCCTTTCTGCCCTGGGAATGTATTAAAACCTGTCTATCAAGAGGAGCAGAACTTGGGTGTCTTTCCTCTTCCTGTACAGATTTGAGGTACAATTTTAGGTGTTTCATAGAAAATGTTCTGCAGCAGCAGAGTTTGGTGATGGCCCAATCCAGCTGCACAACTGGGGCATAAATCAGAATATTCCTTTACAGCAGTAATTTGTAGCTAAGCCGTACGAGGCTATTTACTGCCCATCAGTGTTCAATAGAAAGCTCATTTTTATAATAGATCAGTGATTAATACCTGATCAGAGGGCAAGGGCTGCTCTTGTCATCAGAATTGTGAAGACAAAATGAGGAGTCTTGATGGGGTCAATGGTTACCATAAGCCCGTGCCTTTTGTGTAATGATCATTTTCTGTGAGGGTAATTAATGAACTGTTTAAGTTATGGAGGACATTGATATTATTGACACTGATGTATGAGCAGGATTTTTAATGGAGTAGATGTGCTGACTGTGGGAGTACTGTTGATAAATCAGACTTTAATTTTATGCATTCAGCTTGTGGTTAGAAGTATCCAGGTATTTTTAGAAGCCTGGGATGATTTACATATTCATTTGAAAATGTCTTTGTCAAACCAGCACTGGTGTTTGTGTTCACACCCTGCACTTCCAGCTCCTCCTGGCACTGCAGGTGCACAGACACTGTCCTGCCCTCCGCTCACAGAAAAATGAAATTCAGCCTGGAAAAGTCTTTCAGGATCATCAAACCCAACCGTGAACCCAGCACCACCACCCTGGTCACCACTAAACCATGCCCAGGTGCCATATCCAATTTATTTTTGCACATTCCCAGGGATGGCGACTCCACCAGTGCCCAGGGAAGTGAATGTTTGAGAGAATATGGGAGAGGCAAAAAGGCAGCAGAGCCTGGGGATGCAGAGCCAAGAAATTCCTTGGCAGAGGTGAGGAAATGTTCTCTTGTCCTTGAGCTCCTGTAAGGAGCCTCTGTCAGGTGAGCAGGAGGAGCAGCATCTTTTGGTTTTTGCAGCTGTGCTGTACTGAGAAAACTTGTTTTACATTTCCCTGCTGCTGAAAAAAAACCCCACCAACATGAAAAAAACAAAGTAACAAAACCAAATTTGCTCTTCTCCGTCTCAAAAAAAAAAAAAAAATCCTTTTGCTATTATTTCAAAAGAATAAATGCTTCAGCTTTGTGCATAAATCCAAAGGGGTGTTTTATTTGAAGTGTTCCATGTGTGATAAACAACTTCTGTGCTTCTGTATGGCTGAGTTTAGTTATGGTGTTGAGATAAACCAAACCAGAAAATTAGTCTGCTGCAGACACAGAGAGAACATTACTTATGGTTGTAGCAAAACTCTCCTCAGCACTTACCCAAAATAGCCACCAACCTTGAATTGTTTTGGATCTGAACCCCTGGAAGCTGAATGAGTTATGCAGACAGGAGACACAGATCACAGGTGAAAAATCACAAGCAGAGGTGCTACTGCCTTGGAAATAATGACTCTGTGCCCAGAGGTTTGGTGGGTGATGAATCAGCCTGAAGGAGCTGTGGTTTATTTCCTAATTGCATTGAGTGATGGAGGATTATGAGACAAAGTGTCCAGTGAGAGACTTTTGACATGTTATTATTGCTTGGGTTGGCACCTTGGCCAAAGGGAGTGATGAAGGCATGGCTGTTTTCCTGGAGCTGCCTCTACCCTGTCTGCTGGCTCCGGACAAATTCCAGCCCCTCCTTCTCCCAGGAAACCCAGCTGCAAGAGGGACAGGGGCACCACTTGCTGCAGGGGGCGGGAACTTTGAGTCAGGCTTGATGGATTTTTGGTGACATAACTGACTAAAGACCTCCAGCAATATCATTATTGACTGGTCTGAGTATTAATTTGAGATGGAGGAGTCTTTCTGGTGCTGGTGGAGGTTTTCCAGCTGCAGTGCCTCTTGCCTTTAGCCCTCACACCAGCTCTGGCTGTGGCTGCACACACCCAAAAGCCATTTCCAAACACAAATGGATTTAAATTCCTGAAGCTTTGGATTCAAATACCTGAAGCTTTTAGCCCATGACAAAAACTAATCCTAAGGCCACCAATGCGATGGCATTTTCTATGAAACCACTCATAAATGGCCTTGAATAAGGCAGTTTTCCTGATGTATAACTTCCACAATGCAAATGGAGGATTTGGCTCCCACGTTTCACTCTGTGACTCATCTTGGGAAGCATCAAGACCTGTGATAAATCCTGCTGCAATGAATTGTCCTCATCAGTTTTCTCTGTGTTGGAGTCAGTTTGGTCTTGGCTGGGAGGTAAATTTCCATGGCTGATGGGAGGAGAATGGGCAGGATCTGATTCAGGAGCTGAGCATCTCTCTTTGCCCTCAGTGTTGCAGGACACAGAGCTGCGAGGAGCCCTGGCTAGACCAGCACTGGGGCAGCTCCAGGTGGAGTCCCAGAGGGGAAATCACTCTTGGACAAGGTTTTTTAGGGGGGATAACACTGTGCTCTGCTGCACATCAGAGTGTCAGACTGATGATTAAGGTACAGAATTACTGCAGGCAGAGAGTTTTGGTTTTTTATTTTCTGCAAGTTTGTAAAATCATGCCTTAATTCTTTTACTGAAGTGAATATTTATTAGGAGTAGAGAAATGCTTTGTGTGTTTGACATGCCCACAGCAAGGGGGTCAGAACTAGAGGATTTTTAAGATCCTTTCCAACTCCAGCTGTCCTGTGATTCCATGAAGGGTTCTGGCAGTGCTGTCACATAAATTACTGCTTGAACTGTTGTGTAACCCTTTCCATCCCACAGACCTAAGCAGGGGTCTCAGTAAGCCATGTGAGTGGGGGAGGCAGTTCCTCAGGTTCAGAGCCCCCCCTTTTTTTTGTAGGGGAAGCAATTTGTAGCAAACTTCAGTTCAGCTTCACCTCTCTTCTGTCTCTACCACAGCAGTAAAGCTGGAAATGTGTGAGTGGGGCTCTCCTGGGCTTTGCCAAGTGTCAGACAATTCCCTTTTCTGAGCCAGAGATGGGGCAGCTGAGAGGTGTTTTAAAATCTTTTATTCCATTTTCAGTCTCATGAGAAGGGTGAGACAATACAGATGTTATAATTCATGCTGTCACAATCAGAAGCTGACTATTTCTTAATTACAAAACACTAGAAGCATTTCCTGGCTATCAGCTTTTTGCCACACCATGTTGTAGATGCCTTAATGCCAGTCATCTAAAATTACCCCTTGTGGGTCCCACTGCAATGCATCTCTCATAATTCTATTTCTCCAAAGTATCCAGTCTTATTTGTAAGGCCATTTTTTGGAAACTTTTTTCTAGCTCTGTTTCTCCCTCAGCAAAGTCTGTGCTATTCCATGGCATTTCTAAGTCAGCATTTCTTATCTCAAAGTTTGCATACAGATGCATACAGTGTGGGTCTTCTGTCAGGCCCTGAGAACTCTATACAAATCCATTTCCCACAGGTAAGAGCCTTCTCTGACTTAGGAAGTGTGGCAAGTATTCATGTAAATACTCCACACAAAATCACCTGTGCTTCTGGTGATGTTTATTGTATTTTACATCCTTGTGATTAGCACACAGCAGCAGCACTGGCCTTTCCTGGCTCCAGAGGAAAACGGTCTGGAGCAGTGGTACCTGGCATCACCCTCAGATATCAGAGGCATTTCTTACTTCTGGCTTCCTGCTTTGCTGTGCTTTGGGCTGATGGCAGCAGTTGCTGCTCACCTGAACAGGCATTGTGAGCTCAGCCAGGAGCACAGGGAATGTGCCTGCTGTTCAGTGCAGCTGGAGGTGCTGGATCCTGCCCTCAGCAGCCCTGGCACTGGTTGTGGTGGTGCCTTTGCCCAGGAGGCACCTGGACGCCTTTCCTTGGATTAAACACACAGGATGGGAGCTGAGCACCTGAGCCTGTCCCCAGGGCTCCCAAATCTCCTCCTGCTGCAGGGCAGGCTCAGGACTGGGGGTGGGAGTGGTGCCTTGGCTCAGCACTGTGGCTTTGCTGTGGCTTTGGCCAGCTTTGCATAATTGATGAGCAAAGGCTTCCCACAGGGTGCGAGTGTCCTGGGGTGGCATCTGTCACCTGCGGCCCCTGCACCTGCCAGAGCCAAGCTGTTCTGGCAGCCTGAGAGGAGAGCAGGGCTGGGGTGCTTCTGGGAGAGGTGATGACAGGAGCATACAGAGACAGAGCTGCTCAGCTGGGGAACTTCTCCACGTTCTGGGATTGCCTTTCAGCAGGGGAATGGCTGATCCTGCTCCTGGTGAGAGCCAGGGCTGGCTGCCCAGGGAGCTGCTCACAGGCATCATTCAGGTCAGCTTTGTGTGTCAGATTTACCACATGAACACTTGTTCTGGGTTACCTGATCTCCTTTACCCACCTCACATTGCACAAGTTAATGTTCTTAAAGCAGCTGCCTTCTGAATATAGCATATTTGGACTCTTACTGCATTGTACAACTCCAGGTTATAAAGAATGATCTGTGCATCACCAGACTCTTAATTGTTAAGTACTGTGTGAAAAAAATGTCACGAACTTCTGGAAAATGGGATATTAATTATTGTGATAATTGGGCCTTATTGCAAGTATGGTGTGGTGAGTGATAAATGGTGTTTCTGTATATTAATTTCATATCAAGATCACTTTTATTCTTTAGTTCCAACTGTCTTGCATTTAAATTAATTCTAAAAGAAGTCTATTGAATACTTAGAGCTAGTAGCAAGGATTTACTTTTTCATTATTTTACTGCCTGCTGTTTACCAGCCTTTGTGTGCTGGTTTGATGGCTTTGGCACTTGCTTGGAAAAGGACAGAGAACATTTCTGGTCCCATGGAGTTGAGAGTCACCCCCCAACACCAGGAATGTCCTCAGCAGTGCTGCACAAAGGCTGGGTGTTGTCTCCTCGGTGAGAGCCAGGCCAGGGTGATCTGCTGGCATTTTAAAAAGGTTCTGCTAAATCCTCTCAGTGCAGACCCCAGCTAGAGCTGGGCTTGGAACAAAGCCAGGCTCTGACCTTTCCTGAATTTGGAAATGCGGGTTTGAGGGCTCAGTTTTGGGGCTCGTGTGGGAATGACAGTCCAGTGTGAGCTCTGACTTCTAGTGCAGTTCCAACAAAAGAATATTACAGTATTGGAGTCTTGTCTGAAACCAGCCCAAATAAGCTGAATATCTGAGCTGTCCCCTCTGAAACAAGCTTCCTTGAGGAAGCTCCTGGTAATATATTCAAATATATGCTGGGCTCTTTCTCAAGTGATGGTTTTAGCTCCAAGTGCCCAGAAGAAGAGGTTTCCCTTCCTCCTGAAAGAACAGGTTTCAGCAGCTTGGTGCTGCCACAGGTGACACAGAAATCCCTCACCCTTATTTCAGCTGGATGGTTTGCTCTGTGGAGTACTGGGTTAAAGTCTAAAGTGATTTTACTGCCATATTATTTTCCTGAGCTTTGAGTAAAGAACTGTTGCCCCCAAACCCCACTGCCAGCCCAATCTGGAGCCCATTTTGGGCAGGGATGAGCAGGGTGTGGTGTCTCCCAGAGCTCCTCTGAGCACACCAACACCCTGATGCCCTGCAGCATGTCTAGGTGGGGATTTTTTGTTTTCACACCCAAGTTTCACAGGACAGAAACCATGGGAGTTTCTGTCTGTGCCACTTGCCATGTTTTCCTGGAGGAGTTGCTTTGGGGCATGTGTTGAGCAGGAATTTTCTGCAGCATTTCTCAAGCCTTTTGTGGCAATTTTCCAGTGAACAGTTTGGATTGTTCCTCCCTGGTTTGCAGCCATGTGAGCAAGTGTGGGACCAGAAATGCACAGGATGGAATGGTCAAGGTGGTTTGGTGACAGCCAAAGATGAGGCACAAACAGCATTTAAAGAGAGATCCAGCTGGCTGGAATCCAAATGTGTTTCCCAATTGCACAGAGAATTGTGGCTCAACAATGCCTGTGAGTGGAAGAAAGGAATGGAATGAGAAAGGAGCAGAACTGAGTTTAAAAGGTGATATTTGCCACAGTGTTTGAGGCTGTCATTTCTGTAATTTGTAGAATAATGCAGATTTTTGCTGTCCTTTGACCTTAGACACACAGGTTCTCTGTAGGTTATGATGAACTACCTGAGAGTAAAATCTTTGCGTTGGGGAATGGAGAACTAAGGGCAGTGTAAGTTACCCAATTCCTGTACATTGGATATTGAAAGTCTTTCCCTTGTTAACTGACAGATTTCTGTGGCAGGGTCTTTACCAATGCTTTCACCTAGTGACATAATTTGAGCTCTCCCCAGTATCTTCAGTATCCATCAGTATCCAAGTACTGCAGTTTCTCCCTCAAGCTTTTCACTCCTGCAGGAAAGCATGACTGACTGAGCTGTCTCTGGAAATATCTGGACCAAAACATCCTGATTTTACTATCTTTTGGAAGTGTCTCAGCTGGAAAAGTGTCCTTGAATCTTCCTGTGTTGTAAGTGCAGTCTGATGGGATCCTGAGCTGGGATCCAGCTTGTCCTGGCTCTGTCCTGTCCACCTTGCACAAATTCCACAGAGAAAATATATTCAAGCTCAGTCAGTTGTTTTCAGAATAAGACAATCTGTAAATTTTTATTTAGAATTTGGAGATGAGAAAGGCAGAAGTGTGGCTTAACCCCTTCCATGCCCTCCTGAAATCCTGGCAGGGCTTTGGATTTGTAGCCACAGGGAAACCTGCAGGCCCTACTGCCTCTGCAATGTTCTTTTTGCGATTTTCTTTTCCCCTAAGCCCTCTGTAGAGGTTTTAATGTGGCAGTTGAACAGCAGATAGATGATAAATACAAGAAAGCGCTGAGAGGAATGAAAATAACTGGCTAGGTACTCATTTGTTCAGATTATTGTTTGCATGGATGCAAAAAATGAACCTTTAAATACTGGAAATTTAAGATCAACACTTAATAGAATAGCTTGTCTGTTTTCTTAAAATGAATTCTATAGTATTATTGACTACCTGACAAACAGTGATGAATGCAGTCCCTTTGCTGCTTTCTCTTCAGGGTAAAGGCAATTAAGCACTATTATATGTTAGAATTTAACATTGCTCTGTGTGGGGATTCATTTGTGCACATTGAAATGAAAGCAGAAACGATCAACAAACATCAGTGTAATGACGTGTTCTAACCTTGCTAAGGAAATTATGCCTTGTCTCTAATGGGCTGTAGGAATTTCAGGGAGCTGTTTGCCTATGAATGATGTTACTCAGAGGATGTGAAAGCAGAGCGCTCATCTCCTCACACATCCTCAGCCATCACCTGCAGCTCTGAATTAACTTACAAGGCACAAACAAAATGTTTCAAGTCTTTTACAAGCTTAATTTTTAAGTTTAAATGTCAAGAATGAAATCATCTGACTTAATAACATTGTGGGTGTGTGTGACAAGGCACCTTTCACAAAGAGCATGGAAAACAAGTTCTCAAACTGTGCCAGTCCCATTCTGTGGAAGTGACAAAAAGAATGCATCCTGCTTTTTCAGTTGTTTACAGGAGCCCACCACAGCCTTTCCATTTGCTGTAAACACTTGGAACAAGTGTTGGGAGCAGGTAAAGAAAGTCATGATGGAGGTTGTTGGAACCGAATTTGAGTTGGAATAACTTGGAATTGCTTTTAAAGTGCTAAAACTTTGTAAAGGGGGTGTTAAGGAATGGAATATCTCTACTGAAGTTGTGTTGGTAGTTTTATTTCTATTAACAATGCACAAAGCTTAATTATTAAGCTTAAAACCTTCTTCTATCATGCTAAGCATATTTTTCTGTAGTCTCAAGGTCTATCTTAGCCAAGCCTAAAACTCCAGCTATTGTTTCATGTCCTTGCTTGCTATAACTTTTCTGCTTCCAGATTTTGCAGCTGTTAGAAACTTAGTTCTGAGTTTTCTGTTCTTTCTGGTTCTGCTTTTACAGCTTTCTGGAAGTCTTCTCACCTTTACTATTTCCCACATTAAGTCATTGGGACATACTTGAAAATTCACCAGTATTTTTTCCATAAGTTTCTATTGAAATCTTCTCATCTCTGTACAAATTTGGAGTCACTAAACATAAGCCAGGCTCAGGCACCACTTTCTCAAGGCTCCATCAGTCCATTTAGAAGTCACAGTTTCAGTGAATACTTGCTGGTCTCTTCTCCCAGAGACTGAACTGGGGGTACCTGCTGCTAAACCTGACCTGGAGAATAGGGCAGATTTTTCTGTGGTGAGACCTTACCCTGATGTTTGTTCAGGTGAAGCTTTCTGCTGTTTTTCTTGGCTTTTCAAGTTGCTGTTATTGTTTGAGAAATTGGGATGAAACTACTACAGTGCTTCAGCATTTCTGTAATTTCCTCCAGCAGTTAGTAGTGATGTCAGTGTAATTTTCCCAGCTTACAGTTACATTCAGTGAAATGGTAAAATCAACCTGGGTTAGAATGTTTAGCTGTGAGTGAAAAAGTGGAGACAAATCTTCCCACTCTGTGAACATTTTATACCATATTACTTCATAAAATTTTTAGTGGAGTCTCCTCTTTGTCTTAGTCTGAATTATCTAAAAGTGGGTATGGCCTGAGAAATTACAGACTGTATCTGTAATGGTGTCAGTTTATTCAATTTACACCAATCTTTATTCTCTTAGCACCTAAAACAGGGACTCATTTAATCCAGTAACTGCCTTTTAACCTTCCACTGATGACCAAGAAAGGAGATGGGCAGGTTCAATGCTTCCAACGTGGAAATTTCCATGTATAATATCCCAAACATATCAGTCTCTGTTTCAGGTTAAAAAACTCCAAGCCACCACTAATGGGCAGGTTCCTAACTCCTCAGTGCAGCTCAAATAATTGTAACAATGAGGATGCAGCAGGAAAAGCTTCAGCTGCCCCAGGAAAGACCAAGTGCTTTCAGCAGAACTGGCACATTCTGTGCTGATGTTGCCATGGGAATCACCATGTCCTTGCTGCTGTCGTGAGCAGGAGCACCAGTGAGGTTTAAGTTAAAATTGCTGGGTTTGTGTAGGAATTGCAGCTCTCGATGGTGCCCCAAATTTTGCGTCGTTATAAAGAGCAGGGCAGGCTCCCAGCGCAGAGCAATGTCCTGTGCCCTGCCACCTCCCCGGTCCCACCTTTGCACAGGAGCTGCTGCCACTGCACGGGTGGCTGCCTGCTGAGCCCTGAGGAGGGAATGGTCCTGGAGGGGCTGCACTGCAGTCCGCCTGCAGCTGCAGAGCTGCCTCTGGGCAGTTTGTACGACACAAACTTTGTACAGCCTGCAAGCACAGGGATGTTTCCAAGCACAGAGGTGTGCTTGTCCTGTCAGCTCTGCTGTCCTGGGTCTCTGGTCAGCAGGGATCCAGTGCTGGGATTTGCAAGGTCCAGGCTGGGGCTTTGGAGTCATTATCCACCAGAGCTGCCTTCCATGGGGAGAAGTTTGTTTGAGAATTCATTGCTCCAGGTAGCAGTGATCCATCAAAATCACTTCACAAACTGAAGTGACTGCTCAGGTGGGGACTGTTGATTTATTGTAAAAGGAAAGGAATCTTAAATTTCAATATCTATGTAAAGAAGCCTCTGGAGTATCATCCATGTTTGATCTCTGAGCTCAGCTGTTTCCATGAGTGGAATGTTATTGCTTTTGTAATGTCAGAGTACTATAAAATTGGGCTTTGATGGATGAGCATCCAAAAGGATGCTCTTCCCTCAGCTCTGCTCCTATTGAATATAAACTTCAGTGAGTGTTCTGTTGGTTTACAGAGTTGAAGGTATTAAATTTCTTACCTGTGCTAAGTGCTGACTCCTGAGAAGGCAAAGCTGTTTAAGCAATTAATGCATTGAATGCCAGATAAATGTTATCATCATTTCATTGCCTTGTGCCAGTACCACTCATTGGGTGTTGTTTAAATTTCACTGGCAGCTCAACCACAGCTAAAAATAAATTCATTTGTTTATAGATTTCTTTGACAACAGCCAAATAAACCCACATTGTGTTGTTTTGAACAGGAGGCACAAAGCCAGCTGAGTGCTCCCTTTGAGTGTGGCTGAAGCGTGCTGGTAGGTGGCTGAGGTTGGTTCTACACCTGCTTTTCCCCTCCCAGCCCTGTTTTATTTCCATTGAAACCTTTTTCAGGGCAGAGTGCTCCTGCTGAAGTACAGGTGTTTGCAGTGTGAACAGCAGCCCCTGTTTTGTGCTGATGGGGCAGAGGAAAAAGAGACTAAAAGGTGGCAGCAGGGGAACTGTTAATGCTTGGGGCTGGAGCTCCAGGGCAGAGAGGGATCCGGAGTCCTTGAGGGCATGTCCATAAATCAGAGGGAATTTGGACAAGTTCAGCAGTGCTCCAGAGGTCACCTGGGCTTCCTGGCAGGGGAGCAGTGAGAATGTTCACATTATTTCAGCTCAAGGACAGGAGGAGGTGAAGGAAGATAAGGAGGAGGACAAATTACATCAGCTGTGGTATCTCCAGTTGTGAGATACTGGGATTTGGATGTCCTGGAGCTGCAGAGCTCTGGAATGAACAAATGCTTCTTGTAAGAAGGGGAAACGCTGAGACAAAATGTCTTGATAGTAAAAATAATTCTGAGAAGGTCACAGTGGGAATAGCCTGACTCGCTGTAGGAACTGGGCTTCTGTACCTCTCTCTCTGAGGGATGTGTCAGGAAAATTAATCCACAAACATCAGAGCTTTGTGTCCAAAAGGAGACAGCGGAGTCCTTTGACTTTGTTCCAATAAAGGGAGAGGCCATGGGGCATTCCCCTGGGGTCTCTCAGATTTTTGGAGGACACAGCCTCCCTTTTTACCCCAATTTCCTGCTGCATTTCCCTTCTCTCTTTCCCCATTGGCTGAGGTACTTGAGAGGTACAGACTTCCCAAAACACCTGATACCAGAGATTCCCCTCTAATGTATAACCCTCCCTTTTAATTTTTAATTCTTATGGAATTTAGGGGTTTTCCCTGTTGTTTCTTTCATCTTTTAATGTCTAATTTCATTTATCAGCCAGCCTACAGTTTGTTTGTAAAGACAAATCTGTCATTCCTCTCAGATGTGTGGAGAAGTTCCTGCCCAAGCTGACAGCTGAGCCCGTGTTCCCTGCTCAGCCCTGCCCTCTGCTCGCTGTGCCAGGGGAGCAGGCAGAGCTGCAGCCCCTCTCTTGGGGGAACAACCATGGCTTGGATGCTCTCAGCTGGCTTCTTGTAGCTGTGGTGGAGCAGATGGGCCAAAATGCAGAGAATCAGCTTGGTGAGATAATGCCTAATGAAACTTTTTTTTTTTTTTTTTTGTTTGTTTTTTTTTTTTTAATAGGTGGAGTGTAAAAGGTTTTGAGTGAAGTGGTTTTGAGCAGAGAGAACTCACCTCAGAGGTACGGAACTGTGAATGTTTTCTTGCTAGGGGCCAGTGGAGATGGACACAGGATCTGCTTTCACTTCAGGTGGTTATGCCACCAAAAAGCAAGAGCAAGAGTGAAATATATTACTGTGAATAGTGACACAATTTTTTTTTTCTCTGAGGATTAAAAAAAAAAAAAAACCACAAACAAACAATAAAACCCTGAAAACCTTCATTCAACAGCAAAACCTCTGAAGACTCATTGATGGTGTCCAGGTCAGTGTGAGCTGCTGGAGAGTGCTTTGACCTAAAGGACAAAAATAAGATGTGGCAATGTCAAGAGGCAATTGAAAATACCAAACTGTAAATTGAGGGAAAACCAGGTAGAGCTGACAGTGCAGGGATCTCTCAGGGAGTGTTTGAGTAACACTTATGGGGGATAAAGAATGTATTTGAAATAAAGTTTCTAAAAGCTGAATGGATAAGTGGTTAAAACTCTCCCTGAAAGATGGGATGGTACTGAAGCTTGGGTTTGGGGTCTGATTTTAAGAAAGGTAAAAAGCCACCCCATAAACCATGTTAAACACTGCCTCTCCCCACTCAGCCCCCTGAAAAAATAATCAAAAAACCTCACCGAAACAAATCCCAAAATCAAAGCAAACAAACAAACAAACAAACAAAAAAAACCTCCAAAACCCTTCTGAGTAATTTTTCAGAAGTGAAGAACTGGGCTGTGTTGCTCCATTCAGTGCCAAGATAATTTCAAAAACCTGTAACCTCCAGATTCTCAAAGGAAGGACATTTCCTATGGGGGTGGCTGTGCCAGTAACCACTGCAGGTTGTGGGACAGATGGAAGCTGACTAATAGCAAGAAAACCATTAGCTGTAAGTACAGCCATTATAATTGAAACTGAGGCCTCCAGGCATCCAGAGGGAAGCCAAGAATCCTGACTATGGGATTGTCTGGGTGTTTTTGTAGCTTCTGCATGCAGACTTAATAGTTACAAATTACAGTGTTTCTGCAGATTTAACTGAGAGTTGAAATAAAACAAGTTGAAGACTTCAATCCCATTCTTTACGCAGTCTGTCTGGTGAGTTATAGCAGTAGAATACACACTTGCTTTTGTCTTAATCTTTTCAGGTTTAATAATTTAGTTTTAATTGGAGGAAAGAGTTACATCAAAGGCAGCAGAACTCTTGTGGCATTTGGAATTCCCAAGGGGCTCAGGTTGGCTTCAGGGGCAGATGAACACAGTCATCCAAGTGATTGGACTTAAACATCCTTTAGGAAGTTTTTGTTCCCTGTGAGGGTGGGCAGGTCCTGGCACAGCTGTGGCTGCCCCTGGATCCCTGGCAGTGCCCCAGGCCAGGCTGGACAGGGCTTGGAGCAGCCTGGGACAGTGGAAGATGTCCCTGCCATGGCAGGGGTGGCACTGGGTGGGATTTAAAATCCTGTCTCACCCACACCATTTTGGGATTCTGTGATGTACCAGAAATGATCTGTGGAGTCCAGCAGCTCCTGTCCTGAGTGGTGACAGGGCCCTTCCCAGGGCAGGTCACAGCAAGTCCACTGAGGACAGGTTTTGTGACTCCAGACGTTTCAGCGCCTCTTCACGTCTGGCACCGTCCCGAGCACTGCCAGTGGAGGCAGTGAGGTTAATCCACAGGGTGAGTTTGTTGAGGCTTTAGCACTTTTCTTACATCTTTGTGTTCAATTCAGTTTGTTCTCTAGAAGCACCATCATTTTTTTCTAGAAAATATCTTTGCCATTTTAATGGCAAATCACTCAGACTTCTCAAAATCTGTGTGTGGAATTTAACGAGCAGATGCCCCTGGAAATAGGACTTGGGTGTAGTTTACCCTGAAAATTTCACCATAAAGTGCCTCAGTTGAAATTGCACAGGGAGGTTTCCAGGGCTAGGTTTTGTAATTATTGTTGGGTCAGCGAACGAATTCCTGGGGTGGAGGGTTGATGGCAGCTGTCCTCATCAGTGTCACTGTTTGTTCTTTCTCCTCATGGAATAAACATAGATCTTGTCTTATATGAAAGATAAGGGGAGAGCTGTAATGGTCTCCAAAGCCTGAGGATTAAGGACATAAATTTCATGTGCAGAAAATATCTCATTCTTGTTGAAGGCTCTTGGCCTTTAACTCTCTGATCCTGCCTGTATCCAAAGTACATTTTGACAACAGCCCTCTGCAGGCAGAGGATTTTATTAAGGAACATAGAAATACTTGATACAAATGAAGGATGAAACTTGATTTGATAATTTTCTAAATGTTTATGGCTGATGATTGCATGTTGAGAGGCTGAATTGATGATAAAGTGTTCTGCTGTGAGTATCTTCATAGTCTGAGAACCATTTAACTGGTGTTGGAGGCAGGAAGGATCTCTAAAAGGGACCATAATTAGAGCCATGATTGTCGAAAAGCCTCACTTTTTCTGAATATAAGATAAAAGGATGAGCTGCTTGTTTATACCCCACTTTTAGAGAGATTTTTCTTTCTTCGTAAGGCCTTACCTGGAAATGGAAAGAGGTCTTAAATAATCCTGTCCTGTAGCTTTCCACTTCTGCTCCAATTTAAGCTGAAATAATGCCTTCTGTATTCAGTATTCCACATTCAGTGCAGGTGATTGCCACAGGCTAATGCTGCTTAATACTGCCTTGTCCTTCTGCAGAAAACAGGTGGTGACAGGAATGTTGGGGAGAGATTTCTGATGTGCAGTTAGATATGAAAGATTTCCCGTGCAGCTCCTCAGCACTTCTGGGGTTAAACTGCTGTTCTCTCCCTCAGCTGTTAAAAAGCCACTCCACACCTCAGTTAATGAACTGAGCTGGAAAGGCACATTTAAAGGAATTTTGGTTGTGAAGTTGCTCTTCCCTGAGCTGGGGTAGGGACAGACAAGGCTGCAGGTCAAAGGTGCAGAAATAACTGGATTGGAAAGTTTCGGCTGCAGGGGAATAAGGAATTGACTCACTTGTAAAATGATAAATGTAGTGAGAATGAGGTGTTTTTCAAACAGAATGGAGGCAGCCTTTCAGTTTTCTGAATTTTTTTTTTTCTTAAAAGCTGTTGGAAATTATAAACAATTGAAGGGGAGAGTGAGCAAGGAAAAGAGGTAAAATGGTTTTGAGAGCTCATAAACCAAGGATTTTTTTTCATATTTTACCACTTGAGATTCAAGTCTTCATTCTGGCGCTGACTTTTAGATCACCCCTCGCTTGTCAAAGCGAAATATTTTCTTCCCTTCCATATGGCCCTTTGGCAGGGCTCTAGCTTAGATCATCAGCTGGCTGCTCTGTGCAGCCTAATGGCTTCATCTCATGAGACGGGAGCTGGTGAGGGCAGCAGGGGTGGGTTATCCTGGAGCCCTTCACTCCTCCTGACCCTCCACACCCCAAACTCCCCATCTGCTGCAGGAGGGGGAGCGGGGAGCAAAGCGTCCTCCTGTGTGTTCTGCTTGGCTGTGTTTCCATCCCATGGAATCCCACTGATCACAATCCCATTTTCTGTGCTTCTCGGTGCACCTGGAGGGGTTGTGTTGAGGACAGAGCAGGGCAGAACTGGCCAGAATCGGTGGCAGTGTTTTGGTATGTGCCAGGCCCCTCGGAGGGCACGGGGCAGAGCAGCTGCTGGCTCTGCTCCACCTTCCAGAGGTGACACCACACCCTCTGGGCAGAACCAAAATGTGTGCCAGCTTGTCTGTGTTTGGAGCACAGCAGCTTTGGGCTGCCCCAGGTGTGCCAGGGCAATGGCACATCCCTGCCCTGGTCACAGGGCTAGCAGCATTCCTCTGGTTAGGTACAGAATGCAGAGTTTCCCCTGTGTTCAGCAGTTTGTTGGGCTGTTCTGGTCCGGGAGGCAGCTCCGGGCTGTGCTGGAGGCAGCTCCTGCCGCGGTGCCCTGTTCCCTGCTGCGAGAGGCTGCTCCGCTCCTGCCCAGCGCACAGATGGTCCCAACAACCTTGGTGGGAAGCACAGGCTGCCTGCTTTGCAGCCTGGCTGTTCCTCCAAGCTATTCCAGGCATCAAGAGAGCCCAGGTTACTAAAACCCCTGCTGGCTGGAGGTGAGGTGGGGAGGGCTGTGTTCCACAGCCAGCTCAGAGCATATGGCACAGAGCGGTGGCTGGGCAGGGACATCAGGCTGGGCTTCTGCAAATCCCTCCTCAGAGAGCTCTGAGAGTTTGGAAGGGACATTTCTTGGACAGGAGTGGCTGTAAGCAGTCCAGGAATGGGTATAACAAGCTTGTTATGGAGACCATATGCCAGGAGTTGCATTTCCATGGTATTTATCATAGGATCACAGGATGGCTCAAGTTGGAAGGGACCACTGGAGGTCATCCAGGCCAACCTCCCTGCTCAGGCAGGGCTCCCTGGAGCTCAGGATTGTGTCCAGATGGCCAGGCTGGAGCAGAGAATACAGTGAGTTATCTGTGGGAGATAAGTGTCTGCTGCCTCTCGTGGGCTGAGATGTGTCTGCTGGGACCTAACACGGCAGAAATGGGATCTATGGAAGTGGCTCTTTTCAATGTTCGTGTCCAGGCTCACAGAATTCACTTCAAAGGGAAAAAAAAAAAAAAAAAAAGGCTGTTTTCTCACAGTCTATTTTCTATTTTCTATCTATTTTTCTGTGTTTTCTCATGGTCTGTGTGTAACAGCTCTGTAAGGACTGAAGAGCTTTTATGGTCACTGCCACACAAACAGTGCATTCCCAGAGCTGGAATGGGGGGATTCTGCTGAGGCTGGAGGTGCTCTGCACAAATAGGAGTGCACACAATCTGCACAGAGTAAATCTGTGTTAAGAAAGGGCATCTGCACTATTAACTGTCACTTAAGATGGCTAAAAAGTCAGTTTCTTTAATGGGAGTTGGAGAAAATAAGGACAAAAAGAATGTGATTAATGATGTTCTGGGTGAAATACTGTCCTGTCTCATTGAACATGGTTAATTGGTTGTTGTAGGGCTAAAATCCAGTCAATTTAGCAAACAGGTTCTTTTTAAGCAGTCAGTCTTGTGTTGTGCTGGAGCACAGAGCTCACACCCCACCCTCCTGCGCAGCCCAGCAGAGCTCCTTGCCCTGTGTGCGTGCTCCTGGGAGTTGTCTGGTTTTGGGGGAAGCACTTCCAGCAGTACCTGGTGGTTATCCACAGCACTCAGCAGGAACTGGGCACATCCCCTCTGCCTTTTGTTCAAAATGGTGCCTGAAAATGCTTCTTACATAAGTGCCCTTGGATTCTGCAGCGGGTGATTCACAGGTTTAGCCCACATGAACTCGTCTGCATGATCCACTCCCCGTGGGAGGTGCTGTCCTTTCCTGTTCGAGCTGCCACAAGATCATGGGCCAAGAAGCAGCCCAAATTTAGCTTGTGTGCATTGCTGATGTGGCTTTTAAACCTTACACTGTTTGGGGCTTGATGGAAACTTCTTTTTCAGCTTGGTGGTGGGATATCACATCTCGACTGCTCTCTGCACTCAGAATGTATTTGTGGGGTTTGTTGAGGGTGGGAGCAGTGGACTGGTGCCCAGTGAGCTGAAGTGTGAGGAGCACTGAGACAAATGAACCAGAAGGCTTTTCATACATTCATCATGACATGCAGCCAGTGTTTAAAAACATGGAATATGATCGGAGATACAGGTTTTTTGTGTCTTGAAGTTACCAAAAGTCCTGGGACCTTACTGTGAGGTTGGTGCCATTTTAGCTTAGTTGGAATTTTGTGGGAGGCTATGGTGAGTTTGTTTAATTGTGTTGATGAAAAGGTGTTCACCTTGTTGTGCATAATGACTGAATCTTGCTGAAGGGACTTAATTAGTGGTGAAATTCATAGTTTTTCTCATCCTGACACTCACCTTGTTGAAATGCTAGTGACTGGGCAGTTCTTGCTAGGTTTTTTACCACTTCTTTCAAGTCTTCAGCCCAGTAGAATCTTTTTACTCCACCTGATGCACAGCAGTTCTTGGGAAGGAGAATCTGTCTGTGTCTGTGGGCTGGGAGGGACAGCCTTGGAGCAGCCTGCTCTGGTGGGAGCTGTCCCTGCCCATGGGCAATGGGCTTTAAAGTCCCTTCCAAGTCAATTCCCAGTTTATACGTTGCTGGCAGTGCTCTGGTGCTGATCCAGACCCTTTAAGCAGGGGTGTAAGGGCAGGACTGTGTCTGAGCTGGGAGGTTTTATTGCAGCTTGACTCCATTCCTGGGGCTGCTCTTCCCAGACTCCTGGAGTGTTGCTTTCCTTGGCAGAGCTTTGCGCATCTGCTGGGATCCACAGGGGCATGGAACATCATTCACACCCAGCAGGCTCAAATAACAGTCCTGGAAAGCTCCAATAGCCTTTAGATGGGGTTGGAGGTTTCCTGGCAACATCTGCCCGGATTTGAAATGCTGCTCAGAACATTCACCTGCAGGAACCTCAGACTGTTCCCTGCTCCTCATACCAGGAGTGTCATTTCTGTAGCCACCAGTGAATTCTCTCTGGAGCTCTCTCCCCTGAAGGTAGTCTGCTCTTCTGCATTACAGATGCTGGAAGATTTCGTACACTACAGAAGAACAATCTGTGCTGGGTGCAGTTTTGGTTTTGAGGCACGTTCTGTGCTCAAAGCAAGGCTTAATCAAATGCATTGATCCTTGTAGTGCTGTGTAAAGGTTCAGTTCAATCTTTTCCTTTTGTGAAAAATGGAATTAGAATGCTCTGTAATACGTGGTTACTGTGTACTCCAAGAGTCTCCTGCAGTAACATCAGTTCTTGTGGCTTGTGAGAAGATGCATTTCAGATGGAGTCTGATTATTCAGTGGATGTTTGACATGCCGTCAGAAACCTTGGCTTTTCCCCAGTTCTTTTTATTCTGATGAAGTGACAGCTCCAAGGAGGTGAGATCTGAGTGGGATTCCTACCACAGGGGTGGCTCTGTGAGCTATTTAAAGCTCTGTCCACTTGTGGGTTCTCACAAAAAGGTTTCACTTCTGCTTTTGGCTGGTTTTGTACCACTTTGTGCACCCCCAAACATCAATCCTAGGCAAACAGAGTTTCAAACCTGTTAAAACTACTTGCTGTATTCTTTTACAGGACATTGCCATAACTCACTGCCCAGATAAAGTATCTGCTCAGCTAGGAGGTGTTGCAGGGGTAGTTGTGCATCTCAGTCCATATCACACACCTTGGTGGTTCTGAGCAGTGTTTAATTTGGAAAATTATTACTTTAATGAGCAAGAGGAAAGCTGGTCCTGGAGCTGCCTTTGGAAACCGCTTTACCTTGTGCTGTTCCACTTCTAAGTGCAGCTTTAGGTGTAAACAGAAAATCAGATGCCACAGGGCTTTCAGCTTGTTTGTGATGGCTCTTCGGGGGAATAACAAGAATTGAACATTTCCTGCTGGCGTGAGCTGAAATCTTTGGGATGAGGAAAAGCCACTGAAGGTGCTCTGCTGCTGCTGCTGTCAGCTCAGTGAACAAGAAACCTGGGAATGGGAACCACTCACATTCCCAATCTGAAGGGCTTTTCCATCTTGTGCATTTCCCAATGCTTTCTTTGAAATTGTGTTATTCCTGTAAATGGCTTCCAGTTTTTAGGAGCTGACACTTCCCACCAAGGATGGTTTGTTGTAAAATTGCCAACCAAGTCAGCAGCTGGAAGCCAAGACAGTTGGCTTGTTGTTCTCCTGCATGGGGTTTTTATAGGAGGATAGTGGTGACAACGAGAAATCCTTTTGGTGGCCTGAGTGGAGCTGGTTTCTGAAATATCCATGTTTTGGATATGGACTGACAGACAGTGATGGCAGTACTTAGTTACTCAAAAATAATTCAGGATTTTAATGGTCACTTTGGTTTGCAGCCCCCTGTAAACCTCAGGTACTGGGGTTTTTTGTTTTTCTTTACATTTGGTTTTTGGTTCAAGGTTGGTTATGGTGGTACCTGTTCCTCCTGGCCTCTGCTTGCAATGAAATTACAGTAATTACTACTGTAATTATAGGAAAATAATTTCTGCCTCTCTTGGCTATAACAATCTCAAAAATGATGTGTTTCACTGTATTTCCTACTGAGAATGAAATTCCTGGGGTCAGGAAGAAGACAAACTTGTACTTCAATAGGAGTGCAGTATTGTAATATTTAGTTCTACTCAAAATGAAATCTTGGAAACCATCCAGGGCTTTGAGGAGAAATCTCGGAGAACGTTGTGTGACATTTATCTCATCAGTGATACAACTCAGATATCTAAATGGAACCTGTGCTGTTCCAAGTACTACAGCACAGAAGATATTCTATATATTGTGGGCTTTAAATTTTTTTTTCTTTAAGATCTACCTTGAAATACATAATGCAAAATACTGCCAGAAGCCTTTTCACCTTTATCCTTGTCTCAGCAGTGCCAGTATCATTTCTTTTGTGTGGGTAAAAGGAGAAAAGCTAACCCAGAGCCCAGCACATGCTTCCTGTGTGAGCAGAAACATTAAATATCGATCCCCAATCCTGCCTTTCAAAGAATGCTTAAAGAAAATCGAATGCTTTGTCTCAAACTACAAGCACTGGGTTCTTTCAGCTCTGTGTTCATTCAGCCCTGCTCATCAATTACTCATTCCCTGAGCAAAATTGACCAGCTCTGAACAACTCTTCAGAATTTACTCGAGTAAATCTTACCATTGAAAACGCAAATTTAGCCGCTGCAAAATTTCCCAGCTTTTCTGGGAAACCTGAAAATAAAGAAGGGGTGGTGGGCCCCCCTTTGCCTGTTTGCTGTGCTGGGCTGGGAGGTGATCAGCTGGAGATCACCCTCACCTCACTGGAAACAGTCCCTGGGTTCTGGGCAGAAGAGAATTGTGCTGCAGAATGGTGGCTTGGGGTGCCTGGTGCCACTGCAGTGCCCCTGGCGTGCTTTGAGACATTCTCCCTATTGGATGAGTTTGTTATTCCAGCCCAGGGGAAAGGCAGGAAATTAAGCCATTAATTGTTGCCTCCTGCATTTGGGAACTTGAAAGCACAAGCAATTACAGGAACATCTTTCCCAGCGTAAGGTGTGTGCTCTGCCAGATGGAATTTGCTGAGAGCTGAGTGTGGGAAGGTGGCACTTAAACACTGGATTCATTAATTTTTTCATTACTCCTGGGAGTGCAGGGCTCAGCTCAGCTTCATGGGATTTCAGTGTTGAGAAAACTGCTTTGAAGTTGTTGTGTCTATTAAACAACTGGTTTTCACCTGTTCTTTAGTTCCTAAAGAACTCCCCTTGTCTTTGGGGAGGCAGCTTTGGGAGTGAGGCAGGAAAGGAATTGGGCAAATGGTTCTATGTTTTCTTCTGGATTTTTGTTTGGTCCTGAAATTTGAATATCATGTTCCCATTTCTCCTTGGAGGTGAAATGCTCTTCAGTGTGAATAATCCTGAATTAAGTTTATTTGCTTAAAATTATTGGGGAAAGAGGAGAGGCTTTGTTTCATGTTTGATTGATGAAATTATCTCACCTTTAACCTGCCCCTCTGTAATTTATTACATCTTATCCCTCCTTTTTGCATATTTCTGAAATTCACAAAAGTGTGAGGTTTTAAAGATTTTAAATTACCTTTATTTGCCAACCTTGGCCCTTTCTGAGTGTCTGATAAAGCTGTGTTGGATTCCAGAACTATTTGCCTGTGACCTTTTCAGCTAAAGTATGAAGAAGAGATGAAGACAAAAATTAAAATGTATAAAATAATCTGCTTCTAGAATAGTGTCAGAGTGTTGCTTCCCACTTGTAAGGATGGAAAATAAATCTCTGTGCATGTTTGAGGAAGATCTTTATTGAGGATTCAGAGGGTGTCACCTGTTTTAATATTGCAGTTATTGACTTCAGCTGTTAACTGGGTTTTAACTTCTAATAGATTTCCTTGAAGCCTAAGTAGATGTGTTTCTTTTCTAAATGTCTTATTAGCAGAAAAAGTACAACAAGCCTTAGAGACACTCACTGAAGCACAGAGGGGAGAGCATGCTTGAGAAGGTACATGGCTTTTGAATGATAAATGCTGGAAATAACTGTGTCCTAAGTATTTGTGTATTACTTTACAGGTCTGAAGGTGACAACTCAAGAAGCCTCAGGTATGTGTGCATCATCTTGATGTCTTTGTTCTAAGAAAATACTTTATTTAAAAGTGTTAAATAGAAACAGATTTTTTTTTAAAATGTGGGCATTATTGGTTGTGCTTAGCATGCCATTGGTGTTTTGAGTAATGGTTCTTCTCCCTTGGAGAAGTTACTGAATGATTCTGTCTCCAGTGTGGTTTGGCAGTGAGGGATTAGATTGGATCATTACCAGAGATTTATGGTTAGTTCCTGGTGCTCCCAATCCAAGTTCCTGCTCGCCAGCCCTGTGCCCTGTGCCAGCTGCCTGCCAGTTTTGGGGCAGCATCTGTGCTGAGGGGATGTCCATGGACTTGTTCTGGCTTTCTTAGCAGCCTCCTCTTTTCCACCTGACAGGGAGAGCCTTCATTGACTCATTATTGCAACGCTCATTCTACACTTGGAAGGTTCAGATAATGTGCAGAATTTCATGTAATTATCAGATACTTTACTTCCAGCTTACTCCCTTGGTGTTTTACACTCAGGGGTGGTTTTTGTTCCTACC
Source organism: Pyrgilauda ruficollis (assembly GCF_017590135.1). Taxonomy (NCBI): domain Eukaryota; kingdom Metazoa; phylum Chordata; class Aves; order Passeriformes; family Passeridae; genus Pyrgilauda; species Pyrgilauda ruficollis. Next base: position 1,090,562 of record NW_024511544.1, read on the forward strand.
TCTCTGCACACGTGGCTGAGTCAAGCTTGTAGAGCTTGCAAAAGTGCTCTCTCAACAGGACTGAGAAGTTAAAATTCCATCCTTGAACCTGAAAGTGTTCCATATTCATGATAGCGTTGCCATTAAGCAGATGCCTCAGCAGTGTGACTATTGATCAGTGATAATAAGGTTCATGATATTGACTGTGGCTTCACCATAATTCCCTGCAGTGTGTTTTGGGGACTGTCAGGGCGTTGCATCTTAAGGCATTGTGTTTATTTATTGTAAAACCCCAAAGCCAATGCGGGACCTTCCCTTGCAGAAGTAAAATCCAGTTCTTACTCACAGGTGTGCAGACTATCCCCAAGAACAGGTGAGTTGCAGAACAATCATATCAGAAAACCAGAAGTCTGTAGGGAAGGATTAAAGATCCTCTGGAGTGCTTTTGACTTCAGCAGAATTCAGAATCAGTGTGGTGTGGACCTGAGCTGGAGGCTCAGGGTGAGGTGGGAATCTGTCCCATGCACAGCAACTGAGCTGGATCTGATCCCAAGGCTGCAGTGGGATGCCTGTGGCCCTCACTACATTCTTTCCTTGGGGTTTTAGCTCCCAGCAGAGCTGCCAATGTGCTGGCAGGCTCTGGAAGGACTAACGCTGGTCAGCTGCTGCAGACTGGAAGCAATGCCCCTGGCGTGAGGATTTCCAGCAGTGTGGTTGTGTTTCAGCCTCAGTGATCACTCCTGTGTGTCCCTGAGCCTCCTGTGGGATTTGGCTGCTCCAATGATGTGTGTGTGTGTGTGTGGAGCTCCTCTCTTGCAGAGTGTGTTTGGGGGTTCAGGCCGTGCCCAGGCACAGCTGAAAGCCTCTGGCTTCAGCTCTGGTTTGGTGCTGCCTGAAAATCAGACTCCAGCCCTGGCTCTGCACTGTGGAGTTTCAGTCAGGGTGGTTGGGCTGACAGGGCAAGGCACTGGTGGAAGGTGTTTGCCAGAGCCATTCCCACCTGGGAGGAAGGGTCTGCTCGGGTTTGTGCCCCTTTGGGACCTGTCAGTGCCCCATGGGGCACGTTCCTCCTGGCTGGGCTGTGGTGGGAATCAGCACCCTGTGTTCCTACAGAGACCTGGGGGCAGCCAGGCTGAGCCCTGGGGTGCTGGTACCATCTTGGTTTGAGGCTGTCCAGGGAATTAATTCTGTTATTCAGTGTGAGCTTGAGCTGCTCCAAGACAGCTCCAGACTTCTCCGACAGCCTGATTTTAACCAGACTGATGCAGTAGCAGACAATCAGTGAAAGTTCTCTATCCTCTCTCTTAAACTGCATTTTCTCTGAGGTGAAATGTCACTGAGGCTGTGCTTTTGTGTTTCTGCCTGCACAGCATCCTGGTCAGCTGTGGTCTTGTCTTGGGCACAAGCTCCCTAAGCTCTGTTGATTTTTGGGCAGCATCTTTATGTTGTGGTGAATTTGCTTCCCACTGTTTTCCTTTTTTTTCTGGCAAATGAAGATGAAATGTAATTATCTCAAATAAAATGATCAGGGCAGTCTGGGGAACAGTGCTTAATCTCTGGAGAGATCATTGTTCCTGCTCACAGAGGCATCAGCAAAATAGCAGCAAATCCAAATGCTGGCCAGCCAAATGGTTCCATGAAATCAAGGGCTGAAAGGAGCCACGAGCAGGTGGGAAGGCAGGGATAAAATGTCCTGTCCCAGTGTTAACTGCACAGACAGCAGCTGGAGTGAAGTTAGAAGGGCTTGTGTTTGTGGTCAGTAAATGAAAGTATTGGTTAGGATTGGTTGAGTCTCAGCCACTGACACTGAAGGCATTAAAAGATCACTCCAAATAACCTGAGATGCAGCCAGAGATGTTGGTCTCTCCCAGCTGGGTGAGTATAATCAGGCTCCTGACCCAGAGACTGGCCTGGAATAGCTGGTGTTTTCCATGCTGGAATGGAATATCCAATACAAGTGATGCCCTGGAATTTTACACTGTTGCTCAGATGCCCTGGTGCATTTGTTTTCAGTAGCTTTATAGCTGCTTGTAACGAGGAAATTGCACCCACAAGATGTTTTATAGTGCTGTGAAATGCAGAAAACACAGAATCTGTGCAGAGACAAGACTGACACAGCAAAGCAATATGATTCCAAATAATACATTAAAACAGCCAAAAATCAGCTTGACTTTATTTCTTTCATTTGGCTTTCTCATTGTGACAAAAAAATCATGAATTATCCTGTTGTACAAGCCCTTAAAATTATTTTTGCTTATAATACAGTTGTACTGTAATAAACTCACATTGGTTTCCCTTTGGGCAATGCCATGTAATTTCCAGGCTGAGGTATTTGTTAAATCTGTTAAAATGGGGAGATTGCTTTGAACACTTTGCATTCTGAGGTGCAATGCACACACACAATGTGGAGCTGTCAGTGTGACGAGCTGCCTTAATTAGCTGTCTTTGTTCACATGTTTCCAGGAGAAAATGCAATTTGTTTTACAAGGCATTTTGATATTTAGTGGTGTGAGGTGACAGCCACGATGGAGATGTCTGTGTGCAGTATATCCTGTCAAAGTTTGAAGAGATTGTCTCAAGGTTTAGTAGCAGATGTTCCTTTTCCCTCTGCACAGGCCTTGTGTGTTCAAAAATCCCCAGAGTGGAGGACTTGAGGAGAGTGAGTTGCAGAAGGGTTCAGGGAGCAGCTCTGATGAGCAAACCTCTGAACCTGCCCAGAAACATCTTCGGGGTTTTTTGTTTCTTTCCACTTGCTCCTTCCTAGTTGTGTGCTTTTAAAGGAGAAACAAGATACAGCATGAAGGAAGTTGTAGCAAAACTGCATAAAAGGAGAGGCTTTCATGGCTCCTGAGCTGGGAGGTGCCAAGGCTGTTGCCAAAAAGGTGTGGTGTCCTAGGAGGAGCTATGAAATGGCCCAGGAATAGTGAAAAGGCTGCAGCTTAATTTAAAAATAAGAAGTAAGAAAAAAGGGCAGCTGAAGTACTAATTATGGGGAAAACATCAGCTAAGTTATTTAGCTGAACTCGAAGAAAATTGTGATTTTTTTTTTTTTCTCATCTGTAATAGATGGAGGAAATGTGTGGAGTTGTGTCTGTTGAGGATCGCGCAGGAAGGCTGATTCCTTGTAAAGGTGCACATTAGATGAAGTGGAACAGTAATTGTCTAATTTACTTTAGAGCAGGAGAGAATTGTGGAGCATCAGCCTCATCCTGTGCTGGTGGAGGGGGAGGATTGGCTGTGAAACAGACCCTGACCAACTGCAGAGAGGCAGCAGCATAGAAAGTCCAGCAGGAAGCAAAGTTTTAGGAACTCTTTGTTTTGTTTTACTCCGGGAAAATCTGCTTGAACTGTGTGACTCAGCCTCCTCCCTGAAAAGCTGCAAAATACAATTAAACACAGAGAGGCTTGTAAAGCTAATTTTCAAGTTGGAATGTATTGCTGTGCCATCTAAATGACTCAGTGTCTATATGTAAAAATGGCCTTTTCTGGCTGGTTTTAATCATTCTGTAATGACTCTGCTACAGTTTTATCACCAGTCCTTAAAATGTGCAAAATCATCACTTGTTAGTAATTTTAAAACTTCCCAAATTTTCTTCCTATAGATTTTTTACGTAAATGTCAGGCTGACCCTGTCCAGTGGAGTGGAATCTGATGAGTCTCCTGATGTTAGTTTAAATTAGTTTTATTGCTGCTAACAGAAATAAAACATATGGAAACAGCTTCTGATAGTTGAGATGGCTGTGGAGCTTCCAGTGGCTCTCAAATGAAGATTTAATCTGAATTTCAGAATGAAAGGACAGTAATGCATTTATCAAATTGTCAGAACTACTTCTATGTCATCTCTAACAGTGATGATACATTTGTCATGTTAAAAAAATCCTTCCCCCCCCCGCCCCCCCAAAATTGTATGAAACATAGAGCCAAACAGATTTCTTGACTTCAGCCCCAGTGCCTTGCCTGAGGAGCTTAAGCTGCATGTGCTGGTGAGTAGGAAGGATGTGTTTGTGGTTTGATGGTGTTCAAAAGGTGCCCATAATTCTGTGCTTCATGTGGATTTTTATTTTTCTGGATTTCTTACTGATAATCTTCAGGCTCTTCATGATGTTTCATCACTTTGACTTCAGGTGCTGCAAATGATTCTGCACAAAGCCACCAATGTTTTGTACAAAAATGTCCTGCATGAACTCAATCTGTTCTCCCCTGTCTTGGTGTGAAAAGACAGGTGTCTGCTAAGGAAGGCAGGAGCCTCCCCTCAAATGGAAAATGTAAACCCCCTCCCTCCAAATAGTGGGGGAGAGGGAAAGAAAACTGTCCAATGAACAGAACTGCCCCACCTCTAACAGATGGTCATTGAATTCACACCCAGCTAAACCTGAGACAGCCCCTTAATACCAATCCCTTAGACTTGATCCTCAAGGAAGTCCAAGAGCATTGTGAATGGGCAAATTAGAGGAAAAAGGGATGTTGGGGTTTTATTGGCAGAGTTGTGTAAACACACGTAGGTGTCTATTTGCAAGCAGATGAAGTTTTTGCATCTAGCCTTGCATTATATTAATAGTTTGACTTCTGAAATACTGCAATTCTGCTTTTTCTACTGAAAAGTAGAATCAAGTCTGGCTGAATGTTGGATGCCTTCCAGGTGGGTAAAGCAGCACATGCAAGCGTTTTGCCCACAGTTATTTCCACTGGAAACAGACATCTGTAATTTATGGATCCCAGTGTGATCGTGCTCCACAGAATTCTCCCGACGGGCCGGCGGTTGTTGAATTTGCAGTCTCAGAAGGACAAAGCTTTGTGAGTGGTTTCACATTAATTCAGTGCAGCTCATTTCTATCCCCAGCTCTTGGAGGGGCTGCTCTGGTTATCTGTGAGATAAGGCTGTTTAATGAGCAACGTCTGCACAGCTCAATTCGGGGAGCCCAGGGCTTGCAGCGCCAGGGGACTGCTCCTTGGAATTTATGAAGTAGTTTGAGTTTCTTTCATTATTTTGCCATTCTTTTTGGGCTGCTTTTGTTCTTTTCTATTAGAACTCACAAGAAAAGCTGTTGCATCTTGGGGTTGGAATGGCAGTATAAAAAAAGGGGAAATGTGGGGTGTTTTGTACTTTCTCTGTGCTCTGTAACGTCCTTGGAGGGCTTTTCCCCTGATGTGTGCTGTGGGCAGCAGAAATGTGCATTTCTTCCCTCCTTCAGCCACCTGCAGCTGCCTGAGGGGTCTCAGTCCTAGAAAACAGAACTGGGACACAGCAAATCCAACGGAACACTTGGGATCACAGAATATCCCGAGTTGGAAGGGACCCACAAGGATCTCAGAGTCCAACTCCATCCCCACTGTAGCAGAGTTCCAGAGGGGGACAGGGTATGGTCTGAAGCTCTCTTACGGGTTTAAAGTAGTTGCTCTATTTATGTATTTATTTGTAATGGAGATGCAGTGTTATTCACAGAGCCCTGTGAGGACAGGAATAAAAACTGACTTTAGGAACAGAATTAACCAGCATAATTTTCTCTGCAGACCATTGAAAATAGTCTGCACCAGCTATTGGAAATCCATGTGCAAACTGCAGGCACTTCTGTTGAGGAGTTGCCTCTATGCACTGGTGGAAAAAAAGTCTCTGCTTCCTTGCACATAATTGCTTTCTTTGAAAAGAATTCATGTATGAGGCATTTCTAGATAGGACTTGAAGCTAAAGCAATTTTCCTTCTGGTGTTCTGCACGCCGACAACTTAAATAAAAGGCAGAACTTCCCCAGTTTTCCTTCCTGCTCTCATTCCTTTATGTAGGTGGTCATGGTTAGATTAATTCCATCCAACAGGAAACTATGCAGCAAAAAATAGATCTGTGAAAATAATCTGATAACTTTCAAGGCCCTTGTTTAGTTTTTGCTTTCCTAATCTGTGTCTTAGGTAGTTTTATGCCTCTGTAGCTCAAGAATGGTCCTTGGATTAGGAATTAACCATGATTCAGGTATCTAGTTCCTTATCTGAGCTGTTTTAATGATGCTTTATGATGCTTTTGGAAGTGTTCCAGTAAGTGTAATTGTCAATAAATGGAAGATGAAGTGAGCAAACTGTGTTGGAGGAGCTGAGAACAGTTACTAAAAACATAAAGACAAAAAGAAAATTTCAGGTTTCAACAAAATGGATTATATATACTTGGAGTCAGGGCTAAAGCTCCATTTGCATTTGTGACTGTAGCAGCCAAATATTGTATTGATTTCAAATTATGCTGATGTTGTTGTAGCTGTGTTTTTAAGTGGAGCTGTAGATTTCGCCCCTGCTTAAAGATGAACAAAAGGCAGTAAAAGAAAGGCTTTGCTGGAGATTCCTGGTTATTAAGGCTCAGTGAAGGCTGTAAGCTGTGAGTTCTTTAGTAAAACCTCCTGAGTGGAAGCTGTAACCTTTAGTGCCTCCCTGCTTTGCCCCATCCTGAGCTGTTTTCTCAGGAGGAGAGGAGCAGAAAGTGAAGCCTTTCCCTTGTCTGGCAAAGGAGACACACCCTCACTGCTCAAATCCCATATTGATCCTGCAGTCTCAGGAGCTGAACAGATCTTTAAATCCCTGTCAGCTTAGTCTTGCCTAACTTCTGCATCAATTTGCCCTCATTAACTTTTCGTTGATTAAATCAAACACATTACTTGGGATACCCCTGTAATTTATTTATAATAATTAACTGTACCAGGGGAATAAGAATTCCTCCTCTGAATTTTAATTCAAGAAGCAGTATCTGTACACAAAAATAGAGATTGGAGCTAAAATTAATAGAGCTGCATGAAATACTATGTACATTTACCATACAACAAGCCTGTAGAAGATAAGCAGGTACTGACTTGGTCCTAGTTAAATTTTCTTTCACCTGCCTTATGTATGGTGCACTAATGATGAATCTCATACTCAAGAGCCATGTTTTGAAGTGTTCCAAGAGCACAGTTAGCAAATGTTCTCTGGGTATCCTCAGGCTCTCCATTTCTTTACTTATTTTTTTTTATTATATAAAGGATATTTGATGTTTAAATTTTAGAAATTGTAAAGATTGGGGTGTATTGCTCATTAAAATGAACCTTGAACTGCAATCTATCACATCCTTTCTGGATCCTGCAAACCCATCATATGCATGAATTAGGGTGACTTACCATTATTCTGTTTTGGGTAAAAACCATCCCTTTGTGCTCAAGCAAATATCAGAAATCCAGCAAGAATTCATTTCAGCTTCTGGCCTTCTCATAACCCTTCTGCTTTGATGCATAAATTGAGGGAAGTTTCCACTCTGCAATGAAGATGAGCATTGCAGCTCACCCATTGTCATTTATTATGTGCTCAGAGTGTACTGAGATAAGCCTGGCTTGCCTGGGCTGTTACAGCTCTTGATTTTTTGTCATTATCTCTTTCTGCTGCTGTTGGTTTTGAAAGGAGCTGCTTTGAAAGGAGCTGCTGGTAAATCACCTCCTGTCCAACGTGTGCCCCTGCCAGGGGGACAGCAGCCTTTGAGGCACAGCCACAGAGGAGAGAAGAGCAGCCAAAACATGGCAGGAGGGCGTTAGAGCCTTGCTTTGGTTGTGCACTTCATCTCTTGTAAATAGTCCTTGGCCTTTCAAGAGCTGTGGCTGTGCACTGCAATGGAATTGGTAATCCCATGGCTCTAAAATGTGCTGCACTTCCACAAATAATTTAATTGTGAGTTAGTTGGCACTGCTGGATTTAGGTATCGGAACCCTTCCACTGCCTGGCTGTCAGGAGAAGCACAGAAGAGTATCTGGGAAAAGGTGTCATCACTGAGGGGTGTGCACATTGCAGGGGGGGAAATTCTGTGTGGATTGCTTTGGGGTGCTAAAGAGGAACCAGGCAAAGAGCACCTCAAACTGATGGCACAAATAGAGCTCCCTTCGTAGCCTAAACCAATCTCTTCTGGAGATTCACCTTCATTTGAAAGTCAAAGTCACTTCTCCAAATCCAGCTTCATAAGAAATAGTTGACTTAAGTCCTAGTGAGAAGCAGTCCTGGTTTATGTCAGTGTTAAATATAGCTAATGACTTAAGTATTTAAAGAAGTTTTTGAGAATTCTTAAGGCATTTAAATACATCTTACTCCATGTATATTAATCACACCAAAAAGAATATTCTTCTAATTTCCTGTCTCATCTGCACAGCAGATGCAGACATATGTATGTGTTTGTTAGTGGAACTGTGCAGGCAAAAAGAGTGGAAGCTTTGATATATTTTTCTTTCCCTTTTGTTTGAATTCATTTTGTAGTAGAAGCAGTGTCAACATGTGCTGAGCAAGGCTGGACAAGCCAGAGGAAAAGCTCAAGGGTTATTCTTCAGTTGACCTCACTGTGTCTATATTTTGGAGAGGTTGTTGACAGACAGCCTTACAGACCTGATGTAGGAGGAGCAGGCTTGTCCTTCTCACCTTCAGCCTCCTGGATGGCAGTGTTTGAGAGCAGAGGTTTCCCAGATGTGTTTCAGTGCTAGTGCTGCTGAGTCCTGAACACTTCTCAGACCGTGCTCAGTGAGTCCTCCTTCACCTTGTGCCTTCCAAGAGTGACCCCAGATCTAATTTACATTAGACCATTGAAACTACACCCTGAAATAACCCCCAAATCCCACAGCCCATCCTGCAGGGTGGGATCAGCTTCCTCGTGTACAAAATTAAACAGGGAAGTGCTCCTGGCCAAACACCAGGGGCAGATGGCCTCTGAGTCCTCCCAGCACTGCCCTCCCTCACCTCAGCCACTCCCAGGCTGAGGCTTTTATGGAGGTCTTTAATGGGGGTCTGTAATGAGCTTTTTAATTATCACTTGCAGGCCAAACATCCTCGTGCTGTTTCTCAGTCAGAACAGGTCAATCCTAAAGGTGTAGGATTAGATGGGAATCATAAAAGCTGATTATTTCTTAATTTATTTTTTTTTTTTTGCACTTAGCCAGTGGCAAAATTGATACCTACTCCTTGAAAGGATGTAGGAGGCTATTAGGCAGTGGATAATTAACAATAGAAGGAGGGTGGAAAGGTACAATAAGACTGTAAATTAATTACTGGTTCTTTATTCAGAAAGGACAATGTGATTCCTGAAACTTGTCTGTTCTCAGTGCCAGCTACAGGTGGGCAATATTAGGGAATAAAATTATGCAAGTAGAAAATAAGGTCTGCAAAAGAGGAGTTTTAATTTCTGGCTCCTGCCATATAAACCCTGAGCTCTTGCTTTGTCCTCCTTTCTCCTAACAGTGGTGCAGAGTGTGATGGTCAGGAAGTTCCTCTTAAATGTAAGACCTAAGCAGTGGACAGTCAGCACTGACCCCCGTGGGCTATTTCCAATTAAACTCTTCCTTCCTTCCATAAATTCCCCAAGTGATGTGCGAACTCTGGCTGGAGCATCTTTGTTTTCCTGTAGCATTAGAAAAGCAAATGAACTTCTGCCTGTCTGATGAAGGTGAAACATCTGTCCAAGCCACATGGATCCCATGCAGCTGTAAATAATTCTCATTAGGAAACAGAAGCTTGTTGTTTGTGCTCGTTTTTGGGGAGGTACAAGTTTTTAAAATGGACTTGTAGAGCTCTTACCCTTCAGTTGCTGTGCACACGCAGCACCTTTCACATTAAAACTTCATGTGCACTTAAGTGATGTTTAGATGAACTGCTGGTAAAAGTCCAGATGAAAATAGGGGTGTTGAGAGATGGTGTGATGTGGATTTTCTTTTTGGAACACCAGGAAATGGAAGCAGAAGGGTTTGAATGGTTGAGCCTTTTCAGAGCGGAGAGATATTTTTAGGTTTCCAGATTTAGAATATTTCCTTGAAGTTTTGCTGTACCACCTTGCTCAGTAATTTCTATTGAAAACAGAATGGTTTTTCTGTTGGGCTTTGTTCATTTTGTCTTGCATGCAAGCACTTGCAAATGTGAACAGCACTGGCAGGAGCCATCAGCCAAACATCAGCCAAACACTCAGAAATTCTCTGTTCAAGAGAACCACCTCACAGATGGTGAGCTCAACACTCAATTTTAACAGCTGTTCTCCTTGAGAGTAGGTATTGATTCTAAAAGTTGTTATAATGGAGAGAGAGAAAAAAAAAAACCAAACAAAAAAAAAAACAAAAACAAAAAAAAAACACCAAAAAACACCAACCAAAAAAAAAACCCCACCACCCCAAGAAATTGGTTTTCTGTGTCTTTATTATTGTGAAAAGCTTAAGGAAGAGCTTGGGGTGCCAGTAACGGAGTTGGAAAGACCTGCTTGGGGTTGTAGGGTGATGCATGTGGATGGGTCTGGATTAAAAATGGCATGTACCACCTTGAAGGTTAGCAAAGCAGCACTATTAACCCAGGGAGTCCATAATAGCTGGAAATACCAGTTATTTGGGTTTTTGTTCCTGCAGCTCCCTGGAGGTGGGAGCACAGTGTCAGGGGAAGAGTCTCCCTGGAGTTCTGTTAGGACAGACTTGTGCTCCTTGTGTCTGGGTTCATTTGTGGTCGGCTTCTGGGTTTTTTTATTTAGGAAAAAAGCTGTAGCACCATAGCTGGGATAGTCTCTTGCTATCAGAACCCAAGTATCTTGAAGCTCCTTATTGCTTTGGGCACTTGGGATGAGCTGGCTGTGAGAGGAGAGTGGAGCTGGGTTTTAGGACAGTGATTTTAAACCAGGTGTTTGTAGCCCTTCCTCTCTCCTCGTTCCAAGTGTAATTGCTTCAAAGCCACAGTTGCCAGTGATCTCAAAACATTTTTCCCTATCCTCTGGGTGTTGGTAGGTTAGAGAGGGTGAGGTTGCAAACTGGGGACAAAAAGGAGGTGGCAGAGCAGTGTGAAGGGCACAGAGGGATAAGCTGTTCCACAGCTCCACCAGAGCAGCAATGGGGCAAGAATTCCAATATTCTTTCCAATTTATTTTTTCTCTGTCCCTGAACTCACAGCTGAATCCAAAAAGCTATTAAGGAATCACTTGAAGATTTGCTCTGCCCTGGAGTGCTGGGAATATCCTGTTGGAGGGTCCTGTGCTGTAAAATATCTGTGGTTCAGCTGATTGATCAATAATTTAACCAAGTGATTAAACTGAGGCTGTAGTAAGCAGAAAAACTGATTGGACAAAACAGAAAATACTTTAAATTAGGAAGAAAAGGTGAACACTGATTTTGTGTGCATCTGTGTGCATTAAATGAATAGGATTTTAAACTCTGTCTCCAGAAGAGGTATTTTACTGGGCTAGTATTTGGGAAGAAGATAGCACAGAATATCAGCATTCTATTACCTCAATATCTATGATAATGAAAGATGCCTATACTTACAGGGACAAGTAGAGCATGAAATAGTGCAGGGTGTCCATGGTGGGAAGATGGAAAAATGTTCGGAAAAAGGCAAATTGGCAGGAAATTACAAACTTGGCATTGATGGCTGTTGATAACCTGATGACCTCAGGTAACTTCCACATCAGCACAGTCCCACTGAGGACCACAGAATATGGTGAGGACAAGGGGGGGGATAGATTTAAGCTGAAGGAGGAGAGACTTAAATGGGATATTGGGAAGAAATTCTTCCCTGTAAGGGTAGGGATGCCCTGGCACAGGGTGCCCAGAGCAGCTGTGGCTGCCCCTGGATCCCTGGCAGTGCCCAAGGCCAGGTTGGACACTGGGGCTTGGAGCAGCCTGGGACAGTGGGAGGTGTTCCTGCCCATGGAACAAAATGAGCTTTAAGGTCCCTCCCAACTCAAACCACTCTGTGATTCAAAGTTTTGGTGAGCTGGTTTTAACTCACCTTGCCTGATGTCAAGTGGGGATTTTGTCCTGGGGTTCCTGAGGACAGGGGGGCTGTGTGAGCAGCACTGGGGGCTGTGACCCAGCTCAGGGCTCTGCTCGGGGCAGGAGGTGCTGGAGGTAACCAGGTACAAGGGAGGGGGTGAGGGAAAGTGGGATTTCACCTACCAGTTGTTGGGGTGAGACCTGTGCCCTCTCAGAGCCCTGGTTGAGCCACAGTCCCTTTGAGTCTCTCCCCTAGGAGCCAATTAACTGTAAACTGTAATTAAAAAGAAGTGACTGTGACTTCAAACAGCCTCCTAAGTGCCATTTTCTGTACAAAACAATGACAAATACCTCGAGATAAGAGAAGGCTTAGTGCATTTTAATATCTTTATGATGAATAAATCATCTCCTTTGTAAGGTTAATGAAAGCAGATGGATGTGAATGCTGGAATGCAGTTGCTCATTAGGAATTCCCTTCCAAAGTGTGTCCCTGGACAGTCCTCACCAAATACTCCCCATGGAGCTGCGGTGTGAAGTGATGATGCTGAATGCATGAGGAACAGCAGCCTGTTGCCAAATATTTACTGAACTGCACTTAAATCCCATTCACATTTCACCTTTCTTCTCATTGCAGGAAGGAAGGGCTGCAGTGGCACAAAGACTCAAAAAGGGCACACAATTAAGAGTGCTTGCTGTTGGTGAAACTTGCCATTGAAATAAGGGCAAGTATTCCTAACACAGAGCAAAATTCTGCTTTTGTGAACACTCTTGTCTATTATGCTGATACTAAGTGGGTGTTTTGATATGTCAAGTGATAAGATAAACACAGCAGAGTTTGCTATTGCTGCTTTTTATAGTTTCATAATGGATGTTCCTCACTCTTAAAAAGGCACTGTGCAGAAAACATTCATTCACTGCCACCTCGTGTGCTTTAAACTGGCTTAGAAACAACTTCAGAAACTGGCTAAAAACCAAGCCAGTATTTATTTCTGTGAAGTGTCTTATTCTTTCTCCTCATTTCTCATTAGATGTAAACATTAAGTAAAAATTTAGCATCTTCCAAGTGTCTGTGGAGGCTCAGATGGCCACTTGCAAGCAGCTCTGGGTTTCTGCAGCCAAGAGGGAGGTGGCATTAGCCTAAAAATGAAGGGATTTGTAGATGTCTAAGAAAATCTCTTAAAAATTCCCTGTGTTCATCATATGAATACCTAGGAGTGTACAGCTTTAGCTGGGTTAGATATGCTTAACATAGATATGTTAAAATATGTTCTATATGTTATTAGATAATAAAACAATGTCTGTTTCTTGCTGAATTAATAACATTTTATTAAAATGCCTCTTCCCCCTTGCTTCCTACCTTGGCTGGAAGCTCACTGTCCCTTTTCAGTCCCTGTTCCTGTGATTAGTTATGAGGGATCATCTGGATGTGCAGGCTGAAAACTTGCCCTGACTGCTCCTCTCTGTGTTTGAAATGGTCTCTGATTTTTCTGATGGTTTGTTATTAGAAATGCCCAGCACCTGTGCTGGGGCAGGAGCCCAGCCTGTTCTTGTTAATCGGGTTTTGTCACGTCTGCCTTTTAGGACTCCTGCGTTAAAAGCACTCCTGGCTGCTCCCTGTGAGTTCCCCTTGGGTGGCTGTGGGTGGTTTTTGGGGAAGCAGCGATGCTTTGGAGGTACAGCAGAATGATTTCTCACCAGTGTTGTGCTGGGCTTTCTGCTTGTTTGGAGAAATAAGCTGGAGTGCAATGCAAGCCCTTCTTCTCTGACGTGGCTCAAGTTACTGTGTCAATAGTGCTTTGAGGATGTCAGAAACCTGTCCCAGGGGTCTGTAAGAGCTGCAGACATGTCACAGATCGATCCCTATCACTGCCTGATTTCCTTCTGGTCTTACTTAAGGCTGGAGGTGCAACTCTTCTTCCTCCTCCCTTCCTTCTCCCAGCGCTGTCTTTGCTGGGGAATCACTTTCTCCTGTGTGTCTTCCCTAACTGGCTGTCCCAAAACATGCACTGGTGACTCCTTAGGCTCCTCATTAGACTAAAACACCTCCAGAGATGGCTGCAGTCCCTTTCAGCTTGCCAGTGCCCATTTTCAGGGTGCTGCTTGCACCGGGCTCAGCCCATGCCGTGGAGTGCCTGCACTGACCTGCTGGGAGGGAGCCGTGGCTGAAGTTTAATTTACCCTGCTGTTGGACCAATGTCCTAATTAGTGCTGGGCTTCTTGGGGTGGGCTTTGCAGGGCCAGGAGCTGAGCTCAGTGATCCTTGTGGGTCCTTTCCAGGATATCCCGTGGTCTTACATTCTATAATTCCATCCTTTTGCTGGGGATGAGCCATGGGAAGGGAGAACATCAGAGAGGGGTGTGGTGGGCACAGGTGGGGCAGGGCAGGGAGATCTCACTTTCTTCTTTTCCTAGGGAATGTGTTGGATAAAGAGTTCCATTCCCTATTAAAGGTTGTGGGATTTCTGCCACAGAAATGATTGCTCTGAGCTTTTTCTTCCTCCTTGGCATGTTTATGACAGTGGCTGCAGGCTTGTGTTGCACTTTGCCATGCAAGTGGTTTATACAAAGGAAAAAAATAGAATCAAGTTCCCAATAAATAGAACTGAAAATATTTTTAGAAGCTTGCTGCTTGATCAAACAACACAGCCCGTGTTCCTCAGCACCTTCTGATGAATAATGAAACAATGCCATGGAAAGGGGGTTATCCAGCACTGGAATCTGCCTCTGTTTCCCTGGCTCTTGTGTGATAGTTGCTAATTAATAACAACAAGTTTTGAAGCTGGCAGTCGTGAGATTTTGGAGATCTGGATTTAATATTGTCCACTTACATTCAGAAATCATTAAATAAGCGTTTCTTGCTGAGGAACTGTTCCTGAGTCGTAATCCCAAACTGGTTTGGGATCAAAGCTCATCTCCTTGCAACCCCTCTGCCGTGGGCAGGGACACCTTCCCTAGAGCAGGTTGCTCAGGGCACAGAGGCACATTTGAGATTTTTGTAGATAATTTTAATGCAGAGAGCTCATTCTGATTTTCCATTGAGTGAGAGATCCTTGTTGTGGAAGTGCCTTTGCAGCCCTCACTGGGGTGGGTTTGGGAAAAGCTCCCTTAATGTGTGTCCTGCCAGGAGCTGGGCTGGCTCTGGAAGCAGAGTTGAGCTATCTCTGAGTAATTTTCCATTTGCATTGCTTACACTGCTTATTAAACCCCAGCTCTCCAGTGTAAGTGGGTAATAATGGCTTTAGTTAACGAGGACTTGTTTGTGAATAATTAATTCCCATCTCAGAATCCCAGAGATCTCTGTTAAGTCGATAATGATGATGCTGCTGTTGGTGTCCTGTTACATAACTGGATTTGGGAGGGGGAAATGTGTTTGTTCCTTGGTGAAGGACCTGGTTCAGTGTGAGCTCCTGCTTGTAGAAACACAGATCTGCTGCTTTGAAAAGCGCAGTCTGAAAACGTCACGACAGAGCAGTTCCCACTTTGAAATGCTGAGTAGATGGGGGAAACTGATGCTGGAATATGTGAAGTGGCTTTTTGGTGTCATTTTTTACAAGGGTTTTGTCACCCCTTTCCTCCTGCTTTGTCCCATTTCCTGCAAAGTGGAAGGAATTGCTGTTCTAGCCATGGGAGGTGGGCTGGGATTTGGGAATGATCTGGGTGGGATGTTCTGGAGTTAAGAGTGTTGGATGGTTTTGATGCTTTAGGCAGTTCCTTACAGAACTGGATGAATAAGATATTTTTATTTCCGCTTATTAAGATTCCTAATCTGTCTCAAAAAATTCTTTTTCCTTTAATATTCACATGGTGGGAATATTGATGGGTTGGGGTTTTTTTATTGTATTTTTCTTTTCAAGAAATCATGTTCATGATACTGAAGCTGAGCATGGTGCATGAAGAACCCCAAAATTGCTGTACTTTGTGTAGAAAATAAAAGTTATTAGTCATGTGGAACAGCTAGTAAACAGTACTATGAAAATTTTAAATCTTAATGTTATCACTTTCATTATGAATACAAGAATGCTAGTAATAATGCTTTAAATTATATCTAAAGGTCCTATATTTTGAAGTGAAGGAACAGCTGTAATTCTATAGAAAAAGCTGTTACCTGAAATGTGTTTACTGTACTTTCAATAAGATTAAGAAAATGAAAGTATGCCAGAAATTGTGTAAGCAAACTAATACTCAAGACTCAGGTGTCTTCAATAACCCTTCAATTTTCTCTGTTGCCTTTGTTTAAATCATATTTTTAAGCAATAAAACCTGGGTAAACACTTCTAATATCATTTACAGGACTCTTTCCATAGCATATAACAGTAAAAAATGTGGCCAACACCTAAATGTGCACTATAGCTAAGAAATAAGCTTGGAAGTAATTTCTTTCTGATGGAGATGCAATTTCCAAGTTCATTCACAGGCTGCTGTCTGCTGAAATTCCCTTTTCTTTCTGGGAATACAAGAGAATCAGTGTTGTCCTTGGCGAAGTCTCCCTTGTTTGCTGCTTTTTACCTGCCCAGGTGGGCCTGCTCTACCTCCTGCTTTTCACAGAGCTGTTCAGACATGTGCAGGGAGCTTGAATTTACAGCAAAACATTCAGTGCCTGGTGCTGACTGTCCATGAAGACATTCTGCACACAAACGGTGGCTTCACCCCAAGGCCAAGGTCAGAGACCACTTGGTTGGGTTTCTCTTTGGTTTGGAGGAGCTGAGGGGGTCTGGAAGTGCTGATTTAACTGTCCCAGGTCATCCCCTCCCAGTCCTGGCAGGGCTGAGCTCTCCTGCAAGGGGGGAGCTGCTCACTGAGGAGACCTTGGGAGAGCTGATGGATAATTTAATGCAGCCCTGGTTACTTGAAATGCATTGATCTTTAAAAACACTGTGTCATCACAAAAGTGAGCTCGATGAGGGAGCCGTGCCTGTAGTTGGGTTTGTGAGGTGGAAATACACTGGGGGGTGCTGGGGAGGACTTGCTGCTCCTTTTGGAAATGAGTAGTTAATTGCTAGTGTGGCACAAACTTCATTTGCTCTCAGTCAAGCCACGAAGCAAGAAGGGTTTTGTCTTCCACTTTAACAAACAAATTAATATGTGAAACACTGCATATCTTTGTCTTTGGTGGAGTTTTTCAAGCACTGCCATGAGCTTGTGCCAATGAGATGTGGGATGGAATTGTGTAAAAGTGGAATTAGGCCAAGCACCTCCTGCTTCAGGAGACAAATGCTGGAGGAGGGCAAAGCTGCCATGCTCCTGAAGGATTTGATTTCCCTGGGCTTCTGAGAAAGCCAAATCCAAGAAGGTATTGAAATATCCGAGGGATCTGAGGGCTAGTTTGCTCAAGCAGGTGTGGACTTACACTGAGATTATTCCACAGTTGTGTCTGATATGATTGGAGTTCCAACCTGGCAGTGGTCCTTAAAAACCAGTGCCTGAGAGTCCCTGCCGGGGACACAGGGCTGGTGTCCCCAGCAAGGAGAAGAGAAAGTGCCATAAGTGGCTTTTTCTCCTTTTTGAGCCTTTAAAATGTGTTATCAAAGCTGTCTGCTCTGCAGGAAGCCTGGTGTGTCAAATTGGCTGAGCCCTGGCAAGTGTTGGAGTTCAAGGCAGGATCTGAGAGTGCAGGGCAGCACTGAGTGCCTGGGCAGTGCAGTGGGAGGGCAGAATTCTGCTTGGCAGAAAACAGCCACTTTATGTGCCAGGAAATTGTTCTGTTCCCCTTCCTCCTCATCCCCCTCCTTCAAATTAATACTATAACTGGCATTAAAAAACTTCTAACTTAGGTTTTCTTTTTGCTCTTTTTTTTTTTTTTTCTTTTTTGGTGAGTTGGTTTTGTGTGGGCTTTTCGGTTTTATTTTTTAATTAGAAAAAGCAGCAAAACCCTGATGGCTGAGGTTGAGTTTGGTGTGATCTGGGTGGCACAAGCATCTTTGCCTTTCTCACAGATTCCCTGGAGATTCTGACTCCTGTGCCTGCACTGAGCATCCTCACTCAGCTGTGCCACTGCTCCCCTCCAGAAGTCCTGCAATGTCATAAAAAACCCGTTAGTCACTTGAAACACAAAACTGTAATCCTTGGAAGTACTTTTACTGTTTCCTCTATAGAATGATTTGGTTTAATTTTTATTTTTTGCTGCTTTTACTTTAACTGTGCATCTCAGCTCACCTTGCCAGGCTCCTCTTGCCCCCAGCAGCAGCTGCTCCCTGTGGCACCATTCACCTGACATTAAGGGTTGTAGGAGATGTCTCATTGACTTGCTGGAAACTGGAGGAGGCTCTTAAATTATGCATGAGCAGTCTGCTTCCTGCCTGAGTGAGGGATTCTTCACCTGGTGGGGATGGAAGGGATGTTTTAAAGGCTCTTATTCCAGTTTGCAG
Organism: Pyrgilauda ruficollis; assembly: GCF_017590135.1. NCBI lineage: Eukaryota > Metazoa > Chordata > Aves > Passeriformes > Passeridae > Pyrgilauda > Pyrgilauda ruficollis. The sequence goes on from NW_024511544.1 coordinate 1,108,625, forward strand.
CTCAGCACCACAAATCGCTCCTGTTCCTGTTGGGGCACTGGAGTTTGATGTGGCCAAAGTGATTCACACCACGCTCAGGCTGGGCTGTCAGCTCCCATGGTCATGGGGAGGATGCTCTGGGATGGGACCCTAATAAAGACCCCTAATATTATTATCACTGCTTTTAGTGAAGGGCTGGGACCACCATCAGGCTAGAAATGATTTATAGCTCAGACAAACATCAGTCTCAGGGGCTGTGAGATTTTAGAGGAGCAAGCAGTCACCCATAGCTCAGGAGTAGTCACAAGTTCTTTGTTACAAGGCAATATATAATTTTCTAACCCAATGAATAGATGCTACAAGGTTTATTTTGCTTTTCTATCTTATCACCTTTATTTAATTTTGCTGCAGTGCAGATACTCTCATCTAATAGGCTTCTGTCTCACATCTACACATATACTTTTATTATAACTTTTAAATTCTTAGCTTGCTCTATACTATTACATTACTACACTACAGACCCTTCACCATCTTATCAATACAGTTTCTCACTTGCTTAAGGCATATTCTTTCTTACAACTATAGAAATATAAGTTTATGATTTTTCTGCTTGATGTCTGTGTATTGTATTTTTACATCAATCCAAGATTCTTCCAAGGCTGCAAACCAAACCCTTCCATGTCTGTGGAAGTTTTTGTTTTTCTGATTTCCACACCCTGAGAAGGGGAAATGACCCTTCAGCCATGTGGTCGCTGGGTCCTGTCTCCCAGTGTCCAGCAGCCAGACTCCAGCTGTTCCACCCACGGGTGCCTCTGGAAAGGGGCTGAGCCCAGGAAGGCAGCACTGAAAAACTCCAGCAGCCTTCATGATTTGTGTCTGAGGCAGAGACATCCCACAGGATGGGAGCCAGCCTTTCCCAGGATTGAGGGGCTGTCTTGGTTTGAAAAGACAGGTGTCTGCTAAGGAAGGCAGGAGCTTCCCCTCAAATGGAAAATGTAAACCCCCTCCCACCAAATTGTTATAAATTTGAAATTAGGGGGCTCTCAGGGAAAGATATGGGAGCAGGAGTAACAGTTCTTTATTAGGGAAGAAAATAAAAATAAGCAATGCAGTAAAACCAAACAACACTGCCAGAGTCAGAGCAGGAGCTGACGCCCTGTGGGTCAGGGTGGTGGCACAGTCCCATCCCATGGGGGCTCAGCCCTCCTGCAGTGCCAGCTGTGCTTCTGTTGGAGCAGGGATCCTGCACAAAGCTGGAGTTTTCCTCTGAAGATCCAGTGGAAGAGGCAGCTGCTTCTCTGGGAATCCAGTGGAAAGCCTGTGCTGGTGTCCCAAAAATCTCAGATTCTGTCCAGGTAGGAATGCTTGGCTCCTCCTCCTGGGTGGAGCTTCTCCCAATGGGAGGATGTAATTTTATCAGCCATGCAGAGACACTCACTGGCCCATGGACAGAAGATATTTCCTGGCAGGAGGATTGGTTGTGGGAGAGAGAAAGAAAACTGTCCAATGAACAGAACTGCCCCACCTCTAACAGGGGCTAAATAGAATATACATTACTTTGCAGTCTAGGACTGGGGCAGGTCAGGAGCTCTCCTCATGTGCTGCTCTGTTTCTTGCAGCAAACTTCCTCTCAGGAATGTTCTCTGTCCTCCTCAGGTTGTCTCACCACTTTCTGAAGATGACATCTCTCAGAACAGGTCTCATGGCACGTTCTGCACTCCCCTGGGATTTGCCCTTTGAGGATGAGTGGTGTGGCAGCTTTCCCCTGAGGAAAGCCATGGGGTGCTGGGGCTGCTCTGCAGCTCCAGGGCTCTGGGAGTCTGTTCTGGCACAGGACTGAGGTCCAGGAGGACAGAAGACCATTGGAGTGGTTCATCTCCCATGGGGAATGAGCCAAACCCAGCTAAAGAGCAGCACAGAGATGCAGGAAGAGCTGGAGGCAGTGTCCATGGAATGGTTTGTATAGGAAGGGACCTCAAAGCCCATCCAGTGCCACCCCTGCCATGGCAGGGACACCTTCCACTGTCCCAGGCTGCTCCAAGCCCCAGCCTCCAACCTGGCCTTGGGCACTGCCAGGGATCCAGGGGCAGCAACAGCTGCTCTGGGAACCTCTGCCAGGACCTCCTCCCCCTTGGAGTGTGCATTTATGGCTGCAAGTCCTGCAATTGCAGTAGTGATAAACTGTGCTTTGGGGTTGTTCTTTTTTCAAATGGGCAGAATAAATTAAAAACTTGTCAACTCCACAAGGCTACAGAATCTGTGTGAAGGAGCAGGAGCTGATTGCAGCAATGCTGGGTTTCTACCCTGTGGTTTGTAGCACTGTTCCCTGCTCTGCTCAAAATGATGATTATAAAGTACAGCTCTTGAAATTATACCGTTCTGTTCCATTAGTCATCATTTTTTGCACTGGATATCATTCAAATATTTGCTCTCTTCAGCTGATACTTTTCTCTGAGAAGTTTAATTGTCTAGAAAACAACCTAAGTACATATTTTAGGAAAACAGTCTGTGTTTATGCGTTAGGGTTTCAGCTGCTGCAGCACTTTTTTTTCACATTTAGGCATGTTAGGAGGAGAAATGGTCTCTACAGCTAAAAAAATCCACAGCAAATGAACTCAGTGATGTTGAATGGTGGCACAAACTGATATTTCATGTACTGTTTGTGGTGCTTGAAACCTCTTCCAGACATGGTTAATGCTCCAGGCTGGGCTTGTTAGCACAGGGCTGAGGGGTGCTGGGGTGTTAATGAGTGACCTGCTGTTTGTGCAGCACAACGTGGACATTACCACCTGCTCATGGCATTAAAATGAGGCTTGACCTTTATTATAATACAGATTTTAATGGTACAACATTGAAACTACTCTGAGTTCCAAGGAATTCTGCAGAGAACGTGTTCTCCCTCCCTGAGACACGGCTTTAATAGGCTTCAGGACTCCAGCAAGAGAGAGGCTTGGCAACCAAATTATTTCCCTGTCTTGCATCCAGCCACATGGAAGGTTGTGCAGAATGACCCAGCAACCCTGGAAGCTGCTGCTGTACAACTGAGAATGTAAAGGATGTGACTGAGAGAAGCTGGTTGTAAAAGCAGCAAAGGTGAAGGTTTTATGGAGATGGTATTTAGATGCAGGCAGGGCAAAATCCTGTGTAGAGTTCTGCAGGACATGGCTTTTCTTGGCTGTCCTGTGCAAAATAGATTTTATTTCTGGGTAGCTCAATCTTAATGCACAAAAATAGTGTTTCTATAACTATATAAAATGGGTAACACTTGGAACTGAATGCAGAAATTACAAAAAAAACCCCATCTTTTTCTCTTCTGTGTTAAATTTAACTATTCATGGTCTTTGCAAAGGCCTCATTGATCTTTAGAGAGGATGAAGTACAAAATTTACCATTGATCTTCTGGTATGGTGCAATTCTCAGCTGCCTGGATGGTTCTTAGTTAAATACAGAAATTGTCTTTAATTCTCTTAAATTGTTCTGTGCTGCTACTGTCAGGTGTTGAGAAGCTCCTAAATTTCTCTTATGGTGAATAAATGGCCTGATATCCAGGAGCCAAGTGCTGTAAATCCCACTGCCATGAATTTTCCAGAGGAAGATTCCATCCAGAGGAGGAGCTGCTGAGCTCGGAGGATCTGAAGGATTTTGAGAAGCTCTGGCACTGGGAATGAGTCATTTTAAGATCACAGGGGTTTGGAGCACCACAGTCCTTTAGTTCTTGCTGCTTTTCTTTAGTCCTGTGCACTGCCCAAACAAATATATGGAAATGTTAATTTTGAGGCTGAAAAATGGATAGACAAAACCCCAGCAATCTAAATGCAAAAAATCAGTAGGGTAATTTTAGGATGAAGAAAAACATTGAGATACCAAACTCATGCAAGGTAGGAGAAGCATTTTTCACTCTGTTTTTGGCTGATAGCAAATATAACAAAAATGTCTAAGGACTTTTCATGCAGCTCTTGTCCAACAACATGCAGCCTCATCTACCTGCTGCTTATAACTGCAGCATTAGCTTTGCAACAACCTGGAATGTTACTGGGAGGAGTCTCCCTCTCTCCCATTCTTCAACAGAGGCAAAACAAAGAAAAGAATTTAATTTTTTTTCCTTGCTGTTGTAACAGAAGGATTACAAGAAAAATTATATTAAAAATCAGTGAAATTTTCCCAAGAATGCTTTTTCTTACATATTCACAGACATTTAAAATGTGAGGGAAAGTTCAAGTTTTGCTCGTGGGAAATATTCTGGGTGTAGTTAGGGAAAACCTGTGTTTCTCCTGCCTCTGTCACATCTTCCTGTGTTTTCTCAGAGCCACCTGAGCACTGTGAATGTGGGTTTGTAGATAGTCTATCAGTGAAATTAGGAAAACATTCCTCCCTCTGGATGCAGCAATCTGTAGTGCTGGAAGTGCAAGCCTGGTGATGGAGAAACCAGCCAGGATATTTTCCTTGGTGAGTGAGGATTATTTGATTGTGTCCTCTGCCCTGGAGTGTCTGTATTAAATTAGAGGATGGAATTTGCAATTTTGCCACTGTTAGGCAGGATCAGCTTTGTGGACTCACATGGGCATTGCCACATCTGTCGAAATAAGTGTGTGAGACTTGAATGGCTTTGCTGAATTAGTTCTGCTTTGGTGGGAGCAATTCCTGAGCCACTGGGACCCGGATGTGGCCACTGTGCTAAACAAACACTGATGCTGATCTGCCTGGATGTGATTTTGAGATTGCTGCCAAGGGGAGTGAGATTCACTCAGGCATTCTGAGACTGTTGGAAGCCACAGGGATCACCTGGATATACTTTGGGCTCCTCTGAGTAGCATTAACAGCAACACCAGTCATATTCCAGGTAAAGCCCCAGACCTCCAAAGACCTTCTGCTTTTCAGCTTCAAAATTAATACTTCTATGTGGTAAGTTTGAGGAATGGTAACTCAGCTTGCCGTGTGTGAGGCAGAAGTGGGGCTGTGATTCCAAGGAAATCCTGCATTCCTGGTGTGGTCTGTGAGATCAGTGATCCTTGGACCAGCTGACTGGGATAAGGGTTTGTGTGGCAGGACCAGCCAGCCCTGCTGGGGTCTGAACTGTTTGTGAAAGGCTGCTGAGAACAACCTTGAGGCTGAAACAAAATATTTGTCTCTCTGGGATACAACTGAGCCGAACAAACAGCAGCAATCTGATTTACAAGGAATGCTACTCCCACCGAGGGATGTCTGGAAGAGCATGCCTGACACCCTGCCCCTGCTGGGAGAGCTCCTGTGAAACTGGGGAGAAGGAGCTGGGGCTGCTGCAGGGTGGGAAGGGGATTCCCTCAGCAGTGCTGTGTCAAGCTGAGTGTCTCCAGGGCCGGGCACAGGAGCTGCTGCATCTCTGGTGCATTCCAGGGCTTCTGTTCCCCTGTGCCAGGAGGATTTGAGGCTGGGTGTGGGCACAGGGGCTGTCGCTGCGATAGTTCAGCCTTAAAAACTGCTGCTTCACCTCAGAGAGGCTTTAAACTCTGCCCTCTCCATTTTGCTCAAAGAGGAAGATGCAATTCCCGTGTTTTTCCTGGATTAACCCCAAAAGCCATGTCCCCTTTCCCAGGCTGCCTTTTGTGAGTGTCTCATGAGCACTTCCCACTGGTGACCAAACCCTTGGCTCCTGGGAATGGGCTGAGGTTGGACTGGCCTTCTCTTTGCTGGCAGAAAGCTGTGTGATGGACCCTTTTGCCACCTGAATCCTCCCAATTCCCCTGAAAAGTCCTTTTGCCAAGGGCCCCTTCAGTGCTGCTCCTTAAAGGAGGTGTCTCCTCCCAGCCTGGTTCTGCTGGCAGCCCTCTCCAAATGGGAACAACTTCTGGGGAAGGAGGGGCAGCTGCTTCCTCAGTGAAGACCACGAGGAATATTTGGTCTTCCTGAGAGGGAGCAGGAAGGAATTTAGTGTCCCTGGGCTGTGGACCAGCGATGCTCAGTGGGGTCTGGGAGCCATCCCATCAGCCTGGGCTGTTCACTGTGCACAGGGCAGGTGGGAGGCTCTGGGTAGGTCCCACCACTCCTGTGGCTGCTTCCCGAGGAGCTGCCCGTGGTTCCTGTGCTGGGATGAGCTCCCCTGGCAGAGATCTCTGCTCATTAATTTCCATCTTTAGTAATGAGAGAGAGCAGATCAGGAAGAGTCATGAGACTCTGAGCACGTATTCACAAGAGGCTTAGTGGATTAAGTGCGTGTGGAAGGAAGAGCTCAGTGAGCTGAATCCAGCAGGGGCTGAGGGCTGGTGAGTCCCCGTGGGACTCGGGATCAGCAGAGCTGCTCCTGGGCCGGCTGTCAGCACCTGGAGCTGTCCAGCCTGGGGAGGGACCCTGCTTCCCAGTGGGCTGAGTCCTGGGACCATCCTGGTGTCCAGCTGCAGCAGATGCTTTATTCATTTATTCATGCTGGGTCAGACTCCAGACTCCTCACCACTGATGATTCTTCACTGGACAATAAATAAATAAATAAATAAATAAATAAATAAATAAATATCTCACAGAATATCCTGAAGTGGAAGGGACCCACAAGGATGATCAAGTCCACTCCCTGGCCCTGCACAAACCAATGGAAATTTTATCTTGGCTTCAAACCAGAGGGACAGCTCCACGAGGGAATTCTGTTCACAGCTGTGTTTTTCATGTTGCAGCTGAAGCTCATTGCTCCAGCAACTCTGTGTTTCTGCAAGGCCAAGGACTCTGATGGGATCCAGCAGGAGAGATTGCTTTGGAGTTGCTGGGGTTTCAGTTTCTAGTACTGAAGGGAAGTGTTCTGGTGCAGTATCCTGGCGTGGATTATCTTGGATTCTGTGACCCTGCAGCAGAGGTCTTTGTCAGAGCTCACAAAGAAAACCCAAACTACAGGAAAAGCAGAATCACAGAGGGCTTTCCTAGCTTTAATGGTTCTAGGATAGAGCCCAACCATTCCCCCAGCACTGCTAAGGCCACCACTGACCCTTGTCCCCAGGTGTCACATCCACATGGCTTTGGACACTTCCAGGGACAGGGATTCTACCCTGCCCTGGGCACTTCCAGCAAGGTGAAGAATGTTGAGCCTTTGCAGCCTGTGTCACAACACTGTGCTGACTGTACTGCTGCACCCACGTGTCCCCTGCCACCAGGGCTGCATCTCAGCCTGTTCTCCTGGGTTTCAGATATTTTTTACCAGGGTCATTCTGTTTCTTTGCTGCAGGATATGTCTGCACACATTTTTGCCTCTTTGCCAAGCAGTTTTAGCTTTAGAGGCCTGAAAATGGGTCAGCTCACAGCTGTGCCACGAAGTATCTAAAGCCTCTGGTATTACAGCGTGGTCACAGTATTTATTTACTTTTTAGCAATGCTGGCAAAAATACAGATATTTTCTGCAAAATTAGGTGTATGAAGATTTCATGCAAACACATAATTCCTGTGCATGTTCAAATCCCTTGGGGAGCTGGGACCCTCACCCTGACTCAGTGCTGCAGTCCCAAATTCTGTGGCTCATTTCAAAACCAGGAGGGATTTAGTGCAGGGGAATGAGCCATGCCCTGTCTGCATGGTCCACTGCACAAACCAGACCTTGGAGTAGGTTCAGCAGAGACCCAGATCCACTGGGCTGAAACTGCCTTAGAATTTGCATCCAGGGGACAGTGAATATTTTTTAAAATATAATACCTTGAAATAATCCTGGGAGTGCTTTGCTGCCAGCACTGTGGAGCTCTCTCTGTGCATTATACCTGGCTTTATAAACACTGCTCTACTTGGCTTTATAAAACTGGGGGAGGTTTTCCCCATCTTACCAGGGAGGAGGAATCCAGGGAAATGATTCTGGGATCCCTTATGGCACACAGGGAAGCAGAGATTGGTGTCAGTTCAGGATGCCCAAGTTCCAACCTAGGAAAGAAGTGCTTGGCTCTGGAAGCCCCATGAGTCTTCCTTTCTAGTCTTCTTTGCTAAACCCATATATAATCTCAAAGTCACAGCAATCTGTATTTTTTCCCTCAAGGCTTATGCCAGAACATTTCCTCCAAGTAAGGATCAGGAACACAGGTTACACTGCAAATGGCACTTTTGCCTAAAAGCAGCATAAATGGAAATACTTACCTCAATTTAGATATCTGAAACTGTGGCCCAGCATCATCCTCACCCCTTTTTACTTGCAAAAAGAAGTTTGGGAAGGACGAGACTTTGAGCATATCTGGATAATTTTTGTCTGAAATAAACTGCTTCAAATAAAGCTGTTGTCCTTTTGCAGAAGGATCAGAACTCTTTTGATAGAGACAAAAGCCTGTCCCTGATTCATTTTATTCTGTCACCGGAGTGTTTGTTAACCCTGATCACCTCCATCTCTCTTATAGCATGAAGTGCTGTTATTTCTCAGAAAACACTCAGGAGGGATTGAATGTTCTTCAGTTTACAAGAAGCTACAAAGAGGTTCAAAGAAAATGTCTTGTCTGGTGTTCAAGAGGAAGGGTTTTATCCCATAAATAGCTAAATCAGAGAGAGGGTGATGCTGTGGTGGCAGGTTGGAGATGAAGGTTTGATTTCCACTGTAATGAGACCTGCCTGGGTAACCTCCCATAAATGCAAAGCTTATAATAGCTCAGCATGCAGTGATTTAAAAGCATACTAATTAGAGCATTTATTAATCTGCAGATGTTTCAGTTTCGATTGTACTTTGCAAACAAAGACTTTTCTTTACAATAAGGCTTTTGTAAAACGACTTTTCTTTCTTTTTGCCTCCTTTACAGTGAAGGCAACGTTCTCCTTATGCTGCCAGGAGAATGCAGCATGTGGGAATGGCACCAGAGGAAGGGGCAGGGACTGATCCCAGGAATTCCCCCTGCACAGGAAGCAGAACTTCTGCCCTGGGCAGTGCCCAGCCCTGAGCAGAGGCCAAAGAGGCTGTGGGGTCTCCTCCCTGGGGATATTCCAGAGCTGTGTGCACACCCTGTACTCTGGGATGGCCCTGCTGGGGCAGGGAGGTGGCACCAGCTGCCCACCATGCTCCCTTCAGCCTGACCCGTGCTGGGATTCTGTGTAGCTTATCTCTGTGAAATTCCTTTGTTCCAGGTGCCCTGGGGAGGAGGAGGATTCCTTTCAGCTCCCCAGGAAGATCCTCAGAGCTGCAGGCAGACTTAGGGGTGTGTGCACCCTGAGCAGCCCGTTCATGTCACCTCCTCAGGGCTGCAAGTGGGGGGGAAACTGAACTAAAGCCCTCATGGCAAATCCTGCACCAATTATCAGCAGCATTTCCCATTCCTGTCCTTGTCACATGCTGCTATTTTGAATGAAAAACACAAAACATAGAAAGATTTGCATCTTCATCATTATGGGTATCAGGTGTAACAAGTTCAAAAGCTGCTCTGGGATGTGCAGCTGAAAAAGGAGGGGTTTGTAGTGTCAGGTATTTTGGGCTTTCATTTACCAAAGTAGGTGAGGTAGGGGCTGAGCACGATAAATAATTGAGCTTTCCTCATATAAATATAACAGCTGTGAGTGTTTGTGTGGAAAATAGAGAGCTGCAGAATACATATCAGAGGGAGAGAATCCTCAGTGGGATTAATCAAAATTCTGTTTACAGAGTAGTGACTTAGGTTGGAAATGTGTGTAAGTGGGACAAGTACCATGCTCTAAGTCTGTCTTAAGTGTTTAATACAATTATACTTTTACTGTGCTTTGTGTTATTACTGTATTATCCAGGTTCCTCTGCTTCTGAGGTAGCAGAAAGCATCCTTCCTGTGCCCCGGAGAATTCCAGCTGGACCAGGGCAGCAGGAGAGGCTGGGACCCCCCAGCTGCCCCCAGAGCAGGGACAGGGGGCTGTGCAGCCTTTGGATGAGCTGAGCATGACAAGTTCTGGCTGCAGTAAGTAGGCTGAGCTCCCCCACTCAGACCCAGTTATTTATTGGTTTGTATTTCAAATTAGTGCAAGTCTTCTCTGCCTGACTCTAATTGGAAGGTGCCCGAGGGTATGGAAGCTGAAACCATGTCAGCTTGGTCTAACACCAGCTGTAACAATTTCCTCAGGAATAGCCCCAAATTTCAGGTGGGTGCTGCCTACCATGAAAGCAGCAGGTAATAGCTGTCATCACAGAAGGATTCAGAGCAAGGCATAGTTTAGAATCCATAGATCTGTTGCTTGAATTAAATAAAATACATTTTTGGCAGCTCTTTGAAATACAATTAGATTAGAAAATGTCTGAGGAATAGTTGGACAACAGCCTGCAGTCAAATAAAACAATCTTTCTGCATTACTGATCTCCAAAAGGCTCCAAAGAAGGAAAGAAGGGGTGTTTAGCTATTAGAATTAAAATTTTGTCTTGGTATAAAAGCCACACAAGGAGCAAGTGAAGGATTTTCAGTGAGTGTGTTTTTTTGAAGCAGAATTGCCATTTCCAGTGGCTGATCCCTTGAGGAATTCCAGCTCATTGTGATGACACACAGCTCGAGTTCCTTCTGCCATTTCCACACCAAATGCCATTGCTGGGCTGCACTGCCTGCAGTTCCAGGAAGGGAATTGCAGCTGGAATTGCCACCCAACAGGCTTTACCTAACCCTAAAGCACACAGGTAGTTTTCTTCTGAGGGTACTGACAGCTGGGTGGAGGTGCAGAAATGGTTTTAAAATGCCAAACTCTGTCATGCTGGAACATATCCCAGCTCTGGCTTACAAAGCAACATGGATTTATTGGTGGTCAAAAAGAGGTGGCACTAAAATTAGAATTAATTACCATGGATGCAGTTCAATAGTGAGCTTTGGCGTCAGTGCTGGAGAAGTTCCTGGGAGAGAAGTGCTGGGATGAAAACTGGGCACTGACACCTCAGCTCCAAAACTGGTGCAGAGTCCAGTCCTGTGCTGGTTGCCAAGGGAAGAAATTGACCTGCCATCCTCTGTTACAGAACCAATTTCATAAAAGTCAGGGAAATAAGTAAGAAAATAACATAAAAAAAAAAAGAAAAAGAAAATTAAACCCTACTGTTCTGGTGATGTGATAGAGCTGAAAAAATAAGCCATCCAAGAAACTAGAATAAGTTTGAAACAGGCTTTCAAATCATCCAGCTCATTTCAGCCCAATCTTCTTTCCTAGAAGCATTTCTCTAATGAAAACACTTTTCCTGCCATTAGACTAATTTTCACTTTCTGGTTGGCCTGTGCCTCAACCCACTCAGAATAATGGGCTCCTCCGTAATTTGAATTCCAGCACTGAGCTTTAGCTCTGCCTGAGACAAATGTAGCTTGGGAATCTGCTCTCTCTCTCTTACCTGGCAGTGGTGAGGTGGACTTGAAGAGCAGGAGGCAGAAATGTGAAGCATCTCATGTGCCCAGTATAAAATCCTCCTCAGACAGAGCCCCAGCCTGCTCTGTGCTGTGCACATGGATCCTTTGGAAGTGAGGAGGTGGCTGTTGCACTTTTACTGCATCCAAGGAACACTAACCCAAGGACAGAGGCTGCTGGGATGGAGGAGTGGCAGTGGGGCAGAAGCTGCTCAGAGGGAGGAGTGGCAGTGGGCCTGGGATTCCAGCAGGAGTCTGGCAAATCCAGACCTGACAGGTTCTGGGGCTGAGCCACACCTCAGATCTCAGACCTGAGGCTTGGCCCCTCCTGCTGTAGGTTTGAGGGGTCATTCTCACTCCATTCCTGCTTCAAAGGGTTGGAGCATGAGCCATTGCATTGAATTCTGTTTGTTTCTGATGGATCATCACTGTTTCTCCTTCCCAATGGCTCTGTTTGGGAGTTGTGCTTCACCTGCAAGGAGCATCATTCCTTTGTCTCTCCTCCTCCTGTTTGTCACCTCCCAGGTGGCCCCTGCACTGCTCCCTGACATCCAGGGGTGCCTCCCACAGGGCACGTCAGACCTTGGCCCTACAAAATCAGGTGATCAAAGCTGGTTTGGGGTTTTTCTCCCCTTTGGTTTTCAGCTTCTACCAAAGAATTGTCCCTGTCAAATCTGATTTTCATGTGGTGGCAGCCTTGGTGGGTTTACAAGGTCAGATGAGCCTTGTCCATGTGTGATGATGCCACAGGAATGTGGGGATGGAGGCAGGGATGCAGTGCAGTTCCAATCCTGAGTCAAAATAGCCCCGCTGCTTGTGTCCCAGATCCAATCCTGCCTGTTGCAGCACTCCAGGTGTGGTCAGGCAGGATTCCTTACTCACTGGAGAAGCTCCCTATGAGTGGGGACTCTGCCAGCCTATCATGGGGTCACTGAAGTTCCTCAATTCTGCTACTGATGCCTTCCCAGAAACGCCTCCGTTTAAAGTAACCTGTTACAAAGACACACAACACATGAAAGATCTGCTCCTTTTGACACGAAATTGCTTCACCCTCATTCACAGAAGCTGATTTTCCAGTGAATCTCTTTTATTGATCTTTTTTCCCTTCTTCTTAAGGCTGCTGTAGTCAGTGAATTTATTCTAAAGCTTAGATTACTTCTGAGAGTTGCTCAGTAACACAGTGTGATTCATCACATTAGAATATGGAAAGGCTGGAAGCCTTTCCTACTGTGTGTAATATGACAAGTACGAGTTTTAGATATGAAAAGGGCCTGGCAAACTCTGAATTTTGCTTTAGTGTTATCAATGTAGCAATTAAAACATGCAGGGGTTTTGCCTTCCTGTGGATGCCGTGGTGAAGGTGCGCTGCCGAAGGCAAAGGGCTGTTTGTGGCTCTGCAGAAGCAACACAAAATGCCGATCCCAGGCTGCCCTCTGGCAGATAGTCCAGCTGGGCAGCCTGGGTTTGGTCTGCACTGCTGGAGTCAGCGGGGACGCCCCGTGTGGGGACACACCGAGTCACGCTGCGCAGTGCCACGAGCCGGGGCAGCAGTGTCCGGGTGCCCGGCTCCGGAGCAGGCCCAGGCCTGCCAGGCCTCCCCGGCGTCCAGCAGCCCGGGTGGGGAATGCCGAGTCACGGCGGCTGGGCCTCAGAAGCTCCTCTCTTCCGCCTTTGGACCCTCGTTATCTCTCTGTAAGATGACAGGTCACTTTCCCTTCACCCTTACTATTGGACTGTTTCCTAAAACTCCTGTACCCTATATAAACCCTATTCCTGCCCAGTTTGGTAGAAGAGCTGTCACTTTGCAGGAGATACCAATAAAGACATCTCTGTGGAAGCTCACACAGCACTTCTCCTCTCTCTCCCGGCATTATGGCTCCCCTTGGAGATCCAGCCTGGATCTGGCAAAACGGATGAGCCAGAGCTCCCAAAGCAGCTGGGCAATCCCTGCCTGCCCCCAGTGGGGTGTCATTGCACCTCGTGACTGTAACTCAGTGTGACACAGCTGTGGTGGCAGCTGTCCCCTGTGTCACTGTCCCAGGCAAGTCCCTGCTTTCCCTAAGCCCTGCCTTGCAGCAGGGCAGACACGGAGCTGTGCTGCTTTCTAGGGCAGGGCCTGCTCTGCACCACTCCCTCCTCCTGAAGATCCAGGGGTACCAGCTGGAAATGGACAGCCAGATGTGATACTGGGCTTCACGTGGGCATGGGGAAGGTGAACATCAAGGAGAGGAAAAACTTATTTTATAAGAACTGATATGGTTTTGCCTCTCGGAGGCCTGAACAAATACATTTGAACATAAGAGTGAACTTCATTTTCCTGGAATACTTTAAAATTCATTCGGTGTATATAAAAATAGTATTCTTTGAAAACATCATGATTTTTAACTTTATAAAAGGATGGGAAAACTCACTGCAGTTTGACCTGTACCATCTCTTTAAAATTCTCTTGAATATTTCCAGATTTCTGAAGGTATCTGTTAGCCTCTGAAGCTTTCCAGGGACTCAGACTCCTGCTTTTCCCTTTTGCTGTCTCATAGTCTAAGATGATGTGCTTCTAATTCCTTGTGTACTATTGTAACAAGCAGCTCTGACTTCTCCTCCTTTGCTTGGAAAATAGACAGTTCTGTTTTCCTGTCATTAATTTGTGTGCAGTGGTTTGATCTGCCTGGGTTCTTCTCACCATGGCTTTCCCTGGGCAGGACTGCCTTTCCCTTTTACCTCCAGGCTGCAGTCCTGTCTCTTCTGGAGGTGGTGTAAGATAAAGCATCGCTCATCACTTTGCTCTTTTCCTGCCCTTTTGCACCCTGACTGACTCTTGCTGTTTCCCTGACTCTGCACAAGGTTAGGTGAAGATGACTCCACTTAAACCTGACTCTGGAGAGCAGTGGTGCCTTACAGTGTGTGTGTGTGTGAGTGCAGATCTATGAATAAATCATGTCAGATCACTGGCACTGGGATTTTTTTTTTGTGCTTTCCTCAAGAATGCAGCTTTTTGAGCTCTGTGATTAGTAGAACTCAAGTTAATAAATAATTGGGGTCAACTGTGCATCAAATCAATGAAAAGACTGCAGTGACAGGTATCTAAAATTTGTCAATGATTGTAAGATTGTCATCTTCTGAAAAGCAATTAACATTTAAAATTGCTGGAGATGGGTGGCCGCTGGGGGTGAGGGATGCCTGGCTGTTTTTACCATTAATTGCTCAACGACTGTTTCAGATAGTTTTGGAAAACACACCTTGGTCCTGTTCACCTGTTTTCATTCACCAGTATAGACAGGACATATATAACAACAAATGATTAAACTTCCAGTGTCTCTGCATTGATTATCTCCCATCTCAAGCCTTCCTGCTGCACACTCCTCAGTTAATTTTCAGTGTAACTCCAAGATAAACACTCGTGTGGTTTTTTCAGATGTGCCTGTGAAAATGGAAGGAATTACTGTACTGCTTCCAGGAATTTCTAAGGCTCTTGAAAGAGAAGTTGATGGGAAAAAAAAGATTGACTGGAGGAAGCTATAGATCCCTTTAATGGAGAGCTGATAACACTGATGGAAAGCAGAGAGGGAGGTAGGAAAGACTCACAGTCTCTTTCCACAGAGAGGATGGGCATTGAGATTTATGTTACTTTGTACACTTCAGGGAGAGTTTATTAAAGCTGAATTATTCAATTACAACAGACTTGACTGAATGAACTGCTTTTAAAGTGCAGATAGCACCTTTGTTTTACATGGAGTATAAAATCAACAGCATTAATATCTATAGGAACTTGTTTTGTCTAAATGAAACTGGTTTCAAGTACCACTGCTTGACTGCTTTTAAAATTTCTAAAAAATCATCTCACCAGTATCATTTGATGAGGAAAAAATTTAGTTATCTGTGTGAGGTATCCTGATTTATGGCTGATGGGAACAGTTCCCACCTGCCTTCTCTTTTGGGGCTGTCTGTAATGGGGCTGGGTAATATTGTCCCTTAAATTAATAAAAGCTTGTTCTTGGCAACCATCAAATCAGGAACTGACTGGTGCAGCTGAGCACAGGAATCTGATTTTATCACAAATTACTGGAGTTGCAGACATGTAGAGTGAATACATGGTAGTAACAGGGAACTCTTGATCAATATCCAACAAGTCACAACCAGTGAGTGGGGTTGCTTGGTTTTCAGGTGATTTTGCATTTATAGCAGGAATTTTAACCTACATGCCTTTAGCTGTAATTAGTTGGTTGCAGATGTGTTTACCCAGAACTTAAGGTGCTGACCCAGGAGTGTCAGATTTGTGTCATGGTGTGGGAAATTCCCAAGGGCTGTAAGCATTTCAAGCCAGTGGCCAGGGATGGTTCCTGTCCCACCCCAGAGGAATTCCTCCTGATTTTTTCCAGATGCCCTGGGGAGCTGTATCCTCCAGGCCTTGTTAGACTTCTGAGTTTCCATCACTGCTGTGTGCTTGGCTGCTTTCCCTCAGATAACAGGGAAAAACTCCCTTCCACTCCTGTGGCTGCTTTGGGTTTTTTAAATGTGCTTTTTCTTTTAAAGCAGGATGTTGGGTTTTGTAGAACACTGAGGATGTTTGCCCAGCAGTTTTGCTTTGACTTTGGTCTAGTGAATTTTCTGAGTATTCCCAGACAGAGCTGATACCATTTTGTGAAGTTCTGAAAATCTCACTGTTTTTGGAGCAGTTGCAAAGCAACTTGTTGCTGTGGTGATTGCAGAACCCTGGAATGGTTTGGGTTGGAAGGGACCTTAAATCCCATCCAGTGCCACCCCTGCCATGGCAGGGACACCTTCCACTGTCCCAGGCTGCTCCAAGCCCTGTCCAGCCTGGCCTTGGGCACTGCCAGGGATCCAGTGGCAGCCACAGCTGGTCTGGGCACCTGTGCCAGGGCCTGCCCACCCTCACAGGGAACAATTCCTGCCCAATATCCATCCATCCCTGCTCTCTGCCAGAGTGAAGCCATTCCCCCTTTTCCTGTCTCACCAGGCCCTTGTCCCAAGTCTCTGCCCATCTTTCTTGTTGGCTCCTTCAGGCACTGGAAGGTCACAATTAATTCATCCCTAATGAACCCAACCAGCCCCTTGCAGGCCCTCGGTCCTTAGCGCAGAGGAGTTGATGAACTGCTGGGTTTGCAGAGATCTCCACACTGAGCCCTGACAGGAATGTCCCTCCCAGGCCCTGCTCTCCAGAGCTGCAGAAGGGCCGAGCCTTTCCCCCAAGCTCACCTACTGAGGCTCAAATTTACATCCAATTTCCCCCTGAGCTCCCTGTCCCCACCACTGCTGTGGCTTTCCCAGGGATGTTTCCCTCTGCAGTGTGTCAGGGCAGGATTAAGAGCTAAAGAAACCTGCTAATTACTTAGTGGGATCAGCATCTGCTAATGAGCTGGGGTGCAACAGTCCAGCACCGGTCTGTAACAAATCTGCCTGCAGATAATTTGCTCAGAGCAGATTTTTGTCTGGGTGAGCCAGATCCATGTTTCACTTGAAGCAGACACCTAATTAATGGCATTAACAGGGAGGGGTTTCACTTCCAGCAGGGAAAACCCCTCAGGCTCCTGTTCCCCGGCACAGGACAGTGGCTGCAGCCCTCCCCTGGACCAGTCTTTGAAGAGTTTAGGGCTTATCTGGAGAGAGAAGCAAATAAAAGGTGGTGATGTGAAGGTGATCATTTGAACATTTTTGCTGGCACCTTGTCCCACCGACTGCAGGTGGAGTGTGGGTCAACATCTCCCAGTTCTACCTTGATCATGCCAGCAATGTCCAAAGAAAGAATCTGGAAAAATGCTTATCTCGTGTTGATTTTAAAAAAGTTTGTCACCTTGATGCTTAAATATCAGTTTATTAGTGGTGTGGCAAAAACCTGATGGGGGTCATGTCTCCCACGCCTCCAGAGGACTGTTGGATTCCCAGAGCACTTGGATGATGGAAACTGGGCTCAAAGAGAAGTAGGAGGCTCACCTGCTGCCCACCATTGTGAGAGCTATTATCCACCTAGCTGGTTACCAGCCACGTCCAGAGAGAAGGCAGTAAAACCCCTATTTATAGGGAATATTCCTGTAGAAAACTGTAATTTGTAGCACTACATGAGCTGATTACAGTCGTTGGAAATCCAAACAATGCAGGAACACTTGGCTTAAGAAAAGAAGCATTAAGAGCTTAATACTTCCAAGCTGTCAGAGTAGTGACCCAGGGAAGGCAGTTGGAGTTTGGTCTGGATGGATTGGGAGGCACAGACCACAAAGTGATGCTGCCTTAGCCATCTGCAGGCTGTGGGGATTTCTGTCCTGTGCTGTTAGATGGAGAACCCACTGCAAGCAGTTAAGGAGGCAGCAAAAATCAGCACATGTAAAAAAAAAAAAAAAAAAAAAATTAAAGCATAAAATTAAATACCCCTGATGCTTTGTTATTTCATGCCTAGTTAGGCTGAGCTTGTCATAACTTCTAAAAAAGCTTTTCATTTCTAATAATAAATAGAAATTCAGGAATTTGTATAGTTATTATATCTCATATGGTAATATTTCTGTGTAGTTCACTGTTATAAAAATTGGTAAAAAAACCTGATAATACAAGAGGTGAGTAATTAAAAGCTCAGCTCTATATTTCTCTTACCCATGGAAATCTTTGCCAGAGGCAGCATTAGTATTTCAAGTCAATCACCTGTCCCAGCAGCACATTTGGAGAGCTGAGGATGCACTGAGCTGAGCTCTTTTGTTTCTTAGTACAGAGTGATGGCCACACTCCAAAGGAATTGGCTGGAAAACAGCAGCATAAAAGAACTTCTTCCTATTTTTAGGTGAATTTTTCCCCCAGTGAGCCATATCCAGCATGGTTTGGGGAAAAACTTAAAATTGGAGAAAAAACCTTGTGGTATCAGCCACGCTTCTCCCAGCACTTTCTAGTGTGTGATGTATGGACATGAAGGTCAGTGATCCCATACCTCTCAGATCTTTTCCAAGCAATTTGTATTCTCGTGTGTAAAACTTCTCTGTTTCTGGGCAGAAACACATCTTACTGCAGGGCTCACCCTGCCTTTGAAAGGTTCTGTGGGAGCAGTGATCCTATCTGGCTTACACAATGGTATCTCTTTTTTCCCATGTGCATCTGGGGAGATGAAATTCTGAGTTCCTAGAGATGAGTAAAACCAGCAAAAATTCTGAGTTCCTAGAGATAAGTAAAACCAGAAAACCCCTGAGAGGGCTGGGAGGGCTTGGAGGCTCTGTGATGCTTTTGGGAAAAGATGGTACAAAGTAATTTCTTTCTGAAGTTATTTTATCTTTTGCTGTCTCATTATGATGGATGTTGAGCTGGGTCAGAAGCCCAAACTTCCCACAACTGTACCCAATGGAGTGGTGAAGATTTCTATCCAATTAAATTCCTTGTTCTTTCCCTTTGCTTATTGCTCCTCTCAATGTCATTCCAAGAAGCTCTACATACTTAAGGCATGTCAAAACCATGGGTTTAAGTTAACTACACCATAGGTCAGTTCTCATTCAGTTTGCTCTCCATCTTTTATCTCCCTGCTCAGAAAAGCCTCTAAGGAATATTCATATTGTCTAACTTGGCATTAAAATAAACACTTCAGCTTCATTACTTTCACACACTTGATTTAAATACTTGAAGTGACTGATGAATTCTAAATTATGTTCAGCTGCACAGAAGCTTTACTGAAATTTTATAGAACTGGAGTGTGGGTCAATGGCATTAACTAAAGCCATTTATTGGTCAAGACATGGTGTTTTATGGAAAACATTAACGTAAAAGGGAGCTGACAGCTTTAGATGATCCAGGACACATATTCCTGTGGCAGAAGCCTACGAGGTCCTGCTGTCAGAGCACCAGTGAATGCTCATTACACATTTCAGGGAATGAGTGTTTTCTGCTGCTCACCACAGCTGCAGAGTGTCTGAGGGCGGTTCCGAGGCTGGCAATGGATTGAAGTTCCTTTTCCAAAGAAAGGAAACAAGGCATGGCTCACTCAGATTGTTTCATATCCATTAACTCCAGCTAAGACTGAGTGTGAAGTCCCATTTCCCTGTTCCCTGCTCCTGGCTGGAGCTCACAAGTGTTGTTCCCTGTGCCAAGGCTGTCTTAGAACTTCAAACTGCCCCCTTTCCATCCAGTCCTTACTTTACCTTTGCCAACCTATTTCTGCTAATGAAATGATGCTTTTTCACTGCAGTAGTCTTTTCTCTGTCCTGGGAAACAAAATTTTTAAAATAACACTGAAATATTTTATGTCATTACAAATAAGTGCGTGAAGATGAAGATGGACACTTGATATATGTGTAGTTGACACATTTGATACATTAAGTTTTGCTGCATTTCAGAATGTTGTAGCTGCATTCCACAACTTATTACCTCAAGGAGTTGAAGTTCATCACTCTTTACAACACTTTTTTCAGCCTCTGAAATGCATCAAGGGCACCACAGTAGTGGTTTATTGTGCTGTGAAAAGGGATCGATTTTTATAATGCAGTTACAGCAATTGGGGTGTCTCAAGGCAGCTCTCAGCACTCTATTGCAGTCACACATTGGAGAGTTTGGGTTTCAGAGGCTGTAAAAACCAAAACAAAATAACCCAACTCAAAATGAAAAAAAAAAACACTCCAAATTAAACCCCAAGCAAACCATCCTGACAAAATTTGGTGCTCTTAATGTATGGACTATTCTTCCATAAGGAAAGGGCAGCATAAAGGTTGGTTTGCAGAGCTTAATCAGGAATTGGACCAACACTGCAGCCTTTGGCATCCATCAGGTCAAAAACTGGGTCTGCTGCTCTTCTTTATTTTAATAAGGGTTTGAACAGTTTTCTTTGGATCTCCCACAGCTGGTTCTGATCTTAGGTTTACTGATGGAGTCCTGAAGTTATATGAATTTTGAAAACATTTTCTTCTTTAAACCTCAAAAATCCCATGAATTTCTAGGTGTTTTCATAAATGCTCGAGTACTTTTCATTAATTTCCTCAGGGTTTTTTTTTTAATCATGGCCCTTTCAAGCAGAATTTTCTGCTGAATGGACTTAAAAGTTTCCCGACCATAGTTCATAAAATCAGCACTCAGACCTTACTGTTTCTGAAGCAATGTGTTGATGTACCTATTTTTGCCATGCTAAAAACATTTCTGGGTGTCGGAGAAGGCCCAAAATCGTCCTGGAAAATGGTGAGAGATGAATGAATGTGCTTAATTCACCTGTGTTGCCTTTCTAGGTTTGTCCTACCTGATGACAAGGAGCTTGTAGGATGTGGTGCTTGAAAAGATTGGAGTTTTAAAGCAGATGCTGTTGCTCATTCCCTGCTGGTTTCTGATTAACAGGAAGGATAATTTCTTGGTGTTTCTCTGGGATGGGTGAGAGCCTCAAATTACCAGAAGGGCTCAGAGGAATGCTGGGGTAGCGACTTGGGGTAACTTTCAGAAGGTTTGTATGTCAAGCTAACTAAAATTTGGATTTGGAAGCTGTTGATGGATGGTCTTGGTGTAGCCACAGCTCTCTTCATAGAGAGCAGGCAGGCACAACTTCCCAAGGATATATCCTGGGAATCGCAGCAAGAAGCCTCAGGGAAGGGAAAACAATTCTTATCTCTATTCTCTGCGCCTATTGTTTTGCACACGTGGACTGTGTTAGGAAGGTTGTTTACCTGAAAGGAGTTCTTAATTGGAGTCTGGTGATGGTTGTTTATGTTAATTGGCCTGTTGGGTCAAAGCTGTGTCCTGGTTGTCTCAGTCACGGGTTTTTCTTTAGTGTGTATCTTTGTATAGTATAATATAGTATCTCTTTAGTGTAGTTATAACAGTATGAATGTAATAGAATATAGTTTTAATAAAGCATTTGCTCAGCACTCTGAATCGATGGAGTCAGATGCCAATCATCCCCAGACGTTGGGGTCGCCCTGTGTTCCATTGTCTCTGGTCGCGTGGTCAGGAGAAATACTGGAGTGCTGGGACAGTGACTTGGCACAGCTTCTACAAGGTTTTTGTGTCACGTTAACTAAGGTTTGGGTTTGGAAGCAGTGGGTGGGTGGTCTCTGGCCCCTGGTCAGGAGGAGGGATGTGCTGCTGCCCTGCTGGGTGATGTTGTCCTTCGTGCGGTGTCGTGGGACGCTCCCGTGCCGTGACTGCGGCTGGAAAGGAGCAGGAGCAGCTGAGCGGATCTCGCCCCCAGCTTCCTTTCCCAGGGGTTCTGTGATTTCCCCGACTGCGCTCTCTTTATTCCCTCTGGCTCCCTGGCGGAGCGGGGATCTCTTCCGAAGGCAGACATTGCCCTCTCCTGGATCCTGCACGAACCGTGGAAAATGTGGGAAATGCCATCCCAGCCTCTCGAAATCCATCATCTCTCTGTCCTGCCTTCCTCCCTTTCCAGCTTTGACGAACCACAGGGATTTAATAGAACGTGTCCGGTGAGAGAACGGCGTTTTGGGGTGACAAAATGATTTAATTCAAAGCCTTGTCTTAGCAAAACTCCTCAAACAAGGGACTCATCTGCTGACTCACCAGCAGGGTTATTTTTAATGGAGTGGTGCTTCAAGCAGCATTGTTTTTAGCAGAAAACAATCTGCTCATCTGCCTCCCTTCAGCAGATGCTTTGTGTGAGAGAATAGTCAACTTATGAAAAGTTTAATAGGATCCTTGGGGTCGTGGAGCATATGCACACTATAAATACCCTCATTTAAACAGGCTGGGCTTTGAAGCTTCACATTTGGATGTTTTGTTGAATATCTAGGCTTCTTTTTTAGAATGAACTTTAACTAGTGGACTAAAATATTTTCTATAGACTATGCTAAGGTCTCTTTCTGTGGAGGAAGAAAAAAAATCTGCAATATGTAAGAGAAGTGTTTGGAAGATGATGACAATATTCCTCTGAAACATCTATTATTAAAACCTGCCAGGTTGTTTAACTTCTGAAGAACATGGGCTTGGTGAATAGCCTTCAATCAGCAGCTGAACAAAATAACTGCTTTAACAGCAGCTGTTTGTACTGAAAAGGGGGGAAATAGCGCTTCAACAGCTCCCTGAGTCTCCCAAGAAGCTGTGTCTGTTTTGTTCAGGATCTCTGGTACCAGGGATAGAAGTTTATTCTGATGCAGTGGGATCTCACTGGTTTGCTTCATTCTGGTTTGAAAATATCTGACATTTTCATACTCTCTTAAGTAGTGCAAAGTGAGTACTTGTAAAAACCTCCACAGGCCCTTTGGTATGGGAATTGCTTCTGTTAGAACAAAATGCTTCCACATCTGATCCTGCTCCAAGCAGCAGCAGAAGGGAGGGTGGGAGTAGAGTGGAAGTGGCAAACCCCTTCATAACCACATTTCTAATTTTGAGACCACCAAAAATAACCACAATGAGGCCATGGTGAGATAGTCTTTGTGCTGAACATCTCTAAGCTAGTAAAAACCAAAACAAAACAGAAAAAACCCAACAAAACAAACAAACCCGAAGCTGAACTCCAAAACCTTCTACCTTTGCATCCAGACAGATTTTATGTGTATTATACTTGCTGCAAACCTCTCTACTTGCTGCAAACCTCTCTCCTTGCACCATCCATCTGCAGGGACTGCACCTCCTAAAGGCAGGATTTTTGGCCAGACAGTTGCAGTACCATCATGCTGAATTTCTCTGCCTCTAGACGACTCATTCACCTCTTAATCTCTAAGGTTTCATAGTTTTATGTACAGCAATTCTTTCTAAAATGGAGTCACAGATTTTTATTAACCTCTTCTAGCAAGGATCATCATGAATGAATAGTCCTGCATTATAGAGCTGAGTTATTGCCACTGAAAACTTTGAAGCCTTGCCCTATTAAATTATCTAATATGTTCACTGAATCCTTAAGATTTAGACAGACACATGCTATGCAACTAATTTTTATTTAGAAGCAAATTTTTAAACTGAATTTTTGCCATTTACAGGTGTTATTTTCATCTAGAAAGTGATCCCATACAAGTTATAACAGGTTCCACTTTTTGCTTGTTTGTTTATCAGAATGCTTTGTAACCCTGTGCAGGGAAATACTGTTACCATCAGCTTTTTTAATCAGTCTGTGATATTTTGGGGTAGAAAGCACTGAAAAAAAGGATGAGCCCCTGCCTAAACCTGTTCATCCTTTTATATTTGTTTAAAAAGTCCCATTTTGTTCATTTGGTTTTGCACCTTTCCTGCCTCCAAGAAGTTAGGACAGAGGTTGATCCTAAACCAGCTCTGGTGTTGTTAATAGATTGTATTCCCAAAATAAAGCTTCTGGGCAATAGCTGCTTGAAAAGTAATGAGAAACAGTGAAAGCTCTGAAGTTTTATCTAAAGTCATCCAAACACACATCAAAAGCTGTGGCCCTGAGGAAGGAAAGGCACAGCTCATTAAGAAGAAGTGCTGAATAAGTTCTGGATCACGTGTGTGGGGTCGGCTGTGACCGTGAGATGCTCGTGGAGCACGGAGCTGGGATCCTGTGCGGGGCCTTCACAGCAAATGTTTAATTTCAGCAAGGCAGCTCTCATTAGCCAGTGAGTCAGGCTGCTATAAATACCCCTCAGCCCAGGCAGACTTGTGCCATATTGTATCAGTGTCTGAAGGCAGCGCGGGTGAGAACTGACTCATGTGGGTGACTCACGGCAGACCTGGGCAGGCTCCGCAGCATCCATCTGCTGGGAAGGCAGCAGGGCTGGGGCTGGGGCAGGAGCAGGGCTGGGGCAGGAGCAGGGCCTGCTGCGCTTTGGGCATCTGGGGCTTATCAGGAGCAGGGGATGCTCTGGTTTCTGGGGAGGAGGGGAGGCTGTGGTCTGTCAGGAGCAGGGGGTGCAGTGGTCTATTGGGACATGGATGCTGTGGTTTTTTGGGAGCAGAGAATGTTGTGGTTTTGAGGATGCTGGGGCTTGTCAGGAGCAGGGGATGCTGTGGTTTTTTGGGAGCAGGGGATGCTCTGGTTTTACAGGAGCAGGAGATGCTGTGGTTTTTTAGGAGCAGGGGATGCTCTGGTTTTTCAGGAGCAGGAGATGCTGTGGTTTTTTGGGAGCAGGGGATGCTCTGGTTTTTTGGGAGCAGGGAATGCTGGGGTTTTTGGGAGGAGGGGATGCTGTGGTTTTGAGGATGTTGTGGTTTGTCAGGGGCAGGGAATGCTGTCTTTTTTTGGGAGCAGGGATGCTGTGGTTTTTCAAGAGGAGGGGGTGCTGTGGTTTTTGGGAGCAGAGGATGCTGTGGTTTGTCAGGAGCAGGGGATGCTGTGGTCTGTTTGAGCAGGGGATGCTGTGGCTTTTTGGGAGCAGCAGGGATGCTGTGGTTTTTTGGGAGCAGGGGATGCTGTGGTTTGTCTGCAGCAGAAATAATTTCTGAGCCCGTTTTTGTCCTTGCTGTGAGTGGTTCTGTGGCCATCTGGCCCTTCCTGAGGTGCTGAACTGATCCCTTCATTTGCTACAGGAAGCATTAGGGTTGAAATCCCCTCCTCCTGAGAGGAGGAACTGAGGCTTCCCTGGGCTTTGGCAGTGCCTGTGGTGCCCCAGAGCTGCTCCAGGCCAGCAGTTGGGTTTTCCCACCTTGGCAGTTCCTGTTGTTACAGCAACGAGGTGATTCTCTTTGATTGTGGCAAAGCAGAGCCATTGCTCTTTGAATAATTTTGCATTTTGTGCAGACCTGCTCCCTCAACAAAATTATATATTACTGCAACATGACTATTCCTGGAACACACATTGCCCTGGATTAAAGTGCAGTCTTCTGGTTTTCCCACTTTATTGTCATAGAATAACAATAGCACTGTAGGGAGTTCCAAGACTTATTATTTCACATACACTAACCTTCAGTTTCAATTAAAGACTAAAATCTGAACCACCTACATTAATAACTTGCCTCCATTCTATTTTTATTTTTAAAGCCTCCCTTATATCTGTTCCTCTAATTATACCTTCTGGAGAAGCTCCCCAGACTGGTAACGAAGTGTTCACCAGACACTGAGAAAGTAGAGATCAGCTCAGAGCTGCTGGCAAGTCTGCTGTGCTCTGCTTACAAGGGATGACTCACTCTTGGCATTTTAGTTTCCTCATTTGCCAAAACCAGTCTTGCCCAAACTCAAGCAGGCAGAACGTTCAGTGGCTACGTCAGGTTTAATGGCACGGCCTTTATTTCTCCTTTTGCCTTTATTTCTCCTTTTGCCTTTCTTCCCCAAACTGACCAGCTTGTACCTTCTCCCAGAGTGGATGGCTGTGCTGCAGACAGAGCTCAGCTCCCCTTTTGGTCTCACAGAGGCAAACCTGCTGTGCTTAGGGAGGATGGATGGATTGATTGGAAATTTAATCCCAACCCCAGCAAGTTTTTTCCCATGAAAGATAGAAAAGATCTCGTGACAGATCACTAAGGAAATTACAGTATCATTAAGGCTGGAAAAAAAACCTCTAGGATCAAGTCCAACCATTAATCCAAAATACTTACACTGAGCCAGGATTTGAGCAGTGAGGTTTTGGACTCTGCACCAAACACTCAAGAAAGTTTCTCTTGCCTGCAGGAGCTTGGGTTTGAGTCTGTAGGTTTGGATATTCAGCTGTTTGCTTAAAAATGCCCGTGTTACCCATGACTATTAATTCCAAACTGGGCTTTTCAGATGTAGGGCATTTATTGTGCCTAAGCTGACCCCATTAGCCTTGGCCGATGAAACTTTCTTTCCATGTTTACTTGGGATTTTGTGTCCCACTTCATGCAGCCCCCTCAGAGGAAGGGCATGCAGGGCTGATTTAAAAGGAAAACCCCACTCCTCCTCCTTTGCCACCTCTCTCAAGACACGACCTTCAGCCCTCTCCCCCTCTGCTGTAGCACTGAACAGGGCTTTTTGTGGGATTTCTCAGCTTGCTGAGCTGCCTCGGGAGCTGCTGCCTTTGTTCTGCCCATGGATTTCTCCCAGCAGCCTCAGGAAATGCTGATTTTGTCCTATATAAGCAATCCACATGTATCTTTGTAATCTTCCTCAGCACTGAGAGATTTAAACTGTCTTCAGACATTAAAAGTCCTTTGAGTTGAACATTCCCATCCTAAGTGTGTCAGCTCTCAGTTTGGGCCCATCCAAAGGCAGAGGAATGTGCTTCTCTCACAAAGCCTGCAGCCTATAAGGCCACAGCTCCACTTCACTATCTGAAATATACAGCTAAATATGAAGAATTCGGGGTCTTTTTTGTTTTCTCCAATAGTTTTTAGGCATAAAGAAAAACTTTCACTAAGAAATAGCTTTTTGATGAGGCTGAGAGGTCAGGAACCAGCTGGATAGTCCATCATAATTGTATTAACATTGTCAGAAAACTAATGCTGGCTGATCTGATATATTTGCAGCTAGTTCTAGATTTCAGTTTTGATTGCATTTTAAGTTAGGCTAAAATGATTATTTTTCTGGAGCAAACATGACAAGAAAGTACTAGTTTATTATTTAGCGAATTGGAAACCAATGAACGTTTCTTCCAGCAACAAAACTATTCTTCAAAACATCTTTAAATACATTTTTAAAAAGAAAAAACCCTGCCCTACTGTGGCTGGCGGAGCTGGGATTAATAGGGATGATTTTCTGGAGTTCAGCTGAAATCCCCCAGCTCTGCAGACAGAACAGATTTACCTGCTGCAGCTTTGAGCTGCCTCCAGTGCCATCTGTCTCCCTCTTGACTGGTGACAGTGGCACACTGCTCTGCTCCCCGTGCCCGGGGAGGCTGAGGACCCCAGAGGTATTCATGTCTGCAGGTTACATCCCAATAATCTGCTTGGTGAAGTTCCTTTCAGCATTTTTATTAAGGGGCCTTCAATCATCCTCCTCCTGTGAGGAAGAAAAACACTGAACCTGCCATGAAATACAATTTTGTTGGGTCTTTTCTTTGCAAAGGGCAACTGTGTGGGGCAAGGGTCTCAAAAGAAGATTTTAGAGAGAGAATGAGAAGCAGCCATTCCCCCTCTCCTGGAATCATGAGAGCTATTGAGCTCTAAGTGAGGCTGCTTAAGAAAATAGAAATATTTTTTTATTGTAAAGCAGAGTGGAACTTTGCAATGCTCTGCCCCAGAAGGTGCTTGATACTGAGTCCATTCAGATTGCAAAGATAGTCATGGATGAAAAAGGCACCCAGGCTTGTTAACTTCTAAGAGGCTCCCATGGGTGGGGACTCACTGAACTGTAAGTTCTTGGACACAGGGGAGTATCAGAGTGTGATTAAACTGCAGAACTGTGCAGTGTAAGTGACCTTGGGCAGCACCTCCTCCAGCCTGGTGCTCACAGTCAGATCAGCCTGGAGCTGGAGCAGCTTGCTCAGGGCTGTCCAGGGGGATCTTGAAAACCCCCAGAGCCGAAGGTCTCACAACTGGCCTGGGGCTCTCTTCAAGTTCTGTGTCATCCTCAGAGGGGAAAAAAAGACTTTTTTGTTAGGAATTCCCCGTCCCAGCCTGGCTTCTGTCCCATCCCCATCCTCAGTCACCTCCCCCCAGGTACCCCAAAGCTGCCAGGCCAAACAGCCCCAGTTTCCTTCCTTCCTGTCCCATTCCCTGGGGGGGTCTGTGAGAGTTGGGGTCTGCTGGACAGAACTGACCTTGCCAAGATGAGATCTCCTCAGGAACTGCTGTTTTAGCAAGACTGTTATTCTGAGAGCCCATGTCAGAAACAAAGTTCGAGAACTTTGTATTTTTGTTGCTTTAAAAAAAAAAATGTTGAAATTTCTTGCTGGGATTTGAGGGGGATTTTTTTGGGTGTGTGTTTTTGATGGGTATTTTTCTGGTTTGGTTTGGGTTTTTTGGTTTTTTTGGGGGGTTTGTTTGTTTGTTTGTTGTGTGGGATTTTTGGGGTTTTTTTCCTGGTTGGTTGTTTCAATAATAATAGATGGTGAAGTTGAGTACTGTTCTGATATTTTGTGTATGGACTTTCAAATCACCAAACTGTGGTCCCTGCTAAGGGTGGTCTCTGGTGATCCACAACACAAATAGACAACAAATTGTTTCATAACCTGCTGTTCTATTTTCAGATATTTGCATGGGAAAGAGACTAATTGCTGTAGACAAACTGCTGTTCAAGAAGCTTATGGTTAGAATTCATTATAATATTTCTATGGTTTCTACTCCTATAGAATTGTGCACTTTATATAAGAATTGCTTTAAAAGTGTTTTTATTTTGAATTTCATTACAAGTAGAATAAACATCACAGTAATATATTCTAATTGTGTTATTAATTATGGCCTAAAAAAGTCCTGATATGTACACTAAACTCAAAATTTGGTATGCACTTTAGTTCTCAAAATCACTTCTTGTAGTATGTACTGTTGGTAGCAGCTTTCTGTGGAGGAGAATTGAAGTGGGATAAACACACAGGACTGCTGCTGTATTAATTATTCTGGCATAGTATCAGAATTTCTGGCATTGTTTCAAGCCATTTCTGTACATAAAAAAATAATAACAGAAAGTTCCATGGCTCGACCCTGTACCTGCAAACTTTTCAAGATGCTGCCCCTGGTTGAACTGCTCAATATCTCAAATTCCAGTTTGAAATGGGAACGTCTGCTGCAGCTTTCCCATTTCTGGGGATTTAACAACAGAGGCTTGCTAGGAGCTGTCCTAATTGCTTTTGTTGGTCTGGAAGGTCATTCAAGTTCCTTAAATATGCTTTTAATATGCATAACCGAAGAGGGCTGTGCAGTTATGAATAAAAAAGAGATGTAATAGCTGATGTATTAAAGAAGGCTCGTGTGTAGAGGTTTTTAGGATTATTCTGGTGGATCCCAGCGTTCCCAAGGTCAGCAGTTCCCAGTGTGGCTCTGAGCATGGCTGGTGTCCCGCAGGCCCTGGGATGCGGAGCAGCTGCTGGCCAGCCCAGGCTGCTGCCAGCAAACAGAGCTGGCAAAGGCCACTCGAGGGGTTTTGTGTCTACAAGAGCGTGTTGGGTGTGTTGTGTGCTGCTCTGTGAGGCACAGAGCCTTCTGTGTGCAGGCTGAGCGCTGCTGCCTGGCACCCGCGAGCTCCACGCGCACAGAGCGGTTTTTGTGGCGCCTTTTGCAGGAGGACCTTGAGAGGATGGAGGGTTGGTTTTTCATTTGCTCCTAATTCACCAAAATAATCTGCCTGGGGACATTTGGGGTTTTCAGCCTGGAGAAGAGGAGGCTCAGGGGGGCCCTTGTGGCTCTGCACAACTCCTGACAGGAGGGGACAGCCGGGGGGTCGGGCTCTGCTCCCAGGGAACAGGGATAGGAGGAGAGGGAACGGCCTCAAATTGTGCCAGTGGGAGTTCAGGTTGGATATCAGGAAGCATTTCTTCACTGAGAGAGGAGTTAAACATTGGCACAGGCTGCCCAGGGCCAATGTTCTCCTCCAGGGAATCCTCATCCCTGGAGGAGCTCAAGAAACGAGCAGATGTTGCCCTGGTATGTCGGTGATATTTTTACCCGATTGGCGGGAGGAATGACGAGGAGGACTCCATGATATCAGAAGGCTAATTAATTACTTTATTATACCATATTACACTACATCTAAACTGAAACTGAACAAGCACTCAACTGCACAAAATCTCCTGACCAACTGACAGGACACAGCTTGCACAGATTGGTCAAGAAAATGAAACACCATCACCAGAATCCAATCAAGCAAATTCCTTCAGGTAAATAATCTTCCAATACATTCCACATGTTCCAAAACACAAGAGCAACAAATGAGATCAGAATTGTTTTGATCTCTGTGCTTCTCCAGGAAAAACCTGAGAGAGAGAATTATGTCTCTCTCTGTTCAGAGAATGTGAATGCCACACTGGTAGACATGGCTTAGTGGGCATGGGGTTTTTTGGTCTTGGAGGTCTCTTCCTGCCCTCCTAATTCTGTATTAGAAGCTCCAGAGAACCAGCACTGACATCTACATTGGTTTAGAACTAAACTTACTATTAAACTTATATTAAAATTGTTATTAAACTAAAGAGTTCAGGTAGTGCTGGGAGTTGTGGTTTGCATGGAGACTTCATCCCAATCATAACTTGCATTGTAAAAATGAACAAAAGTTGGGGAAGAGCAAGGGGGTTGGCAAAGGGAATCCTCTACCAGAGTGGGAAACCCAAAAATATTTAAAGAGTTACCACTATCCACATTTCTGTACAATTTGGAGCCAAAAGGGTGTTAGCGAATTGAAATATTTTTTTAAAAAATGTGTTAGTGTGTAGGGGGGAAATGCTGGTGGAAAGAAACTTTGAGAGTTAAATGCCTTTAGATTTGAGCTGTATTAAGCCTGGGCTGTTGTTGCCTCCCCAGTCCCCCTGAAGCCCAGGATGAGTTCTGTGTGGGTCTGTGGGAGCCAGGGCAGGGGGAGGAGGCAGCCTGGCGTGTTGGTGAGGTGGGATGTGGGGTGGGCTCTTGGGGGGAAGGTGTTTGGATGGATGTCTCAAAGCAGAGTGCTGTGGGTTTGTTGTTGCAGCTCTGAGCAGCACATGCTGAGGCACATGTTGTTTGGATTCTCATGTTCAGCTGACTCATCTCAAATCGCTCTGGCAGCAGGAAGATGCAGGGACTGAGAGCATACATTGAATATTGGTGCTTTTGAGTGTTTTAGGCAATACAAGTGGGGCTTTTTAAACTTCCATTGTCTTAGAACTGTCCAAAAGTTCCTGTCTAAAATCTGCCAAAATTCTGCAGGTTCAACTATGCAGTGTCTGTCCCCTGCTTTATCTGCAGGTAACAGATGAGGAGAATATTCCAGATTCTTTTCCATGTGCAGCTGCTCCAGAGGTTTTCTTGCCCATCACACAGGCTCTCTATGTGTGTCATGTATTGACTGACAGGTTGGGCTCTTTCTCCAGGCAGCACTGACAGAACTAGAGGACACAGTCTCAAGCTGTGACAAGGAAAATATAGGTTGGATATCAGGAAAAAGTTTTTCACAGAAAGGGTGATAAAGTTCTGGAATGGCTGCCTGGGGAGGGATGGAGTCACCATCCCTGGATGTGTTTAAGAAAGCCTGGATGTGGCATTGGGTGCCAGGGTTTAGTTGAGGTGTTGGGGCTGTGCTGGATGATCTTGAAAGTCTCTTCTAACCCAGTGATTCTGTGATTCTCCCAGGAAATCCCCTTTGGATATCCCATTGCTCTCCTTCTGTAGGTTACAACTTCAGCTGCAGCCTTGCAGTGAGCTGTTCTCCTGCATTCCTCCAGTACTGAAACTCATTCCTCATTGCCCAGAGCAGCTGTGGCTGCCCCTGGATCCCTGGAAGTGTCCAAGGCCAGGCTGGAGCCACCTGGGACACTGCAAAGTGCCACTGCCCACAGTGGCACTGGATGGACTTTAAGGTCCCTTCCAACCCCAACCATCCTGTGATTCTGTGATTCTTCCACTGAAAAATTCTTACTTGAAATTACTGACCTGATGACCCTACATCAGCAAACAGCACCAAACTGGTGTCACTCCATGTTTTAGGAGCTGCTGAACATTTCAGAAAATCCCTTTTCTGACCTTCCTCTAAGTTTAAAACACATTTTAAAAACAAATACAGCAAATGCATGACTTAGAGGTGGCCCTTGGGGCATGGGAACCAGGTGACTCGAGACCTCAGCTGGGATTTCTTTATCCCATCCTCATGTTCTCCTGTAAGCTTGTAGGGAATTTACATTTCAGCACTGAAATCCATAGAATACCCAGCTGGGGTTTGGTTTGTATTTACCCTGTGGAGAGAGGTGACACTGGTGTCTGTATTAACATATTGACAGATTTATTGACATCAGTTGTCTTCAGTCTTGCCTGTTTAATTAATAAAATTGATCTGCTGAACATCTAGCTAATAATTCTGGCACAAATATTCCAGCTAGTCTTGTTGCTAAAATGGAATTTCAGCCTCTTATTGTGGAATCTGCTGTGAGTCTGGTTGCCAAAATAATTTAATGATCATTAATTTGTGGGTTTTGCTTCATCTGAAATGCTTAAGCTGGATTTTATTGCAACAATTAAGGAAAAAATAGTAAAATGCCTTCACAGAAAATAAATGCGAAGGAATAATCATAAAATCCCAGCTTATTTTTATGTAGAAAAGATGAAACAAATAAATTTAATGTCAGTGTGTTATGTAAGACCCATTGAACAGCAGCTGCAGTCAGTGTTTAAAGCTAGGAATAAAATACATGATTAATCTGCACCAAGGGTGTAGGAAACACTTCTGAACTTCTTTGATCCATTTGCAGCCCAGTTGACTGCTTTTCTGGCTTAGCTAATTGTTGGGTAAATGACTTTGTCGTTCTGGGTTAGGTCAGAAAAACACATTAAAGGACAAAAACATCTGCAGTGCCAGTGACACGTGGTATCCTGGGCTAGAGGCTTCTTCTCTTGCCTCTTTGCAGTGATTTATGATTACACTGCCCATTAATTTCCTAATGTTTGTGAAAACTCTTCTGGTGGCAGACATGGCTCCACTGAGAGACCAGGCAAGGAGCAGGCATTAATTGCATTCTGCTCATTAGGGTTTGTTCTGCTGCTGGCCCTGTTTTTGGTCCTGTACCTGCATCACCTCCCAGCTGAAAGGTCCATGCAGCAGTATGCATCCTGGATTTTGCAGCTCCATTGTCCTGAGGATGAAGGAATGCATCTCAACAAAAGCATCTCAACAAATATTTTGTACTTCTGTGATGAACAGGGGAAGAAATACATATCAAATTAACCCAAGCAATTAAAAACCTTTCCCAGGCTTGCAGAAGCAGGATTTCTTCCCAAGTCCCCATTGCAGTGGGGTTTTTCAGCAGCCAGCTGCCCATGGGCACTCAGGCCCAAAGCCCCTCCTGGCTCCTTGGCCACGCTGTTCCCAGGCTGTTCCAGGGATTCCTTCTTCTGCTGCTGCTGGCACTGCCTCTGCCTGAAATAGTCCAGGCCTGGGTTCTTCCCTAATATTTTGTTGTTCAGTCTTGCACAAACTGTAAGTTTATAGACTTCTTCTGCATTTTTTCTCTGTTCACGGCATTTTCATGGAATCCCATGTGTTGGAAAGGACCTCAAAGCCCATCTTGTACCACCTCCTGCCAGTGAGGGAACCATATATCTTGGAGAAAGCAAATCTATGGGATGCCTTTAAGTTTAGGACAGTTAAGGTATTCCCCAGTGAAGGGTCAGGAGTGTACTAAGGGCCTGCAGAACGTGAGGGTTTAATATTTCACCTTAAAATGTACCAATTTCTTAATTGAGAGTTCAGGTTACTTTAAAGAGGTGATTGTTTCTCCAGAGTGACATGCAGTGCAAAGGAGCTTGAGGAGCTTGGATGACCAGAACAGAGCAAAAGAGCACAAACCAGAGGTGCCAAATGGGGCTTTGAGAGCTGTCACATAAAATCTTAACAGAGAAATTTTTTAAGGTGATCAATTTAATACAAAGCATTTTAGCATTTTCAGTGTAAGTTTGTGTTAGGGCTGACTGAAGGCTGCAGAATTATTGTAATTTGGGTGGGAAAGACTTTTATTTTTCAAAGGCTTTCTTTTAAAAGAAGCTGTTCTGCATGGTCGGAGAAGGTATAAATACTTGTTTAGAGACTTGTAGAGTTCTTAAAAAGAAGTTGTTACTTGGTGCTCAAGTTGTTTAGCAGGAAACAAATGGTGTTTTAATAGTAATGTCAGGGTACAAGTTGAAAAAGGATTTATTGTGAGTGATAACAGAGATTTTTCTACAACTCTAAGTGCTGCCAGCATTGTTTAATACTTGCAAGGGATTTTTTTCTGTGTGATGAGAGACAGTAAAATTCATTCAGCAGCTACTGAAATGATGCTTAGCTGAAGCCTCATTTTGGTCAAGGAGTAGGTTTAATAACCACTTCTAACTATATTAAGGGTAAGTGGAAAGCATGTAAGATATAAGATATAATAGAGAAATGCATTTAGCATCTACATAAAGCTCAGAACATACAGGGAAATTATTGCAGAGGAAATTCAACACAAGCAAATGTGCATCAACTCACCAGTAACGACCAAGCTAAAAATTAGAAGCAGCTTCCAGTGAAAGCTTTGGGGCATCTTGCTAAAATAAACAATAGGAAAAAATTATTCAGAGGCTTCAGACAGAAATACAAATGCTCATGAGAAGTGTTTCAAAATGTGATTGAAAATGAAAATACTGTATTCTGGCCTGAGACATTTCTGGCAGTTCTTCTACAGCTGTTTACTTTTGCTTTGAGCTTCAATATTTTATCAGGGCAGCAAGAGCCAGGGAATGTTCCATGGAGGGGCACACACGTCTGCAGGGAAGGGAGCACAGGGCTGGATCCTTCCCATCACATTCCAGGCATCAGCATCTCCAGTGCAGCCCTTGGGGCTCTCACTTGTACTCTGAGACACATTTTGTGCTTAAGAAGTACAAGTGCCCAGAGAAATGAGCAGGATGTAATTACATAATTGGGGCTCAGGGGGCTGGAACCAGCCTTGATGAGGAGGGGCCACAGAGATGGTTTGGATCCCTGTGGCAGCCTTGCTCCTCAGGAGCTGGATGGAGCCTCCCAGGCACAGGATTTCAGGCATGGAGCCGTGGAATGGTTTGGGCTGGAAGGGACATTAAAGCCCATCCAGTCCCACCCCTTGCCATGGGCAGGGACACCTTTCACCAGGCCAGGTTGCTCCAAGACACAGCTCAGTCTCAGGTGGGAGAGTGAATGTGGGGGAGTTTTTAGCTTGTAATGGAAGTTTTTCCTGTAAAAATGGTCTCTCAGGTCCCAGGCTGCTCGTGTGAACACCGTGGTGGTCAGCTTTGTGTCCTGTGTGTCCACACGTAAGGGTAACGCTCATGGAGCCACTTCTGCTTCCCAAACTCAAAAATAACAACATCTGGGGGCTGTGTCAGGACCAAGCAGAGTGAAGTTTTATTTAGGGGTTAGGGAGGAGGAGCTGAGCATTCATCTTGTGTTTGAGTAGATGGTCTGAGACCGCCAGGGCAGGGCTGTGTCCTTCATCCCCTGTGGCCTCACCCAGAATTCCAACCACAAACTGCCTTTGCTCTGGTTTTCTAGAATGAATCAATAGCCAAGCCTCTTAATCCTGCAGAGACCAGCATGTTAATAATAAACAGGAAAATGCAATAACTGGTAACAAATGGCTTTGCTTTTAAGTCTGTCTTCAATACTTGAAGATAAAGTCAGGCCCTCATTCAAAACAAATGCTATACCATGTTTGATATTGCTCAGGTGGTTGTTTATTCCTCACAGCCATGGGCAGAACAGGAATCTCAGCAGAGAAAACTGGGTTTTGGGGACAGCGAGTTCTGTGGCTGTGCAGGTCACTGATGCTGGCAGGGTATCAGTGTTCAGAACCACTGGGAATTTATTGGGACAGCCTGGCTGTGCTGAGCCCCGTGGAGCTCTTCCCAGGCACTTCAGTGGGATCAGAGTCCTTGTCTTTAATACCTGTAGCTTGTACAGTGGTTAGGATAATGACTTGGGCATTTTATGTCCAGTTCTTTTCACACAGTGACATCAAGTGACTGTACAAGTGTCTTGCTGAGCTGACTTTGTAGTGCTGGGGAGGACTCGGCCCCAGTGTCCCCAGTTCTGCCCTACTTACTGCATTTTTTGTAAAGACAAGCCTTTTTTAAAGCTAAAAGCTAAGGCTAAACAGCCTGTGCAGCTACTAACTCCTCCCTTTGTAGTATTCAATCAATTGTGAAACATTTGAGTTCATTCTGCTAAGACACAGGCGTGGGCAGACTTGGTCCCACACTTACTCATCAGCCCAGCTCCCATTGTTCCAGGGGAGAGCTGAGGGAGACTGAGCTTGGCTAAACCAGTGTTTGACAGAAATCATGCAAATGAGTCTGTTATCTTGAATAAAACTGTGGAGTTTAGCTGAGTTTACAGCCAGATAGCTGCTTCCTCAGTTATTTTATCTAGACACATCAAGCCAAAAACAAGAGCTGAATTGAAAGCTTGTCCCAAACACAAACAACAATGCCATGCACTGAAAAGCTTCCTATTATCCTGTCCTCCTTGAACTGGATTGATTATCACCCAGGGAGCACCTTTCTGAATACCTGGGTAAGTCATTCCTCACTTTTCATTTGACCTGTGCACTGTCAGACATCTGCAGAAACTGGAATTAACACCAGAAGAATGCACCAAGCTGCCAGGCCTGTTTATTCTCTTCCTCATATGCTGATGGTGATTGAGGTACTTGACCTTGCAGTAGCTTGGAAAGCTGTTTTATGGGATTCTTTATGGAATGGTGTTGTTTCCTTAGCAGGCATTTATCATTTATGTGATGTATTGGTGGCTGTGATGTGGAAGTTCAGGACACACAAGCACCTTTTGAAATTGTACTCTGTGTTTGATATCTGCTAAAAATGAAGCAGTATTTGAATCATTATAAAGCTTCCCTGGAAGGCAAGATACCTTTAGGCTGTGCAGCAGAAAAAACCCACTCATTTAAATCTGTATTTCTCTGAATTTCCTTAATTTGTGCAAAAGATAATTCAACTTTCAAAGCTGACAGATACCTGTGATCATGTCAGTGCCTCCCAGGGTCTGTGTTCAAGGTGTGGCTGCTCCAATCCAGACCGCCAGTGTGGCATGGGGACACTTTGCTCTGGAGCCTGACCTGTGCCATGAGCCCATTGGGGTTGGAGTTACAGGATCAAGCTCCCAGGGAAGAATTTGGGAACTGCACCAACAAAGATATTTGGGGATGGCCACACCAGGCTGGATTCCCTGGAGCTCGCTCTGCTGGGTGGGGCAGCACCACATCAAGTGGATATTTGTGGAGTTGGAGCTTTCTTAAGATGAATCCTTCTGGAGCACCTGTTGGTGCTGGATCCAAGCCCTACAGGCCACTTATGTGGGGGAATGGGGAATTTTGGGGCCTTTGCTTCCCCTCTGGTTTCTTATTGCATTCCACAGCACCAGCACATGCTGATGTGACTTGAGGGCTGTGGCTGCTCTGACAATTCTCCAAATTATCATCAAATTTACTTTTGTAAACCAAAGTGCACCTCTGCTAGACAGAACCATGGAATCAGGGAGTGGTTTGTGTTGGAAGGGACCTTGAAAATCACCATGTTTCACCCCTTGGCATGGCAGGGACACCTCCCACTGTCCCAGGTTGCTCCCAGCCCCAGTGTCCAACCTGGCCTTGGGCACTGCCAGGGATCCAGGGGCAGCCACAGCTGCTCTGGGCACCCTGTGCCAGGGCCTGCCCACCCTGCTAGGGAACAATTCCTTCCCAATATCCCATCTATCCCTAATCTCTGTCTGTCTGAAGCCATTCCCCTTTGTCCTGTTGTTCCAGGCCCTTTAAAACAGTCCATCTTCCTTGTTGGCTCCTTCAGGTACAGTGAGGCTGCATTTCTAAATTGGTTTGGACCAAAGATCTCCTGCCTCCCCCATTTTTTATTTTTGTTTTTAAAGTTTTCCAGCATCTTTGGCAGTTCCTGCTGCCCTTGAGTCCTGGGAGCTGTGTAGGTGCATCAGTGGGATTTGTCTTCCCCCTGTCCCTCTGGAAATGGGGACATGGACTGGCCATGGAGCTGGTCACTTGACCATGGCAAATGAGCTGCCCTCATCAGTGTGTTCTGGTGTATATTTAACTTAATAATGTGAGCAGATGGTCATTACATTGATTCATGAAGGAAGGGAGGAAGCTTGGCTTGGGAACGTCAGGGCTGAGTGCTGAGCATCGGAGCTGGGCAGGGTGCAGGGGAGGGGAGGAGCAAAGCACAGTTTTGTACTCTGTGGGGTCTGTTGGTTTGGTTTTCTCTTTTACAATGTACCACCGAATAAAATCAAGTAGAGGTGACTCATCAGGCCTGCAGAAATGATCATTTCCCTGGAGAGGAGGTTTGTAGAGCACAAGCACGATGGTGCTGAAGTGTTTGCACCACTGGTGGTGCTAAAAAAGGGGGGAGATGGGGATGCAGTCGGCTGTAGAGTTATGAAACTTCTCACTCTGCTGTTGCTATTAAAGATGACAGCTCTTCTGCAGGGAAAAGGTAACACTGGAGTAATAATTCTTCAGGGTTTTTTGTTTGTTTGTTTGTTTGTTTTTTTCTGCAAAGAGCAACTTTGTTTAAATCTCTTCCCATTTAGTAGTATTTAACTAGAGATTCAAGCCAGAAGCTAATTGTATAAAATATTCAGCCACTCTCCTCCTTAGCCAAACTGGGAAGTTCACAAATCCCCAACCTGCAGCAGCTCTCAGGAATAGCTTGATTTGCTTCTTAATTCTGCAGTTTTCATGGGAGAAATGCTGTATACAGAGGAATATCCTCTTGAGCGAGCCTAATCTCATGTTTAGGTTGCTGTTTCTCTTGGTTGCTGATTAGCCTTGCTGTCTTATCAGTTTATGTCATAGTATGTGACTATAAATTGACTTTGCAGTGAGGAGGGAATGCGTTCGTCTTCACAGATGCTGCTGTTTCCATGGAGATAAAAGGACCAATGGCCTTTTCTTGGTTTGGACTGTACTACAGGAGCAGGCAGAGATGGTGCATTCGAAAATGCAACATTTGGTGCTTTGATATTTCCGTCTAAATAGCAAATGAGAAAGCATATTGTTCCTTCTTGGTGATGAAGTTGAATAATAAATACAGCTTTGGGACTTTTTCTGGAAGCAGAAAGCGAGCCCACCAGGAATGTGAGGACAGCGTGGCTGGTTTATGCTTGCTAAACCTCCTCTCTGGGAAAAACCTTTTGGCTTTGCAAAATATAACCCTGTAGAGCCTTTGGGTTTATCTGATGCAGTGTTTGATGCTGGTTACATCACCAGCTTACTTATCCGTGATGTTCCACCGTGGCTGAGCAAAAGCTGTGAATGTGATTTTTTTTTTTTTTACTTTTTTTTTCCCTGAGAAAGAGCTTTTGTACTTCAGATTGCGTGAAAGAAAATATAAATACCAAGGCCACCCCCCCTTCAAGGATGGCTTGCAGAAGGTGTTATTTGTGAGTACCTTTTCCTTCTTCATCTGTCGTCACGTCTCTGATTTCTGTGTTGAGGATTCCAGAAGTGGGAGTAGTGATCAGTTTATTGTTGGGCAGGTTTCTTTCCACGAACCATTTTTAGGGTGTTACCTTTTCTGGTAGATGAATGCTCTGTATATTAAACGTGTTTAGATTATGATGATGGTGATTGTGCAGATGGGTATTTAAAAATACAGCGTAATAAAGTGAGTAGTTTGTGTTTAGCAGGGGGAGAAAATGAGGAAACTCTTCACTTTGCATCCAAGCAGCAATGCAGGGTGCTAGGAATTCTGTCTGTGATGAGTCAAGGATCTCTCTTCCATTTTGTTGGAATGCTTTGTCATATTAAAGTGCAATCTGTCTTTTCAGTACAGAAATAAAATACAAACAGCAGGATGTGCAGTGCAGCCCTGAGCAGTGTCATACCAAGGAGGCAAAATTCCCTGTGGTTTTGTTGTTACCTTTATGATGATCAAAACATAAAGGTGAAACATTCATTGATTATTATTCCCTGGAGCAGCTTCTGGAGTGTTGAGGTCAGACACAGGAGCTGATTCTCCTGTGGGCTGAGAAGCCCCTGCTGGGAGCTGAGCCTGTGGCTTGGGGCTCAGGACTCAGCCAGTCTGGAGGATGATGCTGGTGCTGGGATGGATGGAACACACAGGTGGTTTGCTCCAAAATGGGCACAAACAGGCAGGGATGGATGGGACACACAGGGTTTGCTCCAAAATGGGCACAAACCAGGCAGGGATGGGCCCTTGGATTTGTCCTCACTCCCAGTCCAGGGGTTGGAGTTGCTGTACCTCTGTTTGCAGTTCTGAACCCTGGTGAACCATCCATTCCCTTTCGGGTTAAATTTGGGGGTTCCAGAGGATCCTGCATGAAACACAGATAATTGTCATCCTCAGCCTTTTCCAGTTATTTTAGCTGTGCCTCTGAGTGCCCTGATTTGAGTAAATCTGCTCCACGTTCAGCAGCACCATCCACACACGGGCAGAGTAAATAAAACCATTCAAAACCAGACTCCTCAAGGAGAATAACAAAAGAATATTAGTATCTGTCTTAAAGTTTTCTTTAGATTTTTGTGTTGTGCTGAAGGGGTGAATGGTAAAGTTGAAATGTTTTAAAATCAAAATAAATGTGGAGCCTTTTGTAGGAAGTTGAAATAAGTAAACTTGGAGAACAGGTTGCGGCCTTCCAGATATGCATGGATCAGCTTGAAACATCCTGCTCTGTGTTTATCCATGGGAGAATAGTTCTGGCTGTGTTGGACTCCATTTCAATTTGGGTCCTGGGATTTGGGGATTCTGTAGCTCTCAGCAGGGAATGGATTTCACAGAGTGCTCATTGTGGGGGTAAGGGATATTTAATCCCTGTATGTTGCTGTCTTTAACAGTGAGCTTGCAGTCTTATTTACAGACCCATCTTGTGCAGGAGTTTCCTGTTTTGCCGCTTACACCTTTGGTATATTGTACCCACCTCAGCACGTTGCTGCAGGAAACAAGATGTGGGTTCTGCCTCCTACCATAATTCTGTGTTTTAACTCCCATGTAAGAGAGCTGATGCTGATGGTGGGAAAGAGGAAAATGTAAGCTGGGAAGTTTTTTTAAGAACTTACTCTTAAGAACACATGTATGTAGAAAATCTTCATGTTCTTTAAAACTAATGTGTTCTCAATACTGAAAACGTATGTTGAACTGTTTTGCACCAGTTCTTCAATGCTTGAGTAAGTTTTCA
Source organism: Pyrgilauda ruficollis (assembly GCF_017590135.1). Lineage (NCBI taxonomy): Eukaryota > Metazoa > Chordata > Aves > Passeriformes > Passeridae > Pyrgilauda > Pyrgilauda ruficollis. The sequence goes on from NW_024511544.1 coordinate 1,149,437, forward strand.
GATGAAACCTTACATATAACAGCTCTGTCAGTGTTCTTGTAATATATATATGCCAAAGATCTTTGCCATTGAAAGTATCTTTTTTCAGATAAAAATATCTTCTTCATCTTTAAGTGTAGAAAGCCTGGTTGTTGCTGTTCTAAGAAAAGCTGAACAACAGTGTCACACTACTTGGATTAGTGAAAGCAGTTTTTTCAGCTGCTGCGCTGAATAGAACATATGTCACTGGAGCATTGTTTTAAGTAACAGGATTTGCCTTGCTGTAAATCTCTCATGCTGTATCTAGGTAATTTCATTCTTTGTACTTTGCTGTTTTGCCTCTTTCATCAGTTGCAAATCCAATGTGTATAACTGGCACTGCTCAGCATTGGGTTTGCTGTGGTTATTGCTCTGTGAGATTATAAATGTGCCTCTGTTCTGTAATGGGAGTTGTAGTTTCTTGAGGGTTTCTGGGGCCTGATTTAGTGACGTGGGACATACAGAAAAGATGTGGTGAATATATCCACTCTCTGATTTAATCTAAAAGATATTTTCCTTCTCTCATGTCTCCTTGCTCTTAATTTCTGTGTTTGGACTGTGTGGGGTTTTTTTCTACAGATTTTGACAGCTCCCAGTAAGCACAAGTGCATCTTATGAGTCCTGTGAATTATTCCACATCACCCTGCACCATAGATGGGGTTCTAGTTAAGACTTAAAAGGAGATTTTCTAATTACAAGCATCTACATATTAATAGTCTTAATTAAATTCACCCTAGTTCCAGCTAACCCAGGATTGGAGCAAACGGTGCAGGGATGCAGAAGGATCCCTCCTGCCTGTTTGTGTGGGCTGGTACTGCATTTTCATGAAACCAAAAAAAGTTTACAATAATTATTTCTAATTCTCTGTAATGCTAATAAGTGTTGTGTTCTAGGATGGGACAAAATAATGGCTGTTCCTTGTTTAGTATTCTGGGTCTGTGGTGGTTCCATTCTCCCAGGAGATGATAATTATTTACAGGCCTTTTGATGGAGGAGAGGTCAGTGAGAGTGTGCCTGATGATTCCATTGAAAAATCCAGCTGTGGGCACTTGAGCTGGGAGTGCACAAAGGGAAGCATTATTGCAAACAAGAACTCCCAGTCTGCATTTCTGCTGCGCCGTGTACAAACGCTGCTATTAAATAATTTTAATGACAACCAGATTTGATGATTTCTGGAACAAAATTCAGTGGTCTGTACTCTGGACTGTGTGTGCTGCTCGTTTGGAACTGCAGCTTTTATTGGGCATCTTTGTAGCTGGTGAAAACATCTTTCATTCCTGTGAAGAGGAAATGGAATTCTAGAATGCTTTTAGCCAGGTTCTGACTATTGCATGGAAGGGAAGGCAGGAATGGGAGGAGGGAGAAGCCAGCAGAGCAGCTTTGCAGCATATGGCTCTGCTGGGTGTGATGTGTGGGTGAGTTTTTTGACTCTCAAACCCCTGCAGAGTAATTACACTGGTGTCTACCTGCCAGAAGCTGCCCTGTTGCCTCCCTAGGATTTGGTGTCCAAGAAGCTGTGCCCAAAGAGCCATCTTGGGCTCTCTGAGAGGAAAGCAAAGATTTGCTCAAAGAGCAATCCCTGGGCATGTTCTCATCGTGCCCAGGCAATGAAGGGAGGAGTTGTGGTTCTCCTGCAGTGTGTGCTGGTCTCTGCTGTGAACTGGAAGGTTTTTATGGATGCAACCATAAAAGCAATGGCAGCATTTAATGTCGTGGGGTTGTCATCCAAAAGAGTGTGTGCCAGGAAATTAATTAATAATAACAATACTGGGACAAAACTCTAATATTGTCTGTGTGCCCCCACAGCCTCTCCATGAAGTGCTTGGCTGCAGAGCGCTGGACATACAGTGGGGTGAAATGAATAGGAAAAAAGAGAAGATTTTACAGTGCTGCTTCAAAAACCAGAATCATACTGCCCTGTGTATTTTGGGTAAAGAACAGTAGGAGTTTGTCCTTGAGAATGGAAATGTGTCATGTGCTTAATCACCTTGAAGTGGCCACAGCCACAGACAGCTGCAGTCAAACCTGGGCTGGGACAATGGGAGCTGCCATGAAAAGCTTCCTGCTGCTTTCTCTGCTTTCCAAAAAGCTGTCCTGTGGCCTGGGTCAGGGTTTTCATTCTGGTAGTCCTTCTGGCAGGTTAATAAACTTGTTAATTAGCAAGAATTTAGCTGGAGTTTATGTGAGTTCATATTATTATGACTTTTACTGTTCATCACCTCTTTGGGTATCCTTTGGTTATATTTCAAATGTTGTTCCTTATGAAAGTAATGGTTGGATTTATTAAACAAGAACAGGACAGACTTTATTGGTTTCTAACTACAGTATTTTCTAATCTCAGCTGTTGCCATAACTCTGGATCAACATGAGAAAGAAAATTTCAAGTTGTAAAATAATGTTACTCTTCAACAGGATAAAACACTGGGAAATGCACATATTCCTTTTGATAGATCCAATCAAACAAACCATTCTTGGCTACCTCAGCTGACATGGAGGGAATGGGCTGAAGGAGGGGATGGATTTGTCTGCCCCTCCTGCTGTTCCCAAGCTGGTTTTAGAAGGATGGGTGCACACAGGTATCCAGGACAGCAGCCTCTGTGGGGTTATTTTTTCCACATACTCATTCCAACGTGCACTTTATGGAAACATGCCAGAAGAAATGGAAGAATCCTGGCAGATGGAGGGGAACAGATTGTTGTTCCAGACCGGAGGAGGAATGGTGAATGGAGTCGTGGCTCTGGGAGAGGGCAGCAGCAAAGGGCAGGGAAGGGACTGAGCAGCTCCTCTCATCAGCCCCATCATTAACTCCAGAAAGGCTCCTCCCAGCTGTGCTCCTGCTCCCATTCCCCTCAGTCTCAGGGTTTCTGTTTGGAAGCTCTCATAGGAAGAAGCTCTCACACAGTGATGGTTTAATAATTCTGCTGAAAATTCAACAGCAGCAGAATGACCAGGGGTGGGGGGATGTCCTGTGCCACCACGGTGTCCTGGGCAGGGAGAGGGGACAAGCTGCCTCCAGGCTCCCAATCCTGCCAGCAGCATCTGCTGGCTCCAAGCACATTGTGAGAGCACAGGATAACCTGTTAGAGCAAAAGCAATTCCAGGTTAATGGCCTCGTGTTCTGCTCTCCCAGGTTGTTTAAAAACCAATACTGAGAAAATTGTCTGCTGAGTTTGGGAGGCTTGTTAGGGATTGCAAGAGAAAATGAAAAAAACTAAAAATACTTGCGGCTTTATGTGAAGACCGGTAGTCGATTTCTTTTTATTTGTACATCTGAGCAAGGCTCTAAAACTGGAAGATTAAAAAGAATTGTCATTTCTGTTTGCTGATGGACAGGAGAGTGCTGTTAAAATGAGTGGATTCTAATGGCAAACGTAATGGGATTTACAGAGGGTGAGAGGCACAGCCACAGCTGCCTGGGGGCTGTGTGCTCCGATAGGAGCTGGGTTTCTCCTGTCCTGTGGGGCAATGAGACGTCAAGGGTTTGGGTCAGATTTGGCTCTGGTTTTACTGGCAGACTCATCTGCTCTGCCAAGAAGCAGGGTCTGTAGCAGGGATTCACAAGGGGAGAGCTGGAAGGAACTTGGCCTGGAAGTGGGAAGTGGCCAAACTTCCATGTGGGCTAGGATGTTGCAGCAATGGGCCAGAAACTGAAATTACCAGCAGCAGCATTTGTCAGCTGTCATTTGTCTTGTGCTGGTGCTGAAGTACCTGTGCTCTCTTTGTAATCCTAAATCATCCTTTGAAGAACAGCAGCTACAGATGTGGAAACTAATCTTCACAGGGCTGGGTATCTGTGAGACTGTGAACAGGAGAAGTGATTAATTCTCGTCCAAATGATTGAAATGGATTTCTTCTGATGTCTTTAGGTGTTAAAAATTAGTAAATGAATTCTAGCTTGAATGCAAACTTGTTTTGAAGGCTGATTGCAACATATAGCTATGAAGTTTAAAAAATAATTAAAACTCCAGCCAAACCAAACAAAAAAAAGTGATTGGAACTGTAAATATTCTCTGGTATATTGCAGAGGGGTAGATGATTGCAAGTGCTGTTTTGGCAGGTGATTGAAGGCACAAAATGCCACATGTGAATCTTAAATTGCGTTGGCAGATTTATCCCATTGCTTTGGGTAGAATTAGCATTAGTCAGGGGCTGTAAAGCCTGAGCCTCATCATTGTCAGGCTGCCATGAGTCAGTGAGATCTGGAGGAACCCAAACAGAGTTAAGCTATTCTGAATTGCAAAGTTCAGAGCAGAGCACAGACCTCGTGTTCCTCTGCCTGTGGTGGGACAAGGATCCTGGCTGAGGATCCAGCCTGCTGTGCTGGACAGCAGTGACCTGGTGGCCCCTCGGAGCCAGCCTGCAGCCCTGTCCCCGTGTCACCTCCTGCAGCCTGTGGCAGTCCTCCTCCCCACCTTGGGCAGGTCCCAGCTGCTCTCACAGGACAGAACTGCTGCATTCCTGCTGCTCCTTGGAACTCGGGGCAGGCCAGCTCCTGACCCAGGGCTCCACCACAGGTGTGTACAAACCACAAGAGTGTTGGGAGAGCTTCTCTTGGTGATAATTCACTCGTGGGGAATTTTGGAAGGAATTTGAGATGGGATCTGTGAGTTGTTTTTGATGATGTGGTTTCTTTTCTTATCTTCTACATAGGCAGGAAGGGTGAGTTTGGTTCACATCGTTACAGCAAGGTTCAGAAGGTCACAAGACCCTTAGTTACAAGACCTTTTAAGGAATTATTGACTAATGAAACACTACTAACAAAGATATTTATGTTTTTAACCCAGTCCTTAAATATTTCATCTTATAGACCCATACTAGAATATAAACTTTCTTAACAAATCATGTTATAACACACAACCCTACAGCACTGCATTTTAAGCTCCTTATTTACCTCTGTAAGTACTTTATTTTTTCTATATCTTAAACTCTAAAACCCTAAACTTTCCTTTACTTGGTGTATCTCTACTTCAAACTCTAAATCCACATTGTCACTTCTAACACCTAAGTTTAGAAGCCTTTTCCAAGGTCTCAAATGAAATCCTGTGTTTAATTCTAAACTTTAGTTGACAACCCCAAAATTCTACGAGTTCCTTGCATTTCAGATTCCACCACCTTCTTTACTGTTCAGTTTCTTTTGGAGCCCAGGAATGTTGGAGCAGGACAGATTCAGGGAGCCTTGAGGGCAGAATGGTTTTGGAACAGCCAGGAGCAAGCTCTGTTCAAAAAAGCTTTGTTGAGCAGAGCTGAATCCAGAGAGATTCTTTCATGTTCTTTCATATTTCTTTGGTTAATTCTCTGAAGACATCTGAGTGGAAAAACAGTAGTGGGAATGGAATCTGGAACACTGTCCTACTGATTTCCTCCATTTCCTTCTTTTGCTTCTACTGGAAAAAGCAGATTTGCCAAGGCAGGAGCAGGTTCCTCCATGAGAGCAGTTCCCCTGCCCAGTGGGAGACTCGTGCCCTGCACTCACAGCCTGCTGCCCAGGACTGAGTGGAGCAGCTCAAGGGGAACGCTGTGTGCTTTTCCTGACAGAAAATCCAGCTTTGGCATGTCCTGCCTGCTTTGATATAGCCCATCAATGCTTTCAGTGTTGTTCTCCATCCTTGGTTTGAATTTTTTGTCTTCCCAGGGGGTTTGAAGGTGCTCCCATGGATACCTGGCCCTGTGAGGTGTTAGAGGGTGCATCCCACACTGGGGAGGTGCCTTGTGTCTGGATTGAGCTGCAGCTCCAAAAGCTCAAGTACTTCACAGGAGTTACCACCTTTGAACAGAAAATCCAGCTGATCCTGGCCATGCAGTTGCTGACACAGTGTTGGCAGCAGGAATCAGAACAGGCTGACCTTGTCTTTTTTTCCCAAGGATTAGTAACTTACTCCTTCCTGAACAAAGCCTGACTTCTTTTTGCTTAACCACTCTCTTTGATCTCATAAGAAAGTGACCTCACAGGATTCACTTTAAGCCTCAGAGATGCAGAAGAATCAAAATCAATCTTCTGAGACTTCTGTCAGAACACCAAGAGAAAGATGGGGGATTAAAAAGTGCATTTGTGTACACAAACACACACCCACCCCCTCTGTTAACTGTCAGGTTGGATGCTCACAAGTTAAATGAGGATTTTCAATTTAACGGCTCCCTCTTCCACTCAAAGAGCTACAAGGTATTGATTATTTTTTTATGATTTCCTAGAAGAATGCTGTGTCCTGAGAAATTTGATTAGGTGGATTTATCATGGAGGACTTGCTGTGCTGAGCCTTGTTTAATGTTTCCTGGCACAAACACCAGGAATGCAGGGACGTGTGCTGCGTGGTGCTTAAAGATTTTCCAAGCTTTCCTTCAGAGGTGGAAACCCCCTTGTCTGGTTTTGTTTCAGTGAAACAATACCTATGTAATGATCTGGGGTGCAGAATATCTCTGTGATGTAAAGGATGTTTTTGTTTTCTTTCTGCGCTTTGAACAATGAACAAGTTTGAACAATTCAACCGCTCTTGCACAGGTCTGAATATTGCTTAAAACATGGGTGAAACTTGGGCTCTTTCACATTTTCAAGTGGTTTATTTTGCAATATGTTTGTTGTTGCTGGGCTTGAAGAAAGCTTTGTATCCATATCCATTGCATTGTCCCTCCTCATTCAGAGCACTGTGCATTAATTCCATGAACAGAGAACAGCCTGACTGGTGCAGAGTAAGATGCAAGGCTAAAGCTTCATTTCCACAGGGATTTTACCCTCAGTGTTTCAGCTTTTGCCTTCCTTCTGTGTGGCAAGGCAAACCCCAAGCCTTAAATTGGCATTTGATCTTAATCCTGCAACAACCCTTTGATCGACTCTTCATTGCAACAGCTCCTCACCGTCATTTTGGTGTGTGCATTTAAAACCTGGGACTGTTCCCCTGTGTCCCCCGGGATCCAGAACTGACAGCTGTGCCTCAAATTTCAGTCACCGTTCTCGTGAGTTTCCAATATTCCTGTCAGCACCTGCCTTCCCCTCAAGAGCCCCTTTCTCAACAGCTGGTGGTTTGACTTTGTGTTTTTCCTTGTGTCGTAGGTCTTTAAATACTCTGCACCAGTTTTGCTGTCCAGCTCCATTGTACCATTCCCAGCTAGCTGTCCCTGCCACACACTCAGAGTACAGGTAAGAGCAGACACGCTCCACCCACTGCTGCTGTTTGGAGGGAGATCTGGTGCTGCCATTTGACACGAGACAAGCAACAGCTGCTTAAGTTTTAAAAAGGAAAAAAAAAAAAAAAGACTATTGGAGTAAATATCCAATATTTTTGATGTCTTGTAGGGTAGCTGTGGATAGAACCATCACTGCAGTGAGTCCTTCTCTCAGGCACTCTGGAATTACTCTGTAAAATGAGTGTCATGTGCTTTAAGAGGCACATTCCCCTGGGCTTGCAAAGGTAGGGAGAAGGGAGGTGCAGGCTGAGCTCTCACGTGACAAATATGCTGAAATATTTATATAATTCATGGAGGATATTGACGTTGTCCTGAGCAACACGTTTCTTTTCACTCCTGCCTATTCCATGCCAGTAGCTGAGGAATTCATCCCTGTGTTTAACCCTCTGAAGGTTAAAGGCATGGACCTGCCCAGGGCTCAGCACTGCCTTGGATTTGAATGAAATAAAGAGGTTTTAAACACATCCAGGCCCTGAATACATCAAAAATACACATTTTCCAGCTCACAATGCTTCTTTTACTATCTATGTGTTCTCTTCGATCCAATGCAGAGAGCAGCAATTACATCCCACAGTACTATTTATTGTCAATGCCAGTGTTTATTGTAACATCTTAGGGAAGCATCAGAGGGCAGCTAATCTCAGTCATTGGAAATGTGAAAACTGTTAAAAAACTGTGCATGCCATGGAAAATATTGTCTTGAATTTTTACTTCTGCTGTTAGCAATCGACTTAGTCATAATTGCCAGCTCATGAATAATATTAATATCAAAATATTGGAAGCCTGGTGCTGAAAAATCAAAACCACTTTGTACGGGTAATAAGGAAAGACAAAAGCAAACAATGAATCCTAAATCTGTAAATGCATAAACATATTTCTGGTTTGAATATTTCATCCCCTAGTTACCTCTCTCCATGCATGCTTGGATTCACCCTGTTGGTTTGTGTTGCAGCATCTGTTTGTGTGTTTGGTTTTTTTCTCCCATCAGAGCACTTCGTTTATTTGGTGGCAGTGAGTCCATAGTTGAGTTGTAAGACAGCTCAAATTCCTTTGGTGAGGAGCAGGGCCTGAAAAGTCTTAGATTCCCTGCTTGCTTTTTAGTGAGGCTTTTAGTTTTCCTATGTCCTTAGCTGATAGTGCTTTAATTTTCAGGATCGTCCTGTTGGGATGTTGATGGGATAACCAGATGTTCCTTGATGTCTCAGTGTCTCACTCCACGTAGGGTGTTATTTTTATCAGTGATATTTCTTCTGGAATTAAAGCTTAGAGCAGCGTAACTTCGTGCTTGAAAATCTGAATTTCTTCAGGGTTTTTTGTGCAGTGAAGACGGGAGTTCCCTGCTCTGGGGGTGCAAAGCCTGTGCAGTTTCAGAGTGCTGTGGGACCTTGAGCTGATGGCTCAGGACTGGGGGGTGGGAAGGAGCTCATCCCTGGCCTTGTTTGCTCTCAAGGAAATTTGGGCTCAGGGGAGACCTTGTGGCTCTGCACAGCTCCCTGCCAGGAGGGGACATCCAGGGGAAATGGGGCTGTGCACCAGGGAAAAGGGACAGGAGGAAAGGGAATGGCCCCAGGCTGGGCCAGGGCAGGGTCAGGTTGGACATCAGGGAAAATTCTTCACTCAGAGTTGTCAAACCCTGGCACAGGGTGCCCAGAGAAGCTGTGGGTGCCCCTGGATCCCTGGAAGTGTCCAAGGCCAGGCTGGACAGGGCTTGGAGGGACAGTGGAAGGTGTCCCTGCCTGTGGCTTTGAGGTCCTTCCAGCCCAGACCAGTCTGGGGTTCTGTGAACAGGGAGAATATGGAAAAGCTGCAGCCTGCCTCTCCCAGGGACAAGAGGCAACCAAAACAAACTGCAGTAAGGAAAATTCCAATTAGATACAAGGTAGGGAGAAAGGGAATTTCACCATGAGCTTGGTCAAACGTTGGAACAGAGGCCAGCAGAGGACGTGGGGTCTCTGTCTTCAGGCATGCTCAGGTCAGTGGGACACCACTGGCTGTACCTGCTCTGAGCAGGGACTGCCCTGTCCACACCTCCACAAATTATCCTTCATCCCACAGCACGCTGTTCTTGGGAAGGATAAAAAGAGTTGCAAACCAGAATATTTTAGTCTGTAGAATTTAATTTCAAATGACACAGCAATGTTTATGCTGTCCCTGCTCACAGATGTGCTGCTGTGCTGGAGCCAGGCTGTTACCATCATCCTCATGGCAGGAATTGGTTTGGTTTGCCCATAATTTCAATTTGTGAAGCTGTTATATCCAAACTGCCATCCCCACAACTGTGATCTCTGAGTCAAGTGCAAATGATGCACCTGGTTTTGTGCAGGACCTTTACATGGGAATCCCATTGCTGTGAATGAAAATGAGCTGCTAGAGCTCTAACAGGATTGGGCTTTGCATTTCTACATACACATGACGGTATTAAATTTAGCTTTTAATCTTCCCATTTATCAATTTATAAATAGAAATCATTAGAAACAAAACTAACAGACGTGGATGCTTTGGTCTGGCTGCAGTTTTGAGGCTTTATTTAGAAAATACACAGAGGGATTAATTTTGTAGCCCAGAATTAAAAATTAAATTTGCTCTGAAAGAAGCAATTAATGAATGCACTACAGTGAAATCTGGAGCATCTCTGATTTGCTGTTAGCTAATTGCTGGATGTTTTATTCACTCCAGCAGTTTTATTTCTAGTCGAGACGATCTTTGGCATCTGTTTTGAATCGTTAATAGGGAAATAATGCATTTTTAATAACTGCAGCTATTGCAGTAATCCCCCACTCATTTTACAATGCTCAAAAGAGACAGAAATATTTCAAGATATCTTGCATTCTCCTATTACAAGGGAAGTCTTGGGAAGCCTGAGCTTGTCGTGTCCTTCCAGCTAGATGCTTGTTTGGGTTCCAGTTAGCCCATATGCCTCCTCTGCTTGCTCTTTTTGGGTTATTTCTGTTTGGGAATTAAAAAATAGACCAGCAGTGTCTGTAGCTTGGCTTCTCTAACTCCCTTCCCCTTCCTGCCTCCTGAGTAGAGCCTTGAAAACAACAGCCTCTGGTTGGAAGCTGCAGGTTCCAGGAGCTGCTCTGGGTTTGTCAGAGATCATTGGAATGCAGATTTTATATCTGGTGTGAAGAGCAAAGTAAAGGAAATGTGAAACACCGCAGAAAGGCTTCCAAAATAGAAATCCAGGTAGTCCTGTACTTCAGCTGCTGAGCCTCTGGCCTGATCCAGCTGCATCATCGTCTCAGAAGCCTCGCAGCTGGAGCTGAGCAAAACCCAGAGCTAAAATGGCATCTGCAGAAAGGGAATTTAATCAGCTCTGTGTCCTGTCTGAGGAAGCTGGTTCCCAGCATTATCTAAACACACTTTCTCTGGCTTTAAACTGACAGAGAGCAGGTTTAGAACAGATATGGGCAGGAAATTCCTCCCTGTGAGGGGAGGCAGGCCCTGGCACAGGGTGCCCAGAGCAGCTGTGGCTGCCCCTGGATCCCTGGCAGTGCCCCAGGCCAGGCTGGACACTGGAGCTGGGAGCAGCCTGGGACAGTAGAAGGTGTCCCTGCCATGGCAGGGGTGGCACTGGATGGGCTTTGAGGCTCCTTCTCACCCAAATCAGTCTGGGATTCTGTGACACATCTTTGGACAAACTTCAGTCAGACCCTCAGCCCATCTGTGCAGGAACCTCTCACAGAGCAAAATTCCATGTACAGAAGTGCCCGTGCTGGGGATATCCAGCCCTGTTCCTGTCTGCCTTCCCTGTGTGGGTATGGAACAGGCTGATGTATACAAACTGCAACTGTGGACAGATTTGCTTACCACTAATGTCTGAGCATCTTTCCATCTGATGTGGTTTTTCATTACTGTGACTTCCTTGTTCTGATTTGTATGAAATGTTGGTTGTCTCTCATTCCTGTCTCCATCCACTCTACCTTCCATCCTTCTAATCTCAAATTAGATGCCCTTATCATGTCCAAAGACCATTTTTTAAATCGTGAAGCTAGAGATTTTTCTTTTCTTTTCTTTTTTTTTTCCCCAGTGAGACCTGTGAAAACAAAATGATAATGCAAAGGATGTTATAGTACCAAAGAAATCCCATCATTTTCTTGCAGTCTCTGCCTGCTTAATGTTTAATCAGCACCTCTGGGAGGTAAAACCATCATTCTGAAAATACTGTACTTGTGTGAAATTTTAATGTGGAATCTTTGTTTCACCAGGTAATGTTGGCTTACATGCAACAAACCACTATGTGGACGATGATAGAAGGATTGATTGTGCTATTTCTTTCTGCCTGAGCCCCTGGGAGGCTTTGGAGGTGTTTTGGCTCCGTAACTGGTTAACACAGAGGCTCCCCTGCAATGATGCTGAGCTTTCAGATGCTTCCATCATGTGCTGGAGTGGTTTGGTTTTCCTTAACTCTTGTCAAGAGCACAGTGGGAATTTTTGCACGCTAGCACAGCCAGGGAAAACTGGGAAATAACTTATACCCCTAAAATGAAAAATATCTCTTTATAGATAAATGCACTTTGCAACTCTTAGTTTATTTTTTCCCACTGCCGGGCACTGTTTCTTCCATGAGACACAAAGCAAATACTTCTTGTGTCCTCCCTACAAGCTCCTCTAGAGACATCCCACACCATGCAGCAGAGTCCCTGGCCCTGTGGTAGCTGCCAGTCAGTGCTTAGTCCCAGCTAAGGACATATCTGAAGGAGCTGCACTTCAGAATTCTTATTAGTACTGATATGGCATTTCATATATAATATTCATTGCCATTTTCTACCAAAAAAATGTTGAATAAAGACCTGATTTCTAGCTGAAATTGCCTAGCTGTATACCTCAGCATGTTTAAGCTCTCTCTAGAATATGCAGAGATATAAAAGTTTGGTGGTATTTTCATTTTCAAACTGAGCAAAGGAGCGAGAGCAGCATGGCCCAGACCAGCAGCACGTCTCCCAGAGAGGCAGGATGCAGATGGACAAAGCAAACCAGATCCAAACTGTGACCAAATCCTGCCCCAAGTCAGTGTGAGGTTCAGCTGATTACATAAGGCATCTGTGCTCACACCCTATGGCAAAGGAAAGCTGGCATAATTAGAGTAATACTTGTAATTTTCCACTTGATGCCTACGTGATGCAGGGAGTGCAAATGGTGGATTGTGTTCCTGAGCACAGTTGGGAGAACTGGCAGAACAGCCTGAAATTTGGTTTGGGATTTTCTTGTTTTTCTTCCTTCATTGTGTTCCTTTCCATCCTCCTCCTTTAGCCTGTTCTTTACTTTAAAGGAAGTGGCCCCTCATGGTTGTGTTACTGGTTCAGAAGTGGCTGGAGCCTCCTGCTAGGCCAGCATCTCCCTCCCTGCCATAAAGCACCTCTGGCATTACAGATGTGGGTATTCCAAACTGCTCCTGCCTCGTGGCACCATTCATGATGCTGGCAACTCCTCCTGGAGACAGAGCTCTTCCTTGCCCCTTGGGAGGGAGTGGGGTAGGGAGCAAGGCCATCATCAGGATTTCTGTGTGTGAGCCTCCCTCAGAAGGGGGATGCTTCTGTTCTGCATTTCCAGCAGAATGTGGGCAGTGAAAATACCTGTGGGAAGCTCTGAGCATGTTAAAAATAAAGGGGCCGTGGCCACATTAGGCTGGGTATGTAAATGACAGCCTAATGTAATTTTTCTAATGGGAAAAACAAGTGGCCCTTTTAAAGCAGCATTTTTCTCAGAGTTTAAGCCATCAGCATTGGCCTTGGCTCGTTGGGCTGTTCTTCCCTTTGTGAAGAGTCCTGTCTCTGAGATGGAAATGGGATAACTGGGTGGTGCTTACAAACAACTCACAGCATTTGTGGATTTGAAAACAAAAGCAAACAGATTTCAAGCTGAATTTTCCTAATGCTGCTCCCTGTGATTCTCTTCCTCTGTCTCTTTTCTTTCTTGCCCCCTCCTCGGCAGGGAAGATAATGTCCTGCACCAGTTCTGCTGCCCACCTTCGGGGTCTAGCAGCCCATCCTCGAGATGACAGCGCAGCTGGGCTCGTGCTGCAGCCCGTGCTCCTCTGCCCAGCCCATCTCCCTCCTCCCTTTCTGTGGGCATGGACTGGCACTGCACGCATCCCTGGGACCCCGTGCTGCCAGTTTGAGCAATGCCTCCTCTCCAGCCTCCCCACAGCTCTCTCCTCCTGCCCAGTGCTGAGGACACACGCCAGCTGGGAACAGATTCCTCCAGTGCACAGTTTATTTTGAGCTAAAATAAATGGTACCATAAGCCCTGAGGTGTAGTGTGAGTTTTGTTGCTGTCTGGATGTGGCTGTGTGGTGTGGAGGGCACAGCCCAAGGGGATTTTTTCTCTGCCAGATGTGGGGTGGGAGGACAGCTGTTGTGAGATCTCTGTTGGGCTGGTTTAAGTTTGTTTCAAGTTCGAGCAAACACCAGCATGGGATGTTTTATGGATGTAGCTGCTGGAGATGAGCCCTTCTTCCCTTCCTTGGTGCTGGTTCTGAGGAGCCAGTACCTTTCTGTTGTGGCAGCACATCTCTCTCCATGCCTGCTTCCATCCTAAGCTGCTTTGAGCTCTGTCTTCTCCTTTCCTTGGCCTCTGTGCAAGGCTTGGATCAACCAAAGGACCAGGTCACTGCTCACATGCTTCTGTTGCCTCACCAATGAAAATATTTCTCTCAAAGCTGTGGTTCATTTGTCACTGAAGGAATGAACTTGCAGCTGCACAGTCCCATGACTGCAGCTGGGGAAATGAGATTGTGTACCATGGGTGTCCAAGTCCCCACTGCTCACAAGGCTCTTGGTTGGTTGCACCTTTGCAGACACATCCTGTGGCTCTAAAACAACCAGACAACTTCTGCTGCTTGGGTTTTCCAACTTAACCAGCGCAAGCAGATGTACCACGGAACAGAATTTCTCTGCAGCGGCATTTACTACCCTGAAAATAGTGGGAAAGAAGGACTGGGAGAGGGGGAAAAATTCTTAAATCTGCAGTTGCTGTCATGAGGTAAAATATTGCTCCCCACTGTCTGGGGCTGGTGCAAAGGCAGAGGTGGCTTGATGCAGGGGGGAAAGCAGGTATTTATCTGTACTTGTGTGTGGCTTTGAGGATGGGATAAAAGGAGAATCACCAGGATCAAGGAGGGAAGAACTATGAAGGCAGCTTGAGGCTCTCTGTCATCTTTACAATGTGTTTTTTTCTCCCCAAAGGAATCTCAAAAAAAACAGAATACAGGTTATTTGCTCTTTTTTGAGGTTTGATCCAGTGTCTCTGTCCTTGCTGTGAAATGTTCCCTTGTGCTTGCCTTGGCTGTGACTGTGCAGTGACCAGGCTTGGGCAGGGATTTGCTGGCACAAGAATAATCTGCCTTCATCATTTTGCAAGTTTTTCTGCATAATTTCTGCTCACTGCTCACACTCTGTGGCTGCTGCTGTTCTTTGGTATTGAATGTTCTCAGTTACACACATTTCTTAATCACTTTTTTAATTACAATATAGAGAAAGAACACTCATTCCCACTGTAAAATTTCAAAATAATGTATGCAAAAAGTGGTGTAATGGATGACTACAGTTGATTATATCCCTGGAATATACATCTGGAATTATATTCCACAGAATATATCCCTCTGATGTTTACTGGGCAGGGCAAAACACTGAAATGTTTGAACACTGCCCACCATTTGGGTCTTTTACTCTGTAATTAAGAGTTTCTCAGAGTTGCTTCCCAAAGACAGAAACAGTAAGAATTTCTGATATTTTGACTTGCTTATCTCCCTCCCAGATGTAAACAGTGATTACCACTCTCTCCTCAGTGAACTGAGCTCTGTAATTATTCCCTTGCAGAGGGGAAGCTTTGTCCAATCGTTCAACAAGTACCTTTTATCTATTTGTGCAAAGGAAAACAAAGAAGCAAGACTGATTTAACCCTGCAAATTCGACCCCCCCCCAGCCTGCGTGTGATTATCCTGAAAGTGGCTGCAGTTAATGATGAGGCTCAGGAGAAAATGAAGGCAAAGCCTGACCAGCATTATTGGCTGTCACAGGACACTGGCATGGGGTGTTTCTATCCAGTAGTTTTCCAATTAAGGGAAATAGGGTCATTAGGGGTTGCTGGGATTTGGAACAGTTTGAGTTTGGAGCTGTAGTATCCCTGAATTGTGGCATTTTCTCTTCAGGAGCACACAGAGAGCTGACCTTCCCTGGTGCAGTGGAAGCCAGAAATGCAGGAGTAAACATTTCCCTCTTTGAATAAATCATGGCTGGCTGAATAAAACATGCTGTGCATCCCTGGGTTTAGCAGCAGAGGCTGGTAGGGGCTCTCTTAGCTAACCAGAGTTAGAAGTAGATGACCTAAAATGCTGCATGCTATTATAAAACAGGGAAAGGTACCAGCAGAAAATTATAAAACAGGGAAAGGTACCAGCAGAAAAATTCCCCTTCCTGGGTGAATTGTATTGTTTTTGTGAAGAGTGAAGACTGTCTTATTGTGCATTTTAGGATGGAAGGCGAAGTAGAAATGGCATTTTTCTTATTTTTTCCTTATTTTCTCCTTCCATGAACTCAGAGGGCTTAAAAAAAGCTGCTGCTTTGAGGGAGTTCAGATGGGGAATTTCTCCTTCAGCACTTTTAAGCACTTGCACTGTTTAGGATCAGGCTGGTTTGGTTTTCTTGTGCAGTGTGGAGTTCTCCTGTGCAAACATATTCAGCTTTTACATGGTTTTGCCTGAAATAGGTGGGTGAGACTCCAGCTTTGCACAGCAACCACTGCCTTGCTGTTATTTTCTCTGCTTGTATTATTTTCTCTCCATTAACAGCTGTGGGAAGTCCCTAACACAGCTCAGAGCAGTGTGCGGACACTCTGGGATGGGTTTTTGTGCACCACTAGATGGAGCAAAAAAAAAAAAAAAAAAGCCCAAACCAAACCAGTTCAACTGAGATAAATTAAGATATTCATCTCCCAAAGCAGATTTTAACTAGCTGCAGGAAAATGCTGTGTAATGTAGGAGAAGGAATTATCCCCTGAAAAATGCAGCAGGGTGTTGATTTCAGCATGGCTTCAGTCAAGGTTTTCAGATGCTGCCTTAGCCAAGCTGAGCCATGGAACAGAGATTGCCACCATTCCAGGCAGCTCAGGACTCGTGAGGAGCTTGAATTATAAAGTAATTTATGGCCGAGGCAGCTCCTTCCTTGAGCAGTGCCCAGGGATGGCAATGGATGGAACAGGATGATCAGGGATGGAATGGAGCAGTACTGGGACAGCACTTGAGGTCACTGCTGAGACGTGGGGACTTGGAATTCCCTGTTTGGAAAGGCTGAGCCCCCTTTGGATCCCCCGAGCCACAGTTTTGCAAGGGGAACATTTCCATTCTGGGATATTTAGTAGCCAAATGGCCCATTTGATGTGAGCACTAATTCCATTTTCACCTGGAATACTGAAATGGAGTGGGGAGTTCTCAGAAAATCCGACCCCAAAACCATACATCCCAACATCTGTGGGAGCCCTCGCTGCCTTTGTGTTGTGCCAGGATTGTGTGGGTGGTGGCAGATTTTTTTTGTTGTTGTTGTTGTTGGGTTTTGGGTTTTTTTGGGGTTTTTTTTGTTTTTTTGTTTTTTTTTTTTTTTCAATAATTGACAATTTCCTGGCATGGGGGCTAGAGGGAGCTCCAATGCAGCCTTCCCGAAGCTTTCCGGTAAATCACTCCTGCCTGGCTTGGTCCGTGGAACTGCAGAGGAGGGAGGAAGCCGGCTCAATGTACTTCTGCATCCTGTGAACACTGGAGATGGGATATCTATGGATATATATGGATATATATGCCAGGATGACCTACAGTCAATGTCATTTATATGTTTTATAACTCTTACCATAAATGTTGTCTATAAATGTTATAATTATTACCCTAAATAGGCTGTTTGATTGTGCCCCACCTTTCTGGAGTGCAATGCAGGATGTGTTCCAGAGAAGGTTTGTGTTTAACAGCAGAGGAGAAGCCACGGGGGGTGTTTCACCTCCCACTGTCACCGGTGGCTGTCTGGGAAGGGCTATGAGGACAGGACAGACACACAGCAGTACCTCTCCTAGGCTAGTTGGTTTTCAAATAAAGAAATTGATAATTAAAAGGTATGAGACAATATGATTCTATAGATTTTATTACTGCTAGATGAACATATCTGCTGAAAATCAACAGAAAATCCAGGTTTATTATGCTACATCTATTGAAGTAATTTACAATAGTTAATGGTATCACACCTATATTTACAGGGTGTTCGGCATTCTGAGCCTTTCCCCCCATTTTTGGGGACATGGTTTAGTGTCATGGGGGTGTTCAGCTGAAATTTGGATTTAAGATCTTAAGAGGTCTTTTCCAACCTCAATGATTCCGTGGTTCAGGTGGGTTTCCCATTTTCTTTTAACCCCAAACTGCAGCAGCTGCTCGGGGCTGGAAGGGTCCTGTCCAGGAGGAACTGGGCTGAGCAGCACTGCGTGTTTATCCCCCTTCCCTGGATGTTTATTCCATTCCCTGAGTGTTTATCCCATTCTCTGGGTGTCTTATCCCATTCTCTGGTTGTTTTATCTCATTCCCTGGGTGTTTTATCCCATTCCCTCAGTGTTTATCCCATTCCTTTGGTGTTTTATCCCACTCCCTGGGTGTTTTATCCCACTCCCTGGGTGTTTATCCCCCTTTCTCCCCTGCTCACCCTTCTGGCAGAGGAAAGGGGCTCTGGGGCTCAGGATGAGCCCAGGTCAGGGCAGGGAGCTTGGGGCTCCAGTTCCTCACTGGAATCAGGGATCCCTCCTTGTGCTGAGCTGCTACAGATGGATGGATGAGGAGAGGCAGAACGGCACCGAGTCCATCCACGAGTAGAAATGCCATTAATGACTTCAGGGAGAGTTTTTCTGGCGGTGTCTGGATCCTCTCCAGCCTCCTGCTCCCAGCCACGAGCTGACCTTCTGTGCCCCAGCCCCGCTGCTGCCCGGCTCCCTGGCCGTGACCCGGAGCTGTCCAGGCACTGACCCTCCAAAGAGACCCTGGGGACCTTCCTGGGGATGGGAGGGACTCCTCAGAGCCAGTCAGTTTTGTTCTCAGCAGCAGAACGCTGCAAGGTCAGAAGGAGAGAGTAACTGTGCAGCTGATGTGGAATGAAACAGAATCACAGCGTGGGCTGGGCTGGAAGGGACCTGAAAAATCATCCTCTGCCATGGGCAGGGGCACTTTCCCCAGAGCAGGTTGCTCAGGCCCCACCCAAAATATTTTGGTTCCATAGCGAGTACAAGGCAAACATTTGGTGTTAAAGTTTCTGTGAAATAAATGTGCTGGTATGGGAGGGTTCCACAGACCCTCATATTGAGGGAGCTGGGGTTGTTAGCCTGGAGAAAAGGAGACTCTGAGGTGACCTTATCACTCCACAGCTTCCCCAAAGGTGGTTGTAGTCAGGTGGGGTTGGTTTCTTTCTCCAGGCAGCACTGACAGAACCAGAGGACACAGTCTCAAGCTGCATCAAGGGAAGTTTGGGTTGGATATTAGGAAAAAGTTTTTCAGGAAAGAGTGATAAAGTTCTGGAATGGCCTGCCGGGGGAGGTGGTGGAGTCACCATCCCTGGGTGTGTTTTTAAAAAAAGCCTGGATGTGGCACTCGGTGCCATGGTTTAGTTGTGGTGTTGGGACATGGGTTGGACTCGATGATCTTGAAGGTGTCTCCAAACCTGGTCATTCTGTGAATTCTGATGACCAAGGCCCCCTTGTTTGGGCCCAGCTAACACATTTATGTGCCATTCATGTTTTATCTCGGTAATTTCTGTAAAAAGCAGGTGTTGCTGTTTTCCCTTTAGACCTGAGATTTGAGAAGATTTGAAAATAATTCTCTTTATTTGCTAAACAAGGTGGAAAGCTGGCATTTGAAATAACCAAAAGCTGTTTCCTTGGATTTATGTTTACTTTGCATATTCAAGTGAAAATGTGCAAAATAATATAATGAAAATATGTCCCTTTCTAATTTCTAGTGCTTCAAGCAAGTCCTTCCTGTTCCATACCCATTCAAGTATTTAGCTTTTTTTATGTTATTTGTGTGCTCTTTGGCCTTTAATGATCTTTGGCTGATGCATTCCTAGAACAAATGCATAAAATCAACCCAATTTATGACCCGTTAATGTAAGCATTTTATCCTAAAGAAAGTATGTCACATCTCATTCACCTCTGAATTTTTTTTTCCCAAGCCAATCACTGGAGCATTGCACACCTGAAAATGAGATAGCGTTGAAATCCATCTTGCTCTCTTCAATTAAATTCATTTTTACAGAGGATTCAATTAGTTGCAATTGCTGCTTTACGACACGCTTTTGCCGGGGGCTGGGGTGGTGAGATAATTAATCTCCATCAGGAAATGTTGCTCCAATCATTCTCCCCTGTCACCCAGCGAGGGTTGTTATTAATCAGGAGCTGCCTCCCCACTCAGCGGCACTGCCAGCACTGTCCTGGCGAGGCAGATGGCCCTGACAGACCAGTCTGTGTGCTGGGGTCAGGGTGCTCTCATTAAAGTCACTTCAGTCCTTTGTTAGGGGGCTCTCAACTGTGCCCACCACTCTCAGGAGTGCTGGAGGTGCCTTCAGTGTCCAGCCTGGGTTTGGGGTGCTCTCCACATGCCTGGAGCTCTTCAGGAGCCCACCAGGACATTCTTTATTGTTGTAGTTGAGACTGAGACAATACGAAGCAACACACTGCATTTCCAGAAGGCTTCAAACCGTGTTTTTATTCTAGCATGCATGCTTTTTCTACATTCTTACAAACCTCTTAAGTTTACACTTTACTCATTGGTCACGAGAGACAAGCAAAATGCTCATTGGAATAGGCAGTTGCAGGTTTCTCTTATTTATCCTTCTTTCTTTCTTGGTTTCTATGTCAATGGCCTTGGTAGAAAATTCTTTCATGGGTAAACATGGATCCTCGTATCAAACTTCTTGATAGCTCACAGAAATCACTGTAAAACCTCTTCCACACTTTATAACTTTAGTATTGAGTCATCTTTTAAAATTGTTCTTCCTTTTGATGTGAGGGAGCTCACTGAAGGTTTTGTGTTTAATTTTATGCTGGATTCCAAGGGAGATGTGGACAGGAGCTGTCCTTGGGTCGGGACAGCTCCTTCCTTGGTGGAGGAAAGGAAACAGCCAGGGCTAAGGCAGGAAACAGCCACTGCTTTTAGAGGTAAAGCTGAAAGCAACAAATAGGCATTACCAACTCATTTGATGCTTTTCATCAAAGCCTGAAGGATGATCAAAGAGCCCTGAAGGGAGGCAAAGGTTCAGGTGTGTAGTGGAGCAGCAGGAAGTCTGTGGCTTTATTCCAGATGAGGCCAAATGAATGCTGAGCTTGGCTTTCAAGTTCCATTAGGGGACCTGTGTTGGTCACAGCACTGAGCCCCCTGCAGAAAGCCCACGGTTACCTTGGTCAGGAGCAGGAGCATCTGGGAGGCAGTTTTTGTTAGTGTCCATGTCAGATGTGTTATCTGTAACCTGGAGTGGGAAAACCTGGGACTGTGGAGGTCAAACCTGGAGATGAAGTGGTGCCTCCTCCAGGCAGATGGGCAGGTTTCTGCCAGGTGTTTCTTCCATCTGATTCTCTGCTGTGGAAAAGGTAAATGATTAAATGATCTTTGAGTAAAACTGAGGAATGGGGAAGACTCATTTAAAGCTTACTTTGACATTTTCCTTCCACGTTCTTTGTGTTTTGAGGGTTTTTCCAAAGAATTTCAGAACTTTGTGTGTGTGTGTGTGTGTGTGTGTATAAACACTGAGCATTTTCCAGGTATGGTTGGCCTCCAAACACATCCAGCTTCATCCAGAGGGCAGCCAGAACCTTTGGATGCATCTGGGGATGCACATTCTGATTTCTGGGTTTGCAGTGAAGCTGCAGGAGTTCTCATGGGTGCAAAGTCACCCTGAACTGTTCTACTGTAAATACTGGAATTTAGGATGAGTATGGGGAGCTCTTGAATTGTGTAAATCCCATGGTCATTTGATTGTGTTTCAACTGGTTTGTTGTAATATCAAAATTCAGGGCAGTGAAAATTATTATTACTGTAAATTGATAAAAGTAAACTGCCAGTTAGCTGCAAATTCCTGTTTCCTTTCAGTTGAGGAGCTGCTCTGTAGCTGCCCATCCCTTTCCCAGCACACACACCACTAACCCCACGTTTTGTTGTTTGGCCACAGACCTGCTGACATAGCTCCAGCTGGGTTTGGGTTTGGATTCTGTGCTAGCTTGCTAATTGCATGTTATTTAACTTAGATTTGTAAGCCTTTGCTTCCAGAAAGCAATGATGCTTTTAAAAAAAATCTAACCCTGCTTTCAGCATGTAGGTTTGAGCCTGCAGAGAAGTGGGATCACTGAAACATTGCCTGTGCATGTGGAGTGATAAAGAGGTTGTTTTCTGTCCTTAAAAAGAAGCATCATAACCTCTGACAGACTGATAGAGTGCACTAGAATTTAAGCCATTGAATCTGCTTATCTGAAATATCTCTGTCAATTTTCCTTTTGAGAAATGATGGGATTAAGATAATAAATGCAGCTTTGCTGAATAATAGGGAAGCAGCATATGAATTGTAGGTCTTTGAATGCACTTAGCAGTGTGTGTAATTCTGTGTATTTCCTGGGAAACAAAAGAGGGATGCTCATTGATCCACAGAATCTTGTAATGTGCTGCTCCTGTGAAATGCTGGGTGAGCACAGAGGAGCAGCACTGGCGTGCAGAGGAATATTCATTGATTGGGAGTGGATGTATGGAAACAGGTTGGAAGTCATGTGAATTCTGAACTGGCAATGCTGATGGTTCTGGAGAGCTGCAGGAACGAGTGGCTTTGTCATGGCAGGTGGTGGATGAGCCCTGGCAGTGCAGGCTGGGCTCCTGCTGCCTGTGGATCTCCTGCCCACCCCCTGATCTGTCCCTGTGGAATGCAGAGTGCAGGGAGCTGCTCCAGATGCAGATGTGCCCCAGCTCCCACTCTGAGCTGGGCAGGTAGGGGCTGCTGATGGGAAGGTGAGAAACAAACCTTTGGCTTAAAAACCGGGGGGAAAGTGGAGTGGAATGTGTCCCTGAGCCAGTCCTGAGTGCCAGCAGGAGCTGTCACAGTGTGCAGCTTAAACACACCTGCAGCACCTGCACCAACAGGAACAAGCTGAGCTTCAGGTGATGCTGTGGTGAGTCTCTGCCTTGGGATGTGGTGTAATATGATGTGATGTGGCCAGGCTGGGCTGTGTTCATTGTGTGCTCACCTTGGTGAGGGTTTTATCCTCCCCTGCAGCACTTGCACAGAGCTGCTGGGAGCTGCTTTTGGAGGACAGTGATAAGCTGGTGAAAGGACATGTGAGACTCAAACACAGATTGCACCTCCAGGTCAGGGTTACTCCCCAGCCTTTGTTTTCTGTTGTTTTTCAGCAGGGTGGTCTCCAATGCTATGGGAGGATACCTGGAGGCCTGGGATGTTTGAGATTCCTGGGTAGGTCCTGCTGTGGGGAATTGTGCAGGGTGTCTCTCTGGGCTGTTTGCTGGGATCTTGCTCACCCAGAGAAGAGCAGTTTGCCTAACGCAGGTACTCCCAGTGCTCCTTTAGCAGCCATCAGGGAACCTTTCACATGATGTGAAAGTGCTTTGGGGTTTGTGGCTCTCACAAGCATCAATTTCTGTGCAGATGATGCACAAACAGAAAGGGAAAGCTGCTGCTGGCCAGGGACACCAGTGAAGCCTCATGGTGGAGAGCAAGTTTGTCCAACCGTGTTGTTGAACAAGACATTTTCAAACAGTTTAGCTCTCAGATTACATTAGCAGGCTGGACCTCGGCCTCACAGGGGATTAAACATAGATCTGGAAGCTTTAATGTCTTCAAACTGAGTTATATACAATTGGCTGCTGCTATCACAATGCTACTTCTCTTCCTTCTTTGGAAAACCCCAATTCCCATGCCACATGTACGGGTTGGTTTTGTTTTCAGGGTTCTAAATTTGAGCTGCAAATAGTAGTGAAGCTTGTTAATAAACATCTGATCTTTGTGTAACTCTGGGAATAAGTGCAATTTAAATGATGGGCTTCACTTCTAACAAAGCCAAAACCACATCACTGCAGTATTTTAATATGAAATCAGTTCCTCTGGCAAGATAGCACCTTGAAAAACAATGCTGGGTAGATGTTCAGCAGATAACAAATTCTGAACTGCTTTTTGTCATTGGGATGGGTCCCTGATAAAGTTATTTTTTTTCTCAGAGTTCAAGGCTTGGGGGCTTGCAGCTCCTTTGGAAAACCCAGCAGAAAGCTGGGCTGCCTGAATACCAGGCAGTCACAGCAGTGAAATCCTAAACATCAAGGCCATCAACTTCTAGGTGTTGTTCTTGGCGTTAATTTAGCTCACGGCAGCTTTTGGAATTTAAGTTTTCAAGGAACATTTTTCAATGTACAGGGTGTGTGTTACTACAAAACAGAAATTACAGCATTTCTGCTTCCCCAGGTCCCCCCGTTGTTACTGCTGCAGATTGCTCTAGGAATGCAGGTCCCAAGTTTGCAAGCACAAATGGCTTTTATTTAATGTAATTTTGTTGCCTCTGCACAGAAATTCAATTTCACTTTTGTACGGTGTTCTGAAATGAAGGAAGCCAACTGAGCCTTGCTAGTCTGGCTATTTCCTCCTGGCTTTCAGGGTCATGTTGGGCTTTGTTTCCTGGACATTGTTTTTCTTACAGATCTGAAATCTCTTCAAGATTCCGCTGTTGTATTTTGATTTGGAAAGCATGTTGTAAAAATGAGTGTTTGGGCACACTTCTGTGTGAGTGACCTTGGCAAACGAGCTGTCTCTGAGGACAGGCAGTGAAGCTGCTTTCCATTTCCAGTGCTGGGAGCATTTCAGACCCAACAAGGGGTCCAGCACATTCCCAGCTTTGGCAATGCAATTCAGTTCAGCCCCAAGCAATGGGGCTTTTTTATTTTTAAGAGCAGCATTAAGCATGTGTTTAAATTCTTCCTTGTCTAAATGGTTCATTAAAATGTTTGCAACAAAATGTATGAGAAAATGAGAGGCAGGAACTTCATGGTGTCCTTTATGCCCTTCCCTCTGAAAGCTGCCTTTCCATAGGCGAGCAGCGCCAGTTCTTTAAGCACAGCTATTAAATTGTCTGTCCAGCAGAAAGACTGAATTGGAGGTGTATTTTCAGGTTGTGTCCAATGACTGCTATCAATGGAGTGCTGTTTCCTCTGTCCCACTCCCCCACACAATCGTGCAGGACCCTCTGGAGCGGGGCTGTTCCACTTTTACACCTGCACCGAGGCAGGTTTGCTGAACTGAATCTGCTGATGCATTCATGGATCTGCCAGAGCCATTCCAGCTTCCCTGGGAGCTCCTGCCTGTGCTCCGGCCCTGCTTTGTCACCGCAGTGTGTCCCAGGGACGCTGGCATGGCGGGGAGGGCATGTGAGCACCGCAGCGTCCGTCCGGGCCACCGTGGCCCCTGGTAGTGCCAGGGCCAGGGCCAGGAGGAAGGCAGGAGTGCCCTGGGCGCCTGGCAGAGCCGGGGCTGACTCACGTTGTTAATGTGAATTAATTCATGCAGGCCACGTTGTTAATGTGAATTAATTCATGCAGGCCGCGGCTGCAGGTCTGAAGGCCGCTCCAGCCAGAGCGACGTCACTGCGGGGCTCCCTCAGATCCCTCCGAGCTCTGGGAGGAGACCAAGCCCTTCAGCAGCTTCTGCTCCTGGTGTCCAAATGAGAATTTCCCTCAGCTTGCTCCTCCAGGACCCTTTGTTGGGGAGGTCAAGCGAAGGAGTGTGACAGGAGCAGGACTGCCAGGCTCTGGGCCCCTTGAGCTCAGGCCTTTGGGGTTTTATGGAATGAGCCCTCCCTGATGGCTTGGCAGCTCTCTGCCGAGGGATATAAAGGGATGGCTTTCTTTGAATGGCTAGATTATAATTTCCAGTTTTGTTTCTGAGGGATGGGGTGTCCTGGCTGAGGATGATCCTTCTGTCCTCTTCCTTCTTCCTGTTGGGCTGTCCTTCCAAATGGAGCACTGACACTGGGGTCCATAGTGTGCCAGACCATCCTCAAGCAAGGGTGAAGATTTCCACTTGGTGAAGTTGCACTTTGGAGTACAAAGAAATAGTTTTGTCCTCCTTTGTGCGTGAGCATGTGGAGCATCACAGCACTAGCCTGCAGTGAGCAGGTTTCCCTTTCTTCCGTGAGCTGCCAGCTCCTGGGAAGAAACTGTGCCAAGCAGCAGCAATTATTAGCTGAGCAACACCCCAGACAGGGTCTTAAATATTTAATGTGTTATTCTGCATTCCTTCCCTCAGTGTGAGAGGGACACAGTGCTGCAAGCACCGAGGCTCTGACAGAGCTCAGAGCTGCCTTTTCCCCTCACACCCCTCTGAGCTGCTGTCTGCAGACAGCACATCTTTGTACTCTGATGCTCCAAGTGAATCTCCCTTCTTAGCCAAAAGATGATATATTTAAGCAGTCTTTATTTGGGATCAAGCTGGGGGTTTGCTTCAACTGCAATTATTTCATCTGTCACCACTGTGCGTTTCCGTGCCAGAAGAATATCTTGGCTTTTCTCAAATTGACTGTTTTTCTGGCTGCTTGCACGATGTGTGCTTGTGCTGTGTGGTTATTTGTAGGCTCTGCCAGCAGTAAGGGAGCAGTGCTGGGGTCTCCTCTGTCCTCTGGTGAGCAGCTAATGAAGCAGTTGTAGCCATCTGCACTGATGGGAAGGGACTTTGCTGCCCCAGCCCAGCATTATCCAGGCAAATTGAGCTCGGAGGATGGGGCTGCCCAGGGGACCCTGAGGAGGGCAGGCAGCTGGGCTGAGCCATCCGAGTGGGGATTCCCCCAGGATTATCCTCTCAGCCCAGCAAGAACATCCTCAGAACTTTGCCCTCCCTCATGAGAGGCAAAGCCAAGGCTGAAGCGTGGGCACGGGGCTGGGCTGTGCGGTGACTGTCCCTGTTCATCCACCTCAGCCAGGACACAGTTCTGGGTGGCTCTGCCGCACTGGGGCTTGCTGCAGTCACAGGGACATCTTCCAAACCCTCAGTGCTTCCCACTGCTGCACACAGAGAGGCAGGAGCTGAAGGGCTCTGTAGCAGTCCCAGCTCAATAACACTCCTTGTCTGCTGTCACCGCTGAGCAAAACACCTCTGGAGGTTTTCACTTCTGCAGTGTTCATTCCCTACCCTCTCTGTGTCGCACAATATAAGGAGCTCCATCTTGGACTATTTCCAAAATAATCTGCAGTTATACTGACTTTTGTATTTACAAAAACCAGTTTCTTTCATCACAAAAAAAACCGCAAAATAAACCAGAGCTTTGTATCATGGCTCAAGATGCCAAGAGCTAATTGTGTGTTTCCCTTCAATCTGCTAAAACATTGTGGAATAAGGTCTTTTAGACACCCAGTTGCTGGGAATGCTCTCTGCTCACCACACAGTGACAATAATAAGAGCTGGAGCCTGTGGCCTTGTTTTTGCTCCAGGACAGAACTCTTGACTAGAACTGTGTTTATAGTTTTTGTCTGTGGATACCCAAAGCCTACTGGAAAGTCTGGATTTTAGACCAATGATTTCTTGGAAATATTTGTATTTTCTCCTGCATGATGCACTGCAGAAGTGGGCTGGTCAGGATTCCTGTGCTGATGGACACTGATGGAAACTCTGGGCAAGCTCCTCACCCAGGACCTGTGGATATCCATACTTTGGATACTTTTAGCCTTGACAGCAGTTGTTACTACCAACAATTGCACACATTCTTCAGGTTCCACACTGACCTCGTTAGCAGTGAATAATCCCTCTGCGTGCCCAGTTTAGTTACAGCTCATGCCACCATTCCTCTGCCTTTCCCTGGAATGCCAGGAATGTGCATGGTCCAGCTGAGTCACCACGGTGGAACTGGGGCAGATTTCCTCCACTGCACACCTGGAAGGACCTTGCAAACTCCATGGAAACCAACTGGAGATACAAAACAGCCCCCAGGGTGGTTTGGAACATTCCCTGAGAATTCCAGGCAGTTCTGCAGTCTGTGCTCTGTCTCAGCTCAATTTTCACTCAAAGCCTTGGGCATAGTTCTGCAGTTAATGTACTTTGGGAATTTTTTAATTATCTTTATTAATACCAATAGACATTATACATATATAGACAAGTCTGTTATATTTAACAATATCTTTTTAATGGCTTCATCATTAGATATTGTCTGTGCTTCTTCCTGCAATACAAATGTCCTAAGGCAGTGCCCATTAGGAATAAACAGGAGCGTCAGACCTTCCAGCTCACTTTGTTCACAGCAGTGCAGTATTTCATTTTCCTGTCCAGTCAATTTGTTAAAAAGCAGAACAAAATTAACAAACCTTATTTTGAAGTAACCTAAATGAGATATATTTTTATCATTCCTGAAGTGACCCCGTGTGCAATGAGATATTTGGTTTGCTGCAGCTTTAATGACATTGTGTTCAGAATCTGGGTTATTTTTATGTTTTTAATTAATTTTCCATGTTTGAGCAGTATGAAAAGAAACCAGAAGACTTAAATGGGATTTTAGCTGGAAAGAAAGAAGGGGAGTGATGATGTGATTATACTATTCTGTAAATTCAGTAAGAATTAACTAACGTTCTGTACCCTAAATCCAGATCTTTCGGTAGAATTTAAACTTGATTTCTCCTGTTTCTGCTGGGGGGTTTTGTGGCCACTAAACAAAAGTTTGGTTTTCATGTTATCAGACTTCTCCTGAGGTTTTCCACAGTGCCAGGCTGAGTCTGGGTTGGGCTGCCAGGTAAAAAAGCTGGGCTATAGCAATTCTGGGGGTGTAGCCCTCCTGTGTAGGGCTTGTTTTCCATCTTTCTCCCCACAGTGTGGGGATCCAGGAAATTTCTCCACATCAGCTCCAGAAGCATCTCCTGTCTTTGCCACTGTTCCTATACCTGATCTTCACCTAAAAAAAGCCATATAGAAGTTGCACCAGGAGAGGTTTAGGTTGGATATTAGGAAACATTTCTTCCCTGAGAGGGTTAACAAGCAGTGACCCAGGCTGCCCAGGGCAGTGCTGGGGTCAGCACCCCAGGAAGTGCTCAGAAAACATCTGGATGTGCTGAGGGGATGTGGTGGGACCTGGCAGTGTCAGTGGAACAGACTCATCCTGGAGGGCTTTCCCAACCTTGATGAGTCTGTGGTTTGTGACCCTAAGAGGGGTATGTTTGCTGAGAGCTGTGCTCTCAGGTGTATTTATATATATTAAAATATATATATTATTTCTAGATATTAATATATATTAATATATTATATAAAATATATTAAAATATAGGTTCCATGTTATATATTATTTATTATATATTAAAATATGTACTATATTATTTATATGTTAAAATATTTTAATATATTAAAATAGCTGTATTTATAGCTAGAAATACACGTGCCTCTCCTGACTGAGGGTTTGGGTGCTGGGGAGTATCTGGGATGCCTCTTCAGGAAAGAGAACCAGGATTCCTGATGAAGCTGTAATCCTGCTCCTGGGGGCTGTGCAGGGAGTCCCCAGGTCAGGAGAGCTCAGTGTCACCAGGGCTGTGCTGGGGCTGGGGCTAATCGCTGCTCATTAGCATCTCCTCAGTATGCACAGCACATCCCTGCTGCACAAAGACACTGTCTGAGAAATATTTATTCATAGCACAAGGGCCAAAACTGCTCCCAGCAGATTTTTTCTGCAAGTCTGGGTTAAAAGCAAGGCAAAGGCCCCACTGAGTGAGCAGGCTGGCACCTCCACAACACACAGAGGGAAGCAGGAAACTGAATTATAAGTAAATGAAGTTCACCCTCTTCCGTGGTTAAACCAACACCCAGCCACGAGGCTGGCATATGTGAGCCACCTCTTCAAAATTCAGCACCATTCACACACCCTGAGCTGGGGAAGCAAACAAATTACAGGGTGGCAGAAGCTCCCCAAATTTATTTTCAACCTTTAGTGCTTTAGTTAAAAGCTATTTGGACAATATGGTTTGTTTCCATTCCTGTACAGCTAATTCTTGCTGCTTTTGTGGCCTCCTCCCTTCACACCACCCTGTTTATTTTTGCAAACAAATTAGGAATCTTGGAATTCAAAGTAAAGATTTGCCATTGATTTATGAATGGCCGCTGTAAATATAATTAATGCAATTCTAATGTGAATTTTATGAACCTCCACAGACTGTACATGTTTATGGCTCTGTGAGGAAAGGGTGATCTGTGGCCGTTTTTGTAAGGGATAGAAAGGGAGGAGTGTAAGTAACCATTTAAAAATTATGGGGCTTTGGCTGATGTTTTATTACAGCCTGTAAAAAAAACTGCTTCACCCTAAAAATATAACTCTGTGTTATATATACACACATATATATATATATATATATATAATGTTATTATAATAAACATGGAGTCATGCTCAGACAGAGCAAAGGTAATTACACCACACTGCATGTTAAATATTGTGGCTCAAAAGTCAGCATACTTAGAGAACTTCTTCAGTCCTCACAATTACCTGAACTCCCTGCTGCAGTAATTCTGCAGGACAGCTCCACTGGTGCCTTTTTGGGTAGAGAGCAGAAAGCCCCAGAGTGTAAAAGTCACTCAGATACAGAAGGTGGAGTGCTTTTAGAATATTGAAAATTTATCAAATTGTGGCTTATTCAGACAAATGTTTCTCTAATTCCCTCTTCCCTAATCTAGGAAAGGGTGATGGGTTTTTTGGTTGGGTATTTTTATTTACTTTCATCTTTAATGGCATGCTAAGTACTCTGAAATGTCAGTAAGAAGGAAGAGAATGTAAAGTCGTTGATATTTAAGGACATAAAATTTTTGAATAGTTCATGCTTTAATTTGGTTTACACTTTAATGCTTTATAATTTTGTTCTTTTGCTGTCACCTCAGGACTTCACTGGAAACAGGAAGCAGCGTCTCAACTGACCCACTCAGGTACTGTAGCAATCATAGCTGGTAGCTGTAGGTTTGAGCTGACAGAAACGCCCTGTTCTGCTCCAGCTGCAATCTCACAGCTTCATCTTGCTATGCCCAGCCAGCAAAGGCACTGACCTGATGGCTGGATATTCCTAAGAGTGGATAATTTGCTCTTTTCTGGGATTTCCACTTGGAATTCAGTTCTAGCTTCCGACCCTGGGCTTGTTCTGGGCGGAGCACAAAGGACAGAAGGTGTGTCTGTGCACAAACCACCTCTCTCTCAGATTTTTACAGCCTTCATGCTGCCAGTATTTGACCTGTCCTGTCCTGGCAGGTCTGTGCTGCTTTGGGGACAGTTGTGTGGAGATGTCACTGGTGTTTCTGTTGCTCAGCACTTTGATAAAAGCACCTTCAGGGAGCTCTGTCACAGGAGGCACTGCCAGAACAGGGGTTTGACTTTGATCACTCCATTTAGAAAGAAATGTTTGGCCCTGTTAACACCGCATATCAAATGGGTACCTTGCATCTTTTATTCTCATCCCTACACACTGAAAAGTGCATCAAAGGCACAGACTTCCTTTGATAAAGCTGGAGCAGAGTCCCTCCCTCTCAAATTGGCAGCTGGATTGGTACAAGTCTTCCTTTGGAGATGGTCTGGGTTGAGGATGTGACTTTTTCCCACATGATGTCATTTGAACCTTGCTTGAACACAACGGTGGGAGCTGCTCTGTTTAACCTTATTCAAATTAAGGCCCCTCTGTAATTAATCTTCCATTATTATCCAGTGTAAAGTCTTCTGAAAGTGAAGCATTTGCCTTGTTGCCATTTCCTAGCAGCCTCCCCCTCTGCTGTGATATTCCCTTTGTCCTCTCACAGCAGCAGTGCACCACGTTCAGTCCCCACTGTACTTCTGTCCCATTGCCAGTGTGATGGGAACACTGGGCCTTTGTCTGGCAGGACAATGCAGGAAAAATCCCAACTTCCCCCTGCTCTGCTCCTCTGCAAATCTGCTTTAACAAGAGCACCATGTTACTGGTGCGTGATTTACCAGGGCCAGGTATTGCTGCCACCTTTATTGCAGGCTGGAAATAGATTTTAATACAATGATTTTTCTTCCATGGAGTATTTTTTTCCATAGGAGGAGGGTATCAGTGAGGAATATGGAAGAATTAGATACATGCAGTAAATCCTTCTGAATGTTGAGGACTGGGCTGAAACAATACCTGGGGGTGACCGGGCAAGGATGTAAAAGTGCTACTCTTTAACTACAAATTGAATCGTTTTGTGAAGTTTAAAAAATCTGGAGTGAAACAATCACAGAGGAGAAACTGAAGGAAACTGTTGAGATTTTACCAGAAAAACTGAGAATTTTTCTTAGTGTTAAATAGTTATAGAGGGAAGAGCATGTGATGCCTAGTCCACTTCAGCAGGTCAAATAAGCCTGCTCTGGAGCTGTAATTAGACAGAATTAAGGCCATTATTTATTAAGTACAATGACAGATAATGGAAGGCTTGTTGTTCCTGGATGTGTTCTCATGAACCTGTTGAGCAAACTGGCCTTTGAACAACCCAGAAAATGGAATGTACCAATTAACATGGCCCAATGTTCTTTCAGGTATTTTCTAGTCAGGATACTCTTTTTGCATTTTACCTGCTCTCAAATTTCCTGTCCCCATCACAAGGGACATTTCCCCTCAGTGAACCAATCAGTGCTGGAAAGAGTAAAGGTTAATGTGAATATTTTGCTTCTGTCCATTATAACGAGGAAAACATGTAAAAATTGGCATATCTGTGTATAATGTTGGTTGGCACAATTTCTTTTATAGCCTGTACAGGATTTGTTCTGGAAATTTTGCGTTGGCCTCTGCCAGCTTTCAGCTGGCATCTAAAAATATTTTGTTTCCTAGTATCTAAATTTTAACATGGCCCTTCTGGAGGGTTGAATTGCCAGGCCTGTTCCAAATGATCTGTAAACTTAAATGTTTGAGCTCTGCAGATATTTGGGGCGGATTTGTCATCTTCTGTAGCAAATTGATCAGCCAGTGGTTGTGTGAGCCCAGGGAACAGATGTGCAGAAGGGACAGTCAGGATTAAGAGAACAGCAAAGTTCTTCCTACCCTTCTGCATGGATACTTTGGCAGCTGAGTGGCTTAATAACCAAAAATAAAGGGTGGGATCAAATTGTGATTAGAATTCATCTGCGGGGGAGTGCAGAACTCTGAGAGCTGTCTGAAGCCAAAGAACTTTGTTTTGAGTTTCTGGAAAGTTTCTAGGCAGCAGAGCTGCCCTTCAAGTCAATATGGAAGGAAGAGACCTGAATTTATGTCTTGACTCCCTGGGCATCTCTGCAGAGCTTGTCACCAACACCTTGGGGTGTCCCCAAGCCCAAGGGCTCTGTGTGAGCTCTTCCACCTGCCCTGGTGGGGCAGGGATGCTCTAGGGGTGGTACCCAGGAATGCCTGCAAGGGGCAGGGAGGGACATCTGCTTTGCCAGAGGAACCTTGAACATCAACATTTGCCTTATTCTTTGTGCAGCCCAGGAATTGCCCCCCAGCTTTGACATGGAAGCCACTCAGTGCGCTTTTTGTTTATGTGCTGTGGTGTCCTGTGAGCAGCGAGGCCTTGCAACCTTCCAGGAGGAACTTCAACATCTCTTTGCTAGCCCAAACCCTTGGTTTGTAGCCCTGCTCTGTACTCCTCCCCTTTTTAATGTGGTGTGTGCGGGGTATCATGGGTGAATATGGG
This sequence comes from Pyrgilauda ruficollis, assembly GCF_017590135.1. NCBI lineage: Eukaryota > Metazoa > Chordata > Aves > Passeriformes > Passeridae > Pyrgilauda > Pyrgilauda ruficollis. Next base: position 1,182,292 of record NW_024511544.1, read on the forward strand.
ATCCACACTGACTGGATCCTGTGAGATTCCTCAACTCCACAATACACGAGTGGCTCCCATGAATTTTTGTGTGTGACCAGTTGAGTATTTCACCCTGAAGTCTTCAAAGACTTGTGGAAAACAATTGAACTGTTGCAATTTCTGTGCTCCACCTAAATAGGGGGATATGCTGTTTATCTGGGGAAGTGAAATGTTTTTCAGGATTGTTCCTGGCATATCACTCTAAAAGTTTAACTAAGTAAATAACAGCAGTTCAATATTAGTACTTTGTGAAAGATTGTCACCAGACAAGTCAATTTTCCTGGTCTGCCCAACTTTTGAAAGCGGTACCCCAGGAACTGCAGCAGGCACTGGCTTCATGCTGGGGTTATTTTATCCCTCAGTGGATTGTTTTCCTTCAGCCTCAGAGCTCCAGGGGTTGGCAAGAAAACCACCCCTAAAAAAGGAGGTGGTGCAACGTTCGATTTCCACTTGGCCCTTTTTTTAGGGGCTGTTTTTGAAAGCCTTGTCAGAGGCTGAACTCTGAGTGACTGCAGAAATTCTCAGCAAACTGCTTATGTCTCCAGTGCTGGAGCTGCAGCACATCCAAAAATCCCTGCTTGTGTTAGGCCTGGGAATTCCAAGTCAAAGGTTTCGGTAAATGCCTTTCTGAAAGAACCAGTTCTACATCCCGGCTGAGCGTGAGGTGAAGCTTAATTTCCTTTGTTGTTTTCCTCTGGAAGACAAGTGAAAATGAAGAACGTGTTGAGAGCGTGGAGCTTTTCATTTGCAAAAGTCCTCATTAGCATTTTCTCTGCAGGGTGGGATAATCGGTGCTGGATGCTGTCAGGAAATCCATGGGTACATGGCTCCTATGCTCCAGCCCACTGCTTAGAAATAGATAATTAGGGTGATAAATAAGATTTTTTTTTTTTTTCTGGAAAGGATATGATGCTGAGAAAGAAATTGTTTTGCAATGTAAGCAGACAAAGGGGAAGTTTCCTGAAAAGTCTCATTTCAGAATTGAGTCTTTGGCTGGGGTCTCCTGAGCTTACTTGTCTTGGTCTGGCTTTCCCCTTTTTCCTTGATCCTGGGAATAGCTGGCCTTGAATATGGGATGTAACCATTTTTTTTCTTCTTTTTTCGTTCTTTTGTTTTTTTCTTAGAATGTAAAAAAATACAGACACAAAAATGTTACAACAAAAATGTTACAATTGAAAATTCAACTTCAGGGGGTTTTTTTCTTGTGCTGTTTGGGTTTTTTTTTTTGTTTGTTTGTTTGTTTTTTTTGTTGTTGTTGTTTTGTTTTGGTGGTTTTGTTTTTTTGGGTGGTTTTTTTTTGTTTGTTTTGTTTTGATTTTTGAACAAAGGAAAAAGGATTTCCCGTTGCCATCTTGGCTGTACCAAACCCAGGGCAGGAGGCAGTGCCAGGAGATTGGGGCTCACCAGCAGCCACTGGCTCTCCAGGGCCTTCCCTCAGTTCCTCTTTAGATAAAACCACCCTGGAGTACAGGGGATGAAAAGCAGGGATGAAAGATTTTTGATAAGAAAATCTAAATATCCTCACCGTGATGGCATCAGTGACTTGAAAATTGCCAAGCTAATGAAGCCCAAGGGAATATGAGTCCAGGAAGATAAATAGGCTTGGATTTGGGCAGTGTTTTGTGTTGTTGGGGGAGGATGTTGCTTCTCACAGATAACCAGTTGTGTTTGCTTAGGAGTCACCAGCTCTGGTGCTGCTTGGAAAGAAGTCCCAGCAAATAAGTGCAGGCAGCACAAGGAAAGGGGTACTTGAAAGAGAATCTTCACAAGAAATTATTTTTTAAAAGGCCCCAATCAAATATATTTTTTCCCTGCAAGTTGCTTTTCTCATGATCTGGTTATTCCCACCACCTGCCCTGTCCTGTACAAGGTGTTTTTAGGAAAATACCACACAAAACGTGACCCTGTTTAAGCATAATCCCCTGATTTCTTTACTGCACTAAGAAACTGTTCGTTCTTACTCACATATATTTATAATTTCATTTAATTAAACTTACACAAGGCAGTTTTCTAAGAAGATTCAAGGCACTTCTGTAATTGCACAGTGACAATGAGGAAAACCAGAACCCCTAAATATAGCTTCTATAGATCCCTAAATATAGCTTATTATCCAGGCACTTGGGGAACCAGATAGGTCCACATGGAAAAGAGCCTCAGGTTGAGGCTTAGGGCTTTGGTTTTCTCTGCATATTTTTAAAACAGGGTTAAAATTCTTGTGGCATTTTGGGGATGGGATTGTGGGGGTGTTTTATGGTTTGTTTGGGTTTTTTTGTTTGGTTGGTTGTTTGTTGGTTTTGTTTTAAACACTTGTCCAAGTGCCAGAGTGGTTTTGAAGCATTTCGTCAGATTCTGCCTTTGGTTTTGTTGTTGTGACTCTTGAACTCTCAAGTCCCTCTATACCTGTTTGACAGTAGTGCAAGCTGTAGTTGTTTCCTGTGAGGGATTTTCAGAAATGAAATGGAATGAGAAACAGCTAAATTGTAGTTGCTGGAAGAGTAAACTTACAGCAAACTGGACACAAGCACTGGTCTCCCTTAGGACACTTCTTATTTAACGACAGCAACAATTTTCTCTTTTTTAAAGATAATTTTTTTTACAGATAAAGATTTTTATTTTTTTTAAGATAAATCTCGTGTGCTAGTTCTGTGTGTTGCAATAGAGCAGTTCTGTGCTGTTAGAGTATCCCATGAGCCTGGAGAAGGGGAAGGATGGGCACAGATCTCTGCTCTCTGACCAGGGACAGCACCCAGGGAAGGGCTGGAGCTCCATCAGGGGAGGGTTAGGGTGGAGATCAGGGAAAGGTTCTTTCCCCAGAGGGTGCTGGGCACTGCCCAGGCTGCCCAGGGAATGGGCACAGCCCCGAGGCTGCCAAAGCTGCAAGAACACTCCCAGGGGTGCTCAGGGTGGAATTGTTGGGGTGTCTGTGCAGGACCAGGAGCTGGATCAATGATCCTTGTGGGTCTCTTCCATCCCAGGAGATTCATAGAATCCCAGACTGTTGTGAGCTGGGAGGGATCTTAAAGCCCAGCCCTTAAAGCTACCTCCCACTGTCCCAGGTTGCTCCAAGCCTTGTCCAGCCTGGCCTTGGGCACTGCCAGGGATCCAGGGGCAGCCAGAGCTGCTTGGGCACCCTGTGCCAGGGCCTGCCCACCCTCACAGGGAGGAATTCCCACCTAATCTCTAATCTAACCCTGCCCTGTGTGATTCCATTCCAGGATTCTCACCCGTGGCCATTCACGTTGGGATAGAGAGGAAAGAAGGAGGAGGAGGGGAGGGAGTTGGTAGAATTGGGCCATGGTAAAATATAGACATTTTTAAAGATTTGTGCTCCTATCTTCTCAGAACAAAAGCAACCCGCTTTTATCGCGCCCGGCAGAGGTTTCGATAGCAAACGCTGCTATCCTGACATCCCCAGCCTGGGCAGCTCCCAGCCTGCGGCTCGGGGGTGGCTCCGGAGCGGCTGCGGCTGCCGGGATCCCCCGGGATGCTCCGCCGGGATATCCCGGAGGGGCTGTCCGTCCCCGCCGGCAGGCTGTCTGTTAGTCCGTCCGTCTCTCTGTCCGGTTTGTCCGTCCGTGCCCCCTCGGGGGCTGTCCCGCTGCCGCCCCGCGGTTCGGGGTTGGTTCATCCTCCCCCTGCGCTCCCTGGCAAAGCGCGTTGGGAACCAGATAAGCACAATCTGGTGTGTGAGCGGGAGGGTCTGGGCTCCTGCCTGCCTTCTTCTTTTTTTTTTTTTTTTTTTTTCTTCCTTCTTCTCCTTTTTTCCTTTTTTCCACTCCTTTCCCCTCCCCTCACGAGAAGCCCCCAGCTCCCGAGGTACCGCAGACAATGGAGCTGATGTGCTGGTACAGGAGGAGCTGATTAACGGGGGAGGGGGGAAAGGGGAAAAACAGGGAAAAGGGCAAACGCCTGCAGCCCCGTGTGCTGAGATCGCAGCTCTGCTCTGGGTACCGGGCAGTGGTGCCAGAGCCCATCGAGATAATTGCCTGCATTTTCAGAAGTTCTGGGAGCTCTAAGGATGCTTTCCAAGGGTCCATCAAAGCCCGCAGCTGGGATTGCTCCACGCTGTTAGTCCGGGGGCTCTCAGAACGGCCTGAAACAGCCGAAAGGAGAAGTGGGATTTCTGTGTAACACCAGTGATCCCGGTAGGACTGGGGGCTGTGGGAGAGACGAGCGGCAAGCGGGATCAAAGAGCGCCCATGAATCCGTGTCCTTTGTGCGCCCGCCTCTTTGTGGGAGCGGGGCCCGGGGGCTGCAGGTGCTGAGGCGGCTGCGGGGCTGCCCCGGCTGCGGGGCGATGCCACAGCCCCGGCATGCAGCCGCGGGGACAGCCGGCTGCTGCTCCGCGCTTGACTCATTCAAACCCTAACAAAAAAGTCTTGTGTCGCTAAAAGCCCGCTGCAGACCACGGTGGCGGCGGCAGGAGTGCTGGAAAATGCTGAAGTTAAAGGCCTTCTGCTTGGATTACTGGCAGTTTTTATGTCTCCAGCCTCTCCATGGTTTCTATAAAAGGTAAGAAAACGTTAACTCTGCAACGCTATTCAGCACATGATGCCACCAGGGTTTTTCCTCGCTGTTGTGCTCCCTGGGAGAAGGGAGAAGGGAGTGGTAGGCAATTAATGAGAACTTGTGACAAAGATTGTAAAGCTGCTTCTTTCTTTTTTTTTTCTTTTTTTTTTTTTTTTAATTGCTTTAATTATCAGCTGCTGTTGTCTCTGTGCATGCAGATGTGAAGGTGAGGGTACTGTTTGGTTTTAACCTCTACTTTAGGTCACATCACCTAAGACTCAGGACTTTTTCTTCCCTGCTGTTTTATCCTTAGGCACAGTAGCTCATGCTGGAGTGTCCACACTGTAGACGACACTGGCAGATTAATTGAAATGTCATGGGAATTTATGGAACGCAGAGAAGACCCTTTATTTCCCTGAGATATTTAGCAATATAACAGTTCATCTTTCCTCTCCCTCCCAGCACAAAGTGCACATCAGAGTCATTCAGAGCAGTGGGCACTTCACTTAGACAGGTCTGACACCCAGCTTAAATGATGGATGGTGAATGGTGATCCTAAAGAATAGGTCTGGGTGTCAGATGTATTGAGCTTGCCTATTTAATGGAACAGCAAAATAAGCAATTCCATTTAACATGTCCCTGAACTTACCCTGATGCTTTTTAATCTACACTTCGTTTTCCTTGCTCCTGATTTACGCTGCTGAGCAGAGGGAATTGGATGGGTTTGAATTTGCTGGGGGGGAAGTGGGGATCCCTTCGCTGTGAACAAAACCCGTGCAATTCTCTAAAACAGGATTCCGTTCTCCTTACGTACACTTTCTGCCCTGGCTACCTATTGTCAGCCTACAGAAAGTGCTTTGTACTAAATGCTAATTGCAGTTGAATTTTTCATGCAGCGACTGAAGGCTGGAAAAGGGAACTGTTCCAATCTTTTTCAAGGTTTCAGGGGTGCCCCGCACTTTCTGCATTGAGTAACATGGGACCCTCATCTGTGACCATTGGCCTGTGAAGTTTCAAAAGATAGCTTTATTCTCCTCTCCTTGGAGTTTTTCACAGATTCCACTGCCAAGCCAAAAAATTCCCAACCTTGTCCCAGCCCATTGTGATGTTTTCCTTGCTGAGAAACCATATAAAATAATAGAAATGGAGCCAGACTGTTTTGACACAAATAAATACTGAACTCGAGCTTTCTGTCTTGGGTTCTTGGCGAAATCCCAGCTTTGTGGCAAATGAATTACTGGGGAGTTATTCTACATCTCCTAATGCAAACCCTTGCAATAGGGCTGCCCATTTATTTCCTTCCAGAGAATTAATTTACTTGCCATCACAGCCGGGATATGCTTGAATCTTCTGTCTGCATGAGCATCACTAAAACCAGGCCTTAAGCACTTCAGCACCACATAGAGGCACTTTGTTCTCATCTTTTTAAGAAAAGAAAATTGAAGGAAAGTTGTGACTTCCTCACATTTGAAACAAAATAATTTGTTGGTTAAAGCACAAACAAGTGTGAAAAGCAGGTGCTGCAGAATAATAAACCTTAAATGTAAGGAAGTTCATCTTAAAAAGAAAGAAAAAAACCTTCTGGAAACTTTCAATTACTTTTTATTAGTGATTGTAAATTGTTTAAAATGCTCTTGGAAAAGAGCCCAGGGGCAATGGGGAGGGTTTGTGTGTGCCTGGTGTACATATTTCCTATTTTTTTGTATAAAATGAGGTAACAGATAACCAAAACAGGACTTGGGTAACATTTCCATGGAGTGACGGTGCTCTTTCCTTATGTGCACTGCCTCACTCTGATTTTCAGTTGCAGCCACTGTTCAGAGCTGTGGAAAATGTTCCTGGTTGCTTTGGAAGCTGTGACTTGCTGCTCCATCGTCGGATGTCCAGCTGTGTTTTCCAGCTTTTATTATTCAGGGAATTCTTGTGGGTTCATGTCCAGAGAAGGGAATGGAGCTGTGGAAGGGTTTTGGGTGGCTGAGGGACCTGGAGAGGGGCTCAGCCTGGAGAAAAGGAGGCTCAGGGGGGCCCTTCTGGCTCTGCACAACTCCTGACAGGAGGGGACAGCCGGGGGTTCGGGCTGTGCTCCCAGGGACCAGGGACAGGAGGAGAGGGAACGGCCTCAGGATGGATATTTGGGAAAATTCCTTCATGGAAAGAGTGGTTAAGCATTGGAACAGGGCAGTGGTGGAGTCTCCATTGCTGGAAATGTTCAGAAGACACACGGATGTGGCACTTGGGGACATGGCTCAGGGGTGAGGGAATGATTGGACTCAATGATCTTTGAGGGCTTTTCCAGCCAGAATTCAGTGATTCTGGATCTGCTGCCTAGCCTGGACAATTCTGATTTTTGGTATAATTTTATTTTGCTCTGGGGTGAACATCCATGGAAGTGAAATCCATGGGCTTGAAGAGAATTCCGTGCAGGGTGTGTTGGGGTTTGTGGTGGCCCCATTGCCCAGAGCTGTGGGGCTGGGACAAGGAAAATGAGCCATTCCCCCTCCCTGGCTGTGGCTGCAGTGCCAGCTGGGGCACTGCAAGCAAACACTGAGTCTGGGTGATGGGAGAAAGGAGAACTAGGACAGGTTTTCAAGTTTATTTATGTATACAGGGTAAAAAATCCAGCTCCAAAATAGCAAGCTGGGCATGTGGCAGTCCTAAAGAAATGCCAGGTAAGGGGAGACACCATGTATACAGAGAGAGCTTCTCTGGAGTCTATGCTCTCAGCACAGCCAGGGGAAGGGTAAACTGGGAGAAATCCAAGCACACTTTCAGTCTGTTCCTTGAATTTGGCAGCACCTGCAGTAACCAGGACTTTGTCCATCCCATGTATGTTCACAAAACAAAGTTACTGCAAGGTAACAGTGCTTGTGCCTCCAGTAATGTGTTTGTAAGCCAGCAGCCTGATTTATCCAAGTGTCAGCAAATTGCAGAAAGCAAACTCGGGGGACTGGGGTAGAAACCTGCTCCAGGAAACGTTTGGTAATTCAGTGATTCATGAAAATGAGATTTCAATGCTCTTCAGTTGCCGGTAGCACTGAATGCATTTTGGTCAGAACCTTTCACTTGAGGGCTGCTTTTGGTACCCTCTGAATACAAACACTGAGGGTGCTGAGATGTTTCTGTGGCAGATTAAAGTGTAAGATGAGCGAATTGCTGTCAGGTTCCTGTGGGCTTGGCAGGATGAACGCCTCATGCTTTACTTCCAGGATTATTATAAATCCATGTGAGTCCAGGTTTAGCATGTGAAAGTGAAGATTTTCCTTAGCCAGGGGGGAAAGCTCCGTGCTGTGCTGCTGCCAGCTGGTGGGTAATAGCCCAGGCTAGAAATTGTTACCATTAGCATTGCATTAAAGATCAAGCAGAAGGTGAGGAAATGTGTGACTGGCACCGAGGGCAGCTGTAATTTGCAGATTTTCCCTCCCAGAATGTCTTCTCTCTTCTGGCTAAAACAGGAGGATTTCAAAAAACATAAAACAAGTGCCAAGTCTGTAAAGGCTGTTTTATTGGAATGCTTTGTTTGGCAAACAAAACTGTTTTTAAATTATTTCTTGTCATTTTCAATTTTTCTTTCATCTGTTTGGTCTCTATAAAGGAGGCACGAGTCCCTTCCAGAGCAATTAGGGCCATTTGTAATGAGCTACCCCAGTGGAATAAGCAAAGGGAGAGGTGGTTGGCTCTTTCAAGCCAGGGATTAGCTGGAATTGTTTCTGCCACCCTTCAGCTGGGACTCACAGTTCTAGCACCCTGATTCAGGATAGGATGATTCATGTGCTTGAGCCCATCTCTGGGCAAAATAGGTCTGTATTTTGGTGTATGATTCATTCCCATGAGGATGTTTCAGTGTTGATTAAAAATGAAAATGCTTTCATGAATTGGCTTGTTAGGAGCAGTTTACTGCTGCCACCCTGAAATATCAGAGTATCTGAGTGTCAGAAGGTACTTGAAGCCACTCTGATATTGCACTCTGCAGGGCACCTGCAGCTCTGTGCTCATCCTCTCTCCCACTGTCTTATCCTAGAAAAATGTGTAGCATTTGAAGCCATGAAAGGAATTGCCAGCCTTAATTTAGATGCTGCTTCAAAGGCAGCACACGGGGGCTTGAAGTGATCTGTGTCAGAGCTGTCCTTTGGGTTAACCCTTTGTTAAAAAGAATGTGCTTTGAGAGGCTTTGTTCCTCATTCCTGGCGTTGCCAGCGTGGACTCTTCTCTGGGGTTGTGTGAGGTGGCTTCAGATGTGTTGGGTAACTGGCACAGAGCATGCTGCTGCTCCCTTTAAGGGAAAGGCAGCATAAAAAAAAGGTGTAAAGAACTCCCTGGCCATGGGTCACTACATAATTAAATTCATTATTTAAAAAGACATTTCATGAAGGGGGAAGAACTTGTATACAATCCTATAATCCCACATTCCTGGAGGTGATGGCTGCATACTAATTACAGACCTCAGGAACAGGAGGAAGGGAAAAAATCCTTCAAGTTCTGGTTCATGAGGGCAGGGAAGTGCTTTTGCACAGTGCTGGGCAGTGATGTCAGTGGGTTTGTGCATGTCCTTGCTGACACTTAAACTGAGCTGCTTTGCAGCATCTCAAACAAAACAAAAGCAAAGTGGGTGGGGAGAATTACTGGAGCTCTGCCTTGAACTTACGTTTGGAGTTCACCATATATGTTGGTAGAAACAAATAGAGTTTGCTTTCACTCGACAGTGACTTCATCCAGAGCAGGGCTGAGTCATGTGCCCCTGGAGCAGCTCCCTCTCCAGAGGATCCTTTGGCCAGGCTGCTGCAGCTGCGGAGCAGCTGAGAGCTTCCCCCACTTCCCAAATCCACTCCCTCTGCAAGCACAGCCTGCAAACAGCACACATTGCAGTATTCCCACCATCAGCATAAAAATGATCAGGAGCAAACCCTCAAATAAATGCACAAAGTAGCAAACATGCCTTAAAAAGCCATCAGAGGATTTCTCTGTGCTTGGGAAAGTGATTCCAAGTTGAGAAATTTCAGTGAAGATACACCAAATACCTGCTAATCTGGTGGAAGCTTTCCTTGCCATGTCATTAATGGCTCTCTGTGTCTGAAAAAGTCTTTGTGCAGGTGTTCATTGCTCACATGCCTGAAATCCACACTTCTGGTTTGCCTGGTACACCTCTGTGGCTGAGCCAAACCCTGCACCAATCCGTTGGGCTGTGATGCCTCCCTGGACCAGTGCTGGAACTGGGTTAAACTGGGTTTCACACCTGACAGTTCTTTGTGTGTGTGCCTCCCTTTTCCCCTCCCTTTTCCCCTGCCTTTTTCCCTCCCTTTTCCCTCCCTCTTCTCTGGTTTTTCCCACATTTCCCCTTCCTGCATTTCCCTGCCTTTTCCCTCCCTCCCTTTTCCCTCCCTTTTTCCACCTTTCCCCCTTTCTGCCTTTTCCCCTTTCTGCCTCTTCCCTCCTTTTCCCACCTTTCCCGTGCCTCTCAGCAGTCCTCATGACATCAATTCTCCAGGCTTCCTAAAACTTTCCATTTCTCCACCCCCTTCCCTCTCACCCAGGAACCATCTGTGAGCCCTCAGGTTCTCCCTTTCTCACTCTTGCACAGATTTTAACCTTCCACAGACAGCTCTGAAGGCTGATGTGGGGAAATTTTTGAAACTGGGGTGCCTGTGCTGGGAGTTCTTGCCCTTTAGCTGGATCCCTGGAGCACTCAGAGTTTGCCAGGCTTTTCTTTCCCTCTCCAGTCTCTCCTGTATTTGGATGCAGCTGATGGGCAGCCCCTGGAGCAGTCACATTTTAATTGTGCCTCTGGCTCCGTGCCCTGCAGAGGGGAATTGGAAGCTTTCTGAGTTCCCTTTGATCCTTGTCCAAGTGTGAGTCACAGCACAGGGAGCCTGGTGGTGCCCTGGAGACATCCCAGGAGTCTCTCAGAAGCTGCAGCCTGGAGGGTGGTGGAGGGGCTCTGCCAAGGATCCCAAACTCTCCAGCCTTTAGGGGTGAGGGGAGATGCCCTTTACCAAAATGCCGAGTCCAGGCTGGCTTTGTTCCCCAGGAGGACTGGCATGTGCATGTCACTGCTGTCAGCTCCCAGGAAACACCAGGGTTTGCATTTCCTTAGGAATGTTGTGAAAAATCAGCAAAGGAGGTTTCAAAGGGAATGGAAGAAAATGCAGCGAAGGCTGGGAAGAAAATAGTGGTGAAGATATTTTATTAAAACCTCCTAAGTCAAAATGTTGGCTTGTTGCAGGTTGAAGAGTTAAAGATGCCCCAAGTAGTCCAAAAAGCCAGAATGCTTTTTCAGAGAAAAAATTAAACTCCATCTATTGGTATGACTCCTTGCAATCCTTAATTGGTAATAGCTGTTGTATAAGGGGAGTGCTACCTAAGTTAAAAATAGGTCTGGGACTGCACTGACAACCCAAACCAGGCTGGCTCTAGCAGTCACATTTTCCTTTTGTCAAATGACCTACAAATGTAACATACATCAGGACAGAAATGCTGTCAAATCCTGGTTTGGGACCATTTCATTGTGGTGAAGCTTCAGAAATCCAGGCAAATTGTGTTCCTCCCCTGGAGGGCAGCAGCAGGGCAGGTTCCCTGTGGCAGGGATGTTGTGCTGAGCTCACTCAGGCTGCGCCTGCACACACTGATCACCTCACACGCTATGGGTAAGGGGATGCTGCCATCCAGACACCCAGCTTTATCCAAATCCAAAGCAGATCCATTGTCCTGGGTGCTGCTTTGCTGTGGCCTCCTCTCCCTGCTTGTACCCACCCACCAAGCTCTGCTTATCCTCCTGCAGGCCCTGCTGCCAAGCAGGAGTGGCTCTCCAGAGGGGGGAGAGTGATGGAGTGTGAGACTCCAAATTGAGCCCTGCCTTTCTATTAATAGCATTTAAAAGTAACACACCACCTCCAACTTGTAAAGGAACCTCAGCTCCAGCATTTTTAAATACTTAGAGTGATTTATGTCCCTTGTGGTGTTTTTGCCTGCAGCAGCTTTGTTTCCAATGTGAAAATTAGAAAATAAATTAAAAACCTCCCGTTCCTCAGAAACGGCCTCATGCTGTGCCAGGGGAGGTTTTAGGTTGGATATCAGGAAAAATTTCTTCACTGAAGGGGTTGGAACAGGCTGCCAGGGCAGTGGTCGAGCCCCCATCTGTGGAGGGATTTAGATGTGTGGATGCGGCACTTGGGGACATGGATCAGTGGTGGCCTTGGCAGTGCTGAGGAATGGTTGGGCTCAATGATCTTTGAGAACTTTTCCAACCTAAATGATTCTGTGATTCTATTCTGCCTTTCCTTCCCTCCCCAGCCCCCAGCAGTGGGGTTTTCAGGGATTTCTAACTGCTCTCCATTGCTCTGGGTTCCCTTAGGAATCCAAACCATTGGGAGAATCCCATTATTGTCCCTAAAATGGGTGGCACGTGCTTGGCAGTGGCCAAGTCGAGGGCTTTGACAAACTTAGTGAATTTTCCCCAGTGTTGCTGTGATATTGATTCTCCCAACTGTCTCCCCTGCCCTGCAGCAGCTCCCTGCTCCTGTGTGCAGTCAGCAGAACCAAAGCTGTGTGTCTGTCTTGGTGTTCCAGACTGCCTTGGTGCAAACCCTTCTGCATTTGCAGCTCCCCTGCAGCCCCAGCAGCTGAGCAGAGCCTTTCTGCTGACCCTGCAGTTCAGTGGGACCCACCTTCAGCTGCCTCCATGCTGTGCTCAGCTCCCAAAAGCCACAGCATCATTTCTGATGGTTAGTGGTTGTGGCTGTTGGAATTAAAGATTTCCTTCTAGAAGAGGTGCCAAATGTTGTGCAAAGCTGAGAGTCACTTTCCTTGGTTTACAGGCAGCAACATGCAGGTCCAAGGCATCCAGTGTGGCCACTAGTGATGCTGGGTTTGGAAAAAACAGTCCTGAAGTGGGCAGAAATTTTGGAAGGAGGCAGAACTTCTCCTTGCACCTTCCTGTTGCAGGTTGGGAGGACTCAAGAGCTTGTGTTACATGGGGCACTGTCATCGGTCCAGACACACAGGGCTGCAGGGAGGGAGAGCTGCTCTGGGTTCTTGCAAGCAGGGCAGAGCTAGGAGAGGTTTCCAGGGAGAAAAAAAAATCAGCAAATGAGTAAATCTGCGCAGGGAGTTGAGCTCGGGTGGGTGCAGTGATGTGCTGCGAATGGAATCTGTTTTATTGTGAGAGGAAGAGATAAGTGATGAAGTTCTCATCCACACCCAGAGGGGAGGAACAGCCCAGGCAGGCAGCTCCAAACAGCCCAACCTGTGTGAGTGTGGGGCTGCAGTGTCACTGCAGTGGTGATGGGTGCTCAAAATGGAAAATCCATGTCCAGGGCAGACACGGCCCCTGCAGGGCTGGGGCTCATCCTGGTTGTCCTGAAGGGAAGGCAAACAAGGCTTCCAAACAGTGAAATCACTTGACATGCAAATGTCGGCCTTGTTTGGGGCACGGTGATGTCGCTGGAACAAAGGGCAGGGAAGTAAACAGCCAGACAAAAGGGCCTCACTGTCCCACTGCTCCTCTGTTCCTCAGTGGGATTTTTCTGGCTACTGACAAACAGCTCATGTGCCCAGTTCCTCTTGGCCATCCCTTCTGGGGCCTCCTCGGTGATGATACTCCAGAGGAGCTGCTTTTAGAGAAAATGAGAAAATCAGGTTCTATTAATCTCCAGCTCTTCACAGCAATCAGCAGCTATTCCCTGGTGCTGCTGGCACATCCAGCCAGGCCCTGCCCTCCCGGGCTCTGCAGGATGCTGTGGGCTTGAATATTCCCCTCAAATATCATCCCAAGGAGCATCTCACACCAATCCTTTCTTCATATTTGCAGCAGAATAAATAGCACTTTCTCACAGCAGAGATCTAATCACAGAACTGAGCTATGACTTATATTAGCTCATGATGTGATTTGCACAGTATGCAGCATTTTCTGGATGTGTATTAAATTATATGTCTTTCCTGCATAACAACAATAATAGTAACAAAAAAAAAAATATTCCCTGCTGGCTTAGAGGAGAAGCTACTTGGATTTGTCCAGGTCTTCTGGGAAATCAGTGGACAAGCTCAGCTCAGGAGCTGAAATACACTCTACACTATTTAATGGTCTGGTTTTCATGGGAAGTGCTGCAGCAATGATTTAAAAACCAAACCAAATAAAAAACCAGTCCCCCTACAGCATCTCACCTCTGCCCCATGATGTTCCCTTGTTGTTTTAATTCCTTTGGTCACTGGTTGTGCACAAAGTTTAGAAACGTGGCTGAAGGAAGTGATGAAAACTCTGCCCTCTTGTACATCTCATCTACTGAATCTATCTTTAGAGACAGATAAAAACAGTATTCCTGCAGATGTTGGTGCTGTCAAAATATTGGGACTGCAGGGGAATCAAGGAGGGTGTAATCTAAATACGTCAATTACACTGAGGGCTCAGGTTTGAGCTCAAAGAGAGGGAGGGAGCTGGCACAGCTGAGGGTGCTGTTTGATACCTCTGTGCTGCACAGGAAAGAAACTACTACTTTTATTCTCTTTATATAATGGGATTATTTATGCCAGATGAAATCTTGCAAGTGTACAGGGTACAAAAACCAAAAAATCTCTCCTGTAGGCACTTCATCTCTGAAATGAGGGAGGGAAGGGAAGGGACAGGGTTCAGCTGGGCTGCCTGAACTTACATAGCTTTTTCCAGCATTGAAATGTATTTCTGTGATTATGTTAGAAACAGATGTATAAAAGTTTTCTAATGTAATTTTCCTTCATTAAGGCAGCTGATTTAAATGTACAGTGTGCTATGGAACTTGGTGTGACTTTTCCTAACCAGCCATCAATAGCTTGCTCCAGGAACAATTATCAGGAACTCCTAAAGCAGAATGTATTTCAAAGAGTGGGAACAGTCACGAGACCCTGGGGAAAATGGCCTTGGAGAAAATGGAGTTATGCAACAGCAAACAGACAGTTAATCACGGACTGATTCTGCTCTGTGAAGAAACAGCATGAACTTGGTTTCTTGCTTAATTAAGTTTTATAATATAAACATGTATCTGATGTCCAGAAGGGCCCCTGATAATGGTGCTGTTGACCTGTGCAGAGAAGGGAGTGTGGGCTGAGCAAAGGCTCAAGGAACTTTAATCTGTCAGAGCAACAGCTCTGACTTTCAGGGTGGTCTTGGAGATGCCAGGGCAGGATTTAAAGGGCTGGTCTCTACAAGAACAGTAACAATACTTTTTTCTAAACTTTTTGCTGTATGAGTGTGTGATGGGGCTTCAATTCATTGACACTTTTAGCAATAAATGCTGTGTGTTTAAACTTAGCACAGCAAAAGGATTCCACATACATAATCTATTTTTGGGGGGTTTTTTGGTTGATTAGGGAGTTTCTTGGGTTTTCTCGGGGGTTTTTTGTTTGTTGGTTGGTTTGGGGTTTCTTTTTAATCAGATTTTGCCGTTTTACTGCTGCTGTCATTTCCAGGCTGGGTGTCACAGCTGATACTCAGCACTGAAAGCCAGGACTTCTTCGTATGCCTTCAAATCCAGCTTTGGAAAATGACTCATTACTTTTTTTTTGGCACCAAAAAGTTTATTACAGTACAAAGAAAATTCTGCAAACAGCTGAGGGTTCCTCCAGCCCGAGGCATTTGATGGAGCATGTCCTGGGTCAGCACTTACAGCTCTCGTAAGGGATTTTCTGGAGCAGTATGACTGGGCTGGGGGTTTTCTGAAGTGGAATAAATGGGAATAACTTTCGCAGGTGCTACCTAGGTAGGGTGTTCTGACTTGGCAGCTCGGAGCAGCAAGTGTAACGCGGAGCTTTCTGAACAGCCTCTAATAATCTCTTCTGGCTTGCAAATAATGTAAACACCGAATCTTATAAATCACGGAGAAAGGAGTAACCCGAGACTTCAGATGGGAAAGCTGCCTTCCCTGGGAGTTCACTTGAGTGGAGGTCGGAGGAATCACTTGGAGTTGGTGAATCAGAGCTGGGCTGCTGCCTGAGCTGGGGCTGGCTCTGCTGTGCTGCCGAGCCCTGTCCTGGGCTCCTGGAATCCTCTGCTTTGCAAACGCCACGGGCAAGGTCATGAAGGGGGATGGCAGTGCCATGTGGAACCTGATGTGGAAATACTGCATTTCTGTCAGGACGATCAGGTACGGGGGCATTTGTAAAACTTTGTTTTGGGAGGCTGAGAGGTGCATGTGTGGGAGCTCGCCCGTGCTGCTGCTGCTGCTGGTCTCCTGCTCCCTGCAGAGTTAACTCTCAGGGAGCAGGAGAGGGCTCAGCTCTCTTCGAGGGCTGTTAAGGTAAATTCTTCTTCCTCAGACTTATTCTAAACATGCAAAAAGAAAAATGACAGGGTTATTGCAAAGAAATCTTCCAGGAATGTGGAGTTTTCTGTCTCATTTACAAGCAGGAGAAAGCAGGAATATGAAAGAAACCTTATTTTAGTGAGTGAAAATTCAAAAATTCTACTTCTCTCCTGAATGCTTGCCTGTCATAATTTTCTGTCTGTTCGGTCTCTCAAATCCAGAGGTTGAGCAGCTGTTCTTGGCACTCTGCAAGCATCACTTGTGGGGAAGGGGGGTGAAAAGAAGGTGGCTTTTTGGGCAGGATAAACCCCTGGGTTCAGTGTCTGTTGTCTCCAGGCTGGTGTGGTCTGTGAGCCCACTTGGGCAAAGCCAGGGGCTGAAGGAGGGGCTGGGCTGCGGGTGCTGAGCCTGGCTGGGCACAGCCCGGGGTGTTGGACACTGCTCCCTGCCAGGAGCAGCTGCCCAGGATTCCAGCAGAGCTCATGGCAGGAATGAGAGACACTTGATAATTGTTCTTCCTCACCGCGATTTTTTGTATATTTTTAAATAGTTTCCCAGTCCTAGGCCTTGGTTTCTTGGGGGGGGCAGAGCTGTGTGGGTTAAGTGGTACCTTTAGCCATGCCAGGTCCCCTGGAGAGGTCGTGTAATCCAAGTAATTACTGCATTTCACACTGCATAATTATTCCGGGCTGAGGAAATAGTTTAGAGAGCCTGAATTCCTACATGGACTCTCATTACAGCTCTGAATGAAACTCTGGAAGGCTTTTTATCATCGGGGTACCAAAATAAAGCTAAGAGATCCCTTAGTTCCCAGCAGAGTCAATATAATAGAAACTGGCAATAATCCCCAGGAGAGGATTCGATTAAGATAAAAATAATTTTATTTATGATCTGGGTTTCGAATCAGAAGCAGAGGGAAAGCCTGAAAGAAGCATGCAAGTGCAGTCTTTGTAGTCTAGATGTTAATCCCAAACTCGATGCTGCTGGAACTGCCTGAGACAAGTCCTGTGCAAGCCCCTCAGCCCTGAGGGTGGATGATCCTAGGAAAACTACAAGTTCCTCAGAGGCCTGGGTGTGGTGATTTTCCTGAAGTTTGACATGTAAACTGTGATGTCCTGTAAACAGCCAGTTCTTTATTTCATCAGTGACCTTAGTGCTGTGTAGGGTGGGTTGAATATTAGCTGAGTTATTCACGGCAGGGCTTGTTTATAGAGCTGTTGGTGGCTCTCACAGGCAGTGAAACGCAGAGTAACAAGAGGATTTTCAATGAATGTTTTTGGTTGTTTTGACAGATCCTATCTTCCTTTGGCAGCAACACCAAGAAGCTAAAGAATAAAAAAAAACGAGTTTTCCTTTGTGGAAAAAGTTCTCTAGCACCCTGAGTTGCTTTTGTGACACAATTCAGAGACCCTGGAACTCTCCCTGTGCTTTGGGAGACTCCAGCAACCCCTCAGACTCAGGGCTCAGGTTCTCATCCATCCTTCTCCTTCTGCTTCTTCTCTCTTTCCTGGGAAGCTCTGGCGCCTGTGCAGCCCTCGCTGGAGGTGCCAGTGAGCCTGGCTGTGCTCTGGAGCAGCAGCGGGAGTTTGGTGCTGCCCTGCCCTGCTGGGATCCTCCCTGCCCACCCCGGTGCCCCGCGCTGGGCACCAGTCCGTGCCTCCACTACACTGGGCCGCTTGTCCTGCAGCCCTGATGAATAGGGCATTTGTGCCTGCCTGAGAAAACAGCCCCACTCCAAAAGGAAAATGAGGCTTTAGGGTTGATCTTATTTGCATTGGACTGCAGCAGCTTTAGGAAAACATACTTGACTGAGCCTTTGTTGCCTGTTCTGGGCTGCGAGGCCTGCAGGCCTTGGCCTGTGCGTGTGCTGGGGAGTGCAGGGCCGGAGCGCAGCCCTGTGGGGCCATGGCTGTCTGCAGGGCAAACACGGGTGCACAGAAAAGGCTTCAGGCCTAGGGGAGTCCTAGGTGGTGCTGGAATAAGTTTAAGAGAGAGCACTGTGGAAATACACTGCACTGCCTAAAAATAATGGTGCCTTTTTTCCTGCTGGGGGCTGTTGGCCAGCTCCTAGAGCACAGTTGCAAAAGATAAAAAGACGAAGGCATTTCTCTGCTGTTGTGCCAAAGCTGAGCTTGTTGCACTTAGCGTGGAACTTGTGTCCTTGCAGAGCTCATTTCTTGGAGCCAGGGAAGCCTCACTACTGCCAGGTTATTTCCCAAGGCACAGCAGGGGAGAGTCCCACCATGGTCTGGGTTGAAAGGGACCCTTAAAACTCATCCAGTGCCACCCCTGCCATGGGCAGAGACATCTTCCACTGTCCCAGGCTGCTCCAAGCCCTGTCCAGCCTGACCTGGGACACTGCCAGGGATTCAGGGGCAGCCACAGCTGCTCTGGGCAAGAGGGGCAGGGTTTGGCTGAGCCCCATAGCGGAGAACAGGGTAATCCCCGAGCCCCAGGACACTGCCACCCAGACTGGTGTTCCCAAGGGGAGAGTTGTCATTCCTGTCCTGGCACTGGTGGGATGCAGGGTGATTGTCCCTTCCCTTGCCCAGCAGTGGTTTGTGTCCCACCAGGGGTTTGGTGTGACCTTGGTGGCTGCAGTCCCTGCCTGCACCAAGATGCTCAGTGTTTCTGCCCAGAGTTTTGTCTCCCGTGTTTCTGGGATGGGAACAAGGGTGTGTGCCACCCCCTGAGGAGGTGCAAGTGTGGCAGTGGCCGTGCTGTCACCACAGCCCTGCGGAGTCCCTCCCCTCCGTGCTGACTGTCACTATCCCAGTCCATATGCTGAGGGTGACCCTGCCCTTCCATTCCTTGGAGGCCTCTGAAGTGAGGGGCTGTGGCACTAAAAAGTCGCGCTCTCCTCTTCTGGGGAGCCTTCACTTGTGATACTTGCAGGGAGAAAACTTCTTCAAAATCAAGGAGCTGGCAAAGCCTGGGAGCAGGACTGGGGAAAGCTCCCTTCACCTTTTATTTCTGTTACAGCTGCACTTCAGTGACTCCACGGCTGGGGGACAGGCAAAGGCACAATCAGGGAATTGTTTGTCCATATGTTGAGGTTGGCCCTGTTGTTTGTAGGATCCTGGAAGTTTTGAGGCAGAGGAACAAGTATTGGAGAGGGGTGGGAGCGGACCCTGTGTGGGGAATGGCTCCTCCCTGGTGAGGTCCCTGTGCCAGCCAGCTCCGAGCATGGGGTTAGTGGTTGGAGACTGGAGCCATCTGAATCAGCACATCCCAGCCCGCAGAGAATAAATTACAGGGTTTATAGCAGGGTAACACATAGTTTTCAGCTTGCATCTTCAAGTTCTAGTGCAAGTAATGGAGGAAAACAGTCAATAGTTACTTCTTAGTGCTCCACACATCTGGAAAAAAGTAAGAATTAGTCCTCAGTCTGAGCTGTCTGGGAGTTTCTTCCCTCATTTTCCTTCTGCTACAAACATTTTCCATTTTGGTTTGGTCATACTTTATTTTTAGTTGTCTGCTTGGGCTTTTTTTTTTTTTTTTCCTGAACACTGATGGAACAATGCAGTGATTTCATCAAAGAAAACCAACACCCTGAGCAGTGAAAGGGTCCCCTTTGGACTTTAGTGGCCTTTGGGGCAGCTAGTGGAGCTGGGGTGGTCGGGATGGAGCTCATAAAATTTGGATGCTTGGAGCACATAGAATTTAGTGTAACTTGGGTAGGGGATTGTTGATAAATGTTCTGAGCATCCAGACTGCTCTAAATTACACTGGGATCAGTGCAAAAGTGTGGGCTGGGAGCCAGGGCTGGGCACAGTTTGCTCTGCAGTTCATGGGCAAACATCAGCAGCTGACATGTGACCAGAGATAATGGTGTAGATAATCAGATGTTTCATCTGTGCTTGTCAGTTTTCCCCTGTAATGGCAACTCCAACACCTACCTCAGCTGTTCCTCCTGGCACCTCCAGGGTTAATGTTCGTGAAGCTCACCTGGATAAGGAGAATATCTGTTATGTATTGGAGCAGTGGAGTTGGCACCTTTCATTAAGATCAGACGTTACCAATGTGATTTTCCATAGCTATTTCATGGCTTAAACACTAATGAGAATTACTAAAAATTCATTTATAAGATTAAAAGGAAAAGCCAGAACCCCAAACCCAGCTATATCCATATTTATCTCCACAACCTGTATTTGTATTTAGCTTCTACATGGGTTTCTTTGTCAACTGCAAAATGCTGCACTTGAGAAGCTACGAGACAAAGCCAAATGCAAGTCATTGTTACTGATCTCAGAGCTTTAATACTCAGACAGGGATGGTTTTCTGGAGGCTGTAGTGCCGTGTTTGGGTGTGGTGGGGCTGTGGCTATCCCAGAGCCTCGCTCTGCTGGGAGACGTTCTCAGCCTGGCAGCTCCACATTGCTGGGGAATGTTTGATGCACTCCCAGTGTCAGTGGAACAAATCGTGGCCAGGGTGGCACCACGTTGGTGTCCTCAGAACGCTGTGTTGGGGGTGTGTGTGAGTGTGTCCTGTGCATTTTGCATCCTAAAATGAATTATTTGGGTGAGTGTCTGCCCTGCTGTGCCTGGTCTGTGCACAGGCAGCTGCAGGGAATCACCGTGGCATTAATTCCTCTACCTGGAGCAGCTTGTTCAAGGGCAGAATTATGCTGCTGGGTTCTTGTTTTTTAAAAAAGTCATTGAAGTGTTGCTTGTATTCAGCCAGGGTGGGTGAGTGCTTACACGGCTGAGTTATTTCAATCTGATTGTTCATGTAAATGAGAGGTTTGTGGTTTAGGTTCAGTGAGCTTCAGCTGGTTATGGGTTACAGCCCTCTTAGAGCAGAGGGCTCATCAGCTCCTCCTGCCTTTTTTTTTTTTATGAGCACTCATTAAAATGCTCCCACTTTTACTTCTGTGTGTTCGTCTTGCATTCTGTATTATTATTGATAAAAGCTCGAAATGCACAGGCAGGGGCTGGTAGAGGCAGCAGGTGATTGCAGATTAATCCTTGGTTGAGGGTTGGTGTAAAGCATCAGAGTTTGCAATATTTGCAGGTATTTAAGTGTTTCTGTGCACAGACCCCTCAAGGTGAGGGTGGCTGCCCTGAACAGGCACTGCCAGTGCAGCACTGCTGCTGCTGGGGGCTCCTGGAACTCCCATGTGGCGGTTTTAGGGCAGGTCAGATAATTGCAGGAGATATTCTGGGGCAGGGAGGCTGGACTGGATGACCCCCAGTGCTCCCCACCCAATCCCTGACTCTGGAATGTGGAAGTGATGGGTGAAGGCTGGAGGCTGCCCTCACTCACTGCCCACACCAGCTGCATCTCCAAGGTTCTGTTGTTTCATTGAAAAGAAAAGTATGAAAGGACCAGAAGCAAGCTTAGCTAAGTAGCTGAAAATTACATCAACTATCAGCACTCTTTTGAGTTTTAATGTCTTTGCATTAAAATTACTGCTTCAAAGTTTTGCTCAAACTTTCAGCAGCCCAGGGCTGGACTCTGCCAAGGCTCTGTGCTTGCAGGGTGCAGGGTCTAATGACATGCACTGAAACCCTAGAAGTCAGAAACCTAATCCAGGGCAGTCCAGAGAAGTTAACAGCCTGTTTTATTATTTATTTACACAGACCTTTCCAAAGAGCCTGTTGGAGCAGAACCATGGGTTACTGAGCTGGTAGAATTGTTTGTCTAGTGGTGGAGGAGTTTCATTCTGTTCAAGGCAGCTTTTTGTACTTCAGTGCTTGCTGGAGGTGAGGCATATGGTAAAAATATACATGGCAGCTTTTTGAGCAGAATTAGATTGAGTTTTTTGCTGCTTCCACTGCTGCTCCTGCTTTTCCTTGTCTTCTCAGACTGAGTTAGAAATTGGCATTCAGGCTTTGCTCTGAAAGGGTGCTGCTGCTGCTGTTGTCCTTCAATTACTCAGTTGTTTGTATTTTTGATATTTTTTTAACTCCTGAAGTAACCCATGAGCTTGGATCTTTTTGTTCTGAATGTACAAAGAAATAAATTATATGGGAGGATTCCCTGCTCTTTGTCTTGAACAGAATTACCTTTACAGTGGACTGCAAAGCAAATTAGGTAGGGGGAACATAAAGCTCTGAGCTTATCTGCTTTTAACAAGATCATGCATTTTCCAGAAGGAGTCAGATGACGTTTTAGGAATTGGTAAGTACTGATCAATGTAAAGCCTATGAATCATGTCATTAACATCTGTGGTGGGGATTGATCATAGCATGAAAACGTGGGGTGGGAAATTATTTTAAGGAAACAGTCTTCTGCTTAAATGCCTGGTAAGAGTTTTATTCCTTTCCTAACAGGAATTCATTTTGCTATACAAGTATAGATTCTAATTCTTGCTGTGTTTTTGCTGTCCTTGATGCAATATCTGCCTATTAATCATTTTCTTTGACAGTAATCATAAAACCAGCAGGAATTCATGCAGTAAGCAAAATGTCACACGTTCAGTCATCTTTAGCAGAGACAATAATTCATGGGTGTAATTAACTGCCTGACAGGTATCGAGTGTGTGAGGTGTTTGAAGTGGGCTTGGGTTGTTGGGGGGTTTCCTGTGCTCACCACTGCTGGTGGGGGGTGGCAGAGCTGCTTAATGAGGCTCTCATGACAACTGCAGGAACAGACAAATGAATTAAAATAAAATCAAAGCTCGTCACGTTCCTATTTACCGGCTGGTTAATGACACTTAACTAGAGCTGGAGGTGGGCAAGGCAGGGCAGCCTGAGCTGCTGCATTTCCATGCCGAGTGTGCTGGGGTGTGGAGCTGCAAGCTGATCAATTAACAATTAAATATGCTCCTTAGTTAGTCACACCTGCCTTGGCCTTCTGGAAAAGTCTCAGCAGCGTGCATGGCATTTTGCATTCAATGAATTCTCATTAGCTGGTGATACCAGAGCAAGGAATGATATTCCTTCATGGCATCAGGGGGCCACTTTCATGGTCTGATGGGGCCTGGTCTGTGCAGGGAGAACTCCGTGGCTGGGAATTACACAGGGGAATTACATCCTGACACAGAGCATTCTGGTTCAGCTCTTCTGAAAGCCATTTATTTTCACATAAATTGGTTTTCTAACACGGGAGTCCTCCTGGACACTGCTTTCCCACATCGTCCCGAGGGCTGAATCACAGCCATACTTGTGTCACCATTCACCTTCCTGAGAGCCACTTCACTGTGTTTGGATGGCAAATAAAGCCATCTTTCCAAGGAGATCTTGGAAATCAGGATTGCCTAGGATTTAAGGTTTAAGAAATTAGGATTTAAGAAATTGGAGCACTTAGGCTGAATTGAGGTGGTGCGTGCCCCTGCAGGACCTGTGACATGCAGAGTGCTGGTGGTGGGGCAGGGCTGGGGGACAGCCTGGGCTCAGAGCTCGGCAGTGCTAGCACGTTGTGCCCCCATGACAGGGCACAGGCTGATCCTGCTCTTCTGCTTGCAGCCTGAATGCCTCCTTGGGCTAGAGCAAGAGGCATTTCCAAAACTTTGGGCAGGCTCAGCCCACAGGGAGCCAGAGCGGAGGGAAATGTGACCTTTGTGCTGCTCGGGAGCCTTTGGAATGTGTTCCAAGCCTTGTGGACAACATATGTCCCTGTTCAAAGGACAGTGTGGCTGCAGTCTCCTCTGCTGCCCACAGCCCTGGGTGAGGATCCCTTTGTCTCAGGTGTTTTGAAGGATTGTCCCAGCTCTTACCCTGGAATGGTTCCCCAGCTCTTTCTCCCCTCGGAGCTGCTGGGACAGTGAGTGCCCAGGGTCAGTCCTGCCACAGCCACAGGCACCAGCCTGGCCCAGCTCAAGGTGTCCCTGCCCGTGGCAGGGGGTGGAACAAGGTGAGATTCAAGGTCCCTTCCAACCCAAGCCATTCTGGGGCTCTGTGATGCTGGGAAATGATTCCATGATTATCTCAGTGTCCAGCTGGGAAGCGCTCCCACGGCCGAGGCATCCAGGCAGCTTCAGAGGAAGCTGTGGGAAAGAGATGCTGAGCTTCTGATGCCTCTGAGAAGATAAAAGACACATTTGTACTTTGCCTTGGATGCTCTTATCTAAGAGCAAACCCTGCTTTCCTTTGGGAAGAAGGGCACAGAAGCAATAGCTATTGGCAGATCCAGTTATAAAAAAGCCTTTATAAAACCCATCAAGACTGCCCCCAGGCTGCTATTGTGGGATTTATTGTGTTCCTAAGAAATAGAAGCTGGTTTAATAGAAGTTTAACAAAGAAATTAGAAGATACTGTGTGTTAAATTGCATATTTTTAGTCTTGTGTGTTCATCTTAGGGTTAAAGCTCAATTCCAATTTCCTTGCAACTGTTGGGTGTCCACAAAGGACCTGTAGCTACACAGGGACTCAGCACAGGTCAGTGTGTTTGTATCAGCAGATGTTTGTATGGCTTAATCCTCTTTCATGTTTAAACCAACAAGAGTGAACTATTCCACCAAATCAATGAGATTGGGGCAGATCAATCTATTCAGTACCTTATTACCCATTTGAAATTATCTCCTAATGTTTCAAAATGAGTGAAAACCAGTCACACTGCTTAATCTGACTATTTAGGAGAGCCTAACCCTGCTGCTGTAGTGGGCACACAGCCCTGAATTTAAGCACTTTTCCACAAGGAGCCTTGGAGTGCTCAGCTGTGGGGTTTTTCTGGCCATGGATACAAAGACCTGGTGGTAGAATTTCACTGACTGTATATTTTCAAGTTAATGTAACAAACACTTGTGGAAGAAAGGGGCCATCGAATGCAGATAAAGACTTGACTGCTTTCCAAAGGTTAATTCTTTAAAATTTCCAGTGTTAATTCCTTAAAAACAAACACATGGAGAAGAACACAGACCATAAAGGCAGCCTCTTGAAAGACTTGTCCCAAGTTGTTTCTCCTCTTTCCAGGCTCTGGAACCACTGTATTTTGCAGGTCATTCCACCTGCGCATTTTAAGTGCTTGAGCAGATTTGTTGCTCAGATGATTTGAGTCTCGCACAGTAGCTCAAATCCCGGTCTAAAGGGAGACTAACCCCTTTAATGCCTGTCTTGTTGGTGTTCCTCGGGATAACAATGCGATGTAGAGTGAAAAATGATGCTGGAAAGGGTGTAAGTGACACTTTGTAAGTGCCTTTTGTGCCCCTGCTGTGCTGTCCTGTGTCCTCTCACCCCGTGGTCCCCACATTTGGTTTTGTGACTGTAACAATCCACGGTGAGAGGTAAGGAAAATAATCCACATAAAAACAGGCTGGCAGGGCCATTTCCTCCAAAATAGGGAAACACTGGAGCTTTCATGGAAATTGGGAGTGAACTCCACTGAATGAATGTGCTGTATGTGCCCTTTCAAACAAAGATGGGGCTGGGTGTTCATGCAGAGATATCCAGAATTAAAATCATACGTTTGCAGTGTTCCAGGCCAGGTTGGACAGGGCTGGGAGCAACCTGGTCCAGTGGAAGGTGTCCCTGCCATGGCAGGGGGTTGGAATGAGATGGGCTTTAAGGTCCCTGCCCACCCAAACCAGTGTGGGATTCTGGGGTTCCTTGTTAATACAAGTCCCAGTGCTGCTCAGGGAGGACTCAAACATCAAACAGCACTATAGCAGGCAGGTGGCTGTTCAGCTGCTTCTTTAAACCAAGTAAAAAAACCCAAAAAATCCCAAGCGAAGAAAAACCACACCCAAAAACCCCTTTTGCGAGTTATTTCTGTGTCTGATACTTTGTATTTCATAGCATGTATTCAACTGTTCAATGAGCATTGCAGGCTTACAGAGTTTTGTATCAATTTTTGATCATTTCCTCTGACTTAAAAGAAAAGTCTATTTCAGGCACTTAAGAGCCTTAGGGGAAGCTCTGAGCACCCGAGGGTAGCTGCCTGAGTGCGCAATGGTGTGAAGCTGTTTTGAGGAGGAGAAATCCCCTGGTTTATATTTTAAGTACACTGAGGGGTAGGTGGTTTGGTGCTGGGGTTTGTTCATTGAGTAATTCAGATAATGAATTAGGAAACCCTGGAGATGAGCACTCAGAAGGCCTTTAAGACATGGAGTCTTCAAGCCTTAATACAGTAATTTTATAACCATTTTCACCTGGAGGTTGGTGGCTGTCAGTGACCTGAATTTGGGCTCTGAAGGAATTCCTGGGCTCTCTTGTTCAACACAGGAATTCTGGGGCAGGGTAAAGATGAGCTTTCCAAAATGCAAACAAAGAAGTTGAGCAGAGGAGAGGATAACCTTCCCTGACTTTGTTCCACTTTTAGGGAATGACAGAGCACTGTCCCTCCCAGCTGGGTGAGGTGCTGACCTGCCCTGTGCTGGTGCCCGCTCAGAGCAGTAACCCACAGGGCTCCTGTGGCCCTCATTCCGGGCTGCTGGGGTCAGTCCCTGCTCTGTGCCTCCTCCCTGCCACTGCCTAATGATGCCATTAATAAGAGGAGCTGTGTCCCTGATTCTCAGGGAAGACAGAGAGAGGAGCCATCGATATCCTTGGGGTGCTGATGTCCAGATGCGTCTGGAACAGATGGATGCTAAGAAAACAAGAGACCTGGAGGAAGTCTCAGCCTTTTCCATCTCTGTCTCTAATTTTTCATGTCTATCAAAGCACAGAAGATGAATTTCACTGCGTCTGACTCTGCTGAGAGGGAAGGGAGGGAAACATTTTGTCCAAACAGTCGGTGTTCATTAAAAAGGGAGATGAACTTTGCTCAGTGCTTTAAAAAATGGCCTTAAAATCTGGCCTGAATCTGTGCTAGTCATACATTCTTCATAACTTTCCTTTCAAAAAGATTTTAAAACTCCTCAACACGGGACTAGGAGCACTCTGGGTTGTGAAATTATCTTTGCAGACCTTGGGATTTTTTTTCCAATGGTAATTTCAGAGCTCATATGTGAACAAAGCAGTGTACAGAATTATCATTTCCCTCTGGACTTTTCAAATCTGTATCTCCAGGGGAAATCTAGAGACCACATGACATCAGCTTGGAATATATTAATAAAAATGAAATGTGGCATTTGTTAAAACCCCTTTGTTGGAGAAACAGCCTATTTTTCTGATTAAGTGCTGTGTCAATGTTACATCACACTGACTAAAGATGTTTTTGGGTATCAGCTGGGCTGACAAGCTTTAAAAGTACCTGGAATCCTCCTCTTGGCATTAAAATCCACCAACATGTGCTAAAGTAATTACTTCTGTTGAATGAATCTGTGGTGTGTCTGGGGAATTTGCTGCTGCTGAAGCTTTTTTTTCCCCTCCAACCTATGTGTCACAAAGTAATTCCTTGCAGAGGCTGCAAAAGCCTTAATATAATCAATTCACATGCAAATAAACATAACTCTGTTAGTTCTTGAATGGAAGACAGGCTCTGGAAAAGTCTCAAACTGAGGCTTGTGGTTCTTTGGCAAATATTTTTCAAGTGTTTCCTCCTCTTCCAGCTGGAGATCCTTCTAATTAACCAGCTAAGGCAACAAATGCTGTCCAGCTGAGGGGCAGCTCCGGGGTTCAGATCCCAGATGGCTGATATCAGGACATGACTTATCTACCAGAGAGCTTCACATGTGCCCTGGATTTTTTAATTCTTTCCCCTCACCCTTCTGGTATTGAGGCAGTTTGTTATGTTGCTATCAAATATTTATGTGGTTTGTCCATTGACTTTTCCTGAGGATTGCTGGGCTGAGAGGGAGCTTTCCCCAGAACACAGGCTCTGCTGCTTGGGAGCTGCTTTGTTCAGCACCCTCTTCCCATCCATTTCTACAGCTGGAGTTTCCAAGGGTGCCCTAAAAAGGGCAGGAATAAAAGGCACCCAATGAGGATAATGTTAATATTTACTTTTACTGTTTCTGTGGACAGTTAAAGCCTGTGTGATTTCATAGGATGATCAATACAAATTTCAAACTGTTTTGATGTTCAGCACTGCTGAAGCACAGCCTGGCTGTAAAGTTTATCATCACTGGTAGCTAAACAAAAATACAGCAATGCAGCTTCTGTCTTTGGGGTTATTTTTTATTATATTCTACAATTAAACAGCCTGTGAATGTTCCAAGCCAGGTTGGACAGGGCTTGGAGAAACCTGGGATAGTGGAAGGTGCCCCTACCATGGCAGGGGGGGAACAAGATGATTTTTTAAGGTCCCTTCATCCCAAACAAGTCTGGGATCCTGTGACTGTAGAAATGGATGTGGTGATGTGTTGATTTAATTGTCTATTTTTTAAAATCTTCAATATTGTAGAGTGAGTTTTTTCATGGAGATGAGGACTTAGATTTCTAATTCCTGATGTTTAGAGCTTCTCTGAGTTTTGGAAGACAGCATGGTGGGACTTTCTCTCTTCAGATTCCCCAGACACTGTGGTTCAGTGTTTACATATAAGCAGAAAACAAGACAGAAAGATTCTGCACTCTGGGAAGTCTGGCAAGGAGGTCTGAAGAGAAGCTGGGTGCTCTTCTGAACAGAGCACATCAGTGCTCTTTTGTGATCTGTTTTACATTGCATGGAGTGCAGAGGTCAAACTGGTGGCATTCCCAAACAGTGTAGAATATTCAAACTACCTTCAAAACTTCAGATCAAACTCAAGGTTAAATTAGAAACTGAGTTAAATGTTTTGGGGAAGTGCTGGTTTAGTAGTTTCATGGTTTTGTGTTGGAAAGGTGCAGTATTCTACCTTGGCACTGAGAAAAAAAGCCAAACACAAAAAAAAAGGGGGAAAAAACCCAACAAAAATCAACCAATCCCCACTTTTAAAGCTGAAACTTGCATAAACCTGCATTAATTTCCTTGGCTTGCACATTTATGCCAAGTCTGGAAGGTTCTGCCGGGACATTTGTGGTGCCCTGTAAAGTCTGTCCGTGCTATTTGTGTCTGCACGTGGAATGAGGAGCAGGGAGGAATTTTCCTCCTGACAGCTGCTGTGATCCCTCTTCTGTTAGGTCTATCTCTAAATAAACCTGTTTTTACATGTGGTTCAAGTGAATGAAAATACAATTTAAGGGACTGCTTTGAGGCCACTGAGAGTCAGTGGGGAGGAAACTTCCACTAACTCAACCAGGATTTCACATTTGCCCTCAGGAGACAGCCAGTGAACCTGGAAAATGGTACAGTGCACCCTCAAGCTGATGGCTTTTAGAATCATTCTGCTTCTTATGGTTTTCAGTTAGCTTTATTTTCAAAATAAAGTAAACGTTACAGCTCTTGCTCCAGTAGCAATGAAATATTTCTTACATGAGGTAGTTTGTGGTCTGGTCTGTTCTGACTGTGCAGAACTGGGCAGACACCACCAGAAACAAATTGGGCTGCCCAAAGCTGAAGGAATTGGTTTAACAGGATGAGTAGAAAATCCTCTTTCTTGTCTGCAGGTAGCAGTTTCTACTCACTTGGCCAATTTTGTGCTCTCTTCTGCTGATTTTTTCTCTTTTAGCTTTCAGACATTCCAGGTGTGGATTCAATTAAATATGTGCAGCAGCAGGTGCTGTCCCAGAGAAACATTCCCTGGGTGGTTGTTCCAAGGGAAAGCTTTTCCAGCTTTTCCTTTGCACCCTCTGATTGTGCCTGTGTGGCTCAGGCAGGAGCACAGGGAGTGCAGCAGACAAGATCCCAGGAAAGCTGCTTAAGCAATTGGATTTGGGATGTGCTGAATGCCTCAGCAAACCTCCCAGCTGGATGCTCTAATGGAGACAAACCTCATTTTGTGCCATGGTGCTTAGCTCCTCTAAGCAGGTTTAGGAGCAGATCCTCAGTCCCTGAAACCACCAAACCTGGCTGGGAGGGGAGGGGTGGCTCTGAGGAAACACCTTGGCTTGCCACAAAAACAGGGTGTTCAAGGACAGAATAACTGCAAAGTTGGGGTAAAAAGAATATACACATTTGTATAAAATGCGTATAAATATACTGCTCAGCAGTGGGCTGAGGCTGATGAGCTCTGTCTGGGTAAGGAGCGCTGTTCCTCCTCCCAGGTACACTCACACCTTGACAGAATCAGCCCCTCATGCAATTCCAGGAGCTGCCAGCTGAGTTCCCTCTCTTCCCTCTCCATCACAGCTTCCTGTGGATGTGGGCTCACTCCTCTGACTGCTCTAATGGAGTGGTGCCCTGGCCAAGCACCTTGCTAAAGCCCTCAGCACAGGTGGCTGATAATCTGTTTTAATTATAGTTAACGTGCTTAATTTCAGAAGTGATGTTTAAAGCTGACAGGAGGTTCCAAAGAGCTTTCCAGCTCTGTCTTCCCAGCCTGGCTGCAGTCACACAGCCTCCAGCTCACAGGTTTTTAAATTATTTACCCAAAATTGGCTTTGAAGGAAGAATTAAAAATTAAAAAAAAAAAAAAAAAAGAAAGAAATTGAAGTTTGACTCTATTAAGAACTTTAGATAGAGGGACGGAATGGAAATAAGAACTCTCATAGGAGCACTTTGGCTTCTGGTGATCTGCAGGGAATAATGAGTGAGTTTTGGAAATCTCATTGCTTTTTATTCCCCCCCCCCCCCCCCCCCTCAGTTTCTCCTGTCCCCCATCCCTGTTTCCCCTTTCAAATATCTACTCTGCTTATTTTGCATTTCCAGTGCCTTTTGCAGTGCTCAGCCCTGTTAGCAGGTGAACAGAGTGATGTGAATTGATAATTCCCTTCCAAAAGGGGTCCTGGCTGCTCTGCACGTGATGCCTCTTGCTCTGGGGCTTGGTTTGTTGATTGTTTTGGTTTCTTTTTAGTTTGGCTGTAGAAAGGAAAGCTGTGCATGTGTTTAACTTTCTGGCTGCTTGCAGTAGCAGAGGGGCTGACAGGCTGCCTGGGCAGCTGCTGAATTTCACTCCATCATTTCAATAGAAACTAAACCCTGCTCTCCTCAGCACCCCACACAGCAATCTGTCTTCCAGGCGAAATTAGAACCAGTTTTAGCATCTGCCTCGCTGTGTAATGCAGCAGTCCAGGGGTGTGGAGAACAAAGGCTGTGGGCAGGCAGGAGGATGTGTGTGCATCCCCTCATTTTGTGTTCTGCAGCTCAGGACAGTCATTTGCTGAAAATTACCCCTGTTCAGTGTGAAGTGTGCTCAGCCAGGATCAATATTGAGCAACAATAAAAAACAAGAGGTGCTAAACCTTCCCCTTTAGTCTCTGGTGCTGAATTTTAGCTCCCTGAGGCTCCCGGGGCTGCTCTCACTGTGTGAGGAGCTGGAGATAACCCTGCAAGACACATTTCTTTCTTGCCTTTGCTTTAATTTTCCTGCTATTTAATAGTCCTCCTTTTAACCCATGCAGTGCCTGAATAGGTTTTCCCCCTGAAAAAATGATTCTGGTACTTTGCAACTGAGACATTGAGATAATTGCTTTTCCCAGCCCTTGCCCTGTACTGGCGTAGGTTTTATATCTGTTCCCCTCTTCAAAGTATTCCTCCTTCCTCCTCCAGTATTCCCAAGCCCAGCTGGAGAGTCCAAAGAGCAGTTTGGAAATTCTATCAAGGCAGTATTGAAATGTCATCTACTGTAACCACATGGGTTTTCAGTTCCTTAGTGCCACAGCTCCAGATGTGATGTGAAAACAATCATCCAAATGCACAAACTGCATCCAGAGATGCTAGGATTGCAGAGATTGTTTATGCTTCAACAATAAAGCAGTGATTTTCTATCTTATGTGATTTCTAGGCTATTAAATTCTTTATGTTATGGTGAGCAAGCTTGCAAAACCTACATGTGATGAAGCTGCAGATGTTTTGGCATCAATGGAAATTTGGTATTCTGCTACTGCCTCATCAGCTAACTGCTCTCTGTTGGGTTTGGGGTGAGTTTTAGCAATTTTGGGGCTGAAATGAAACAAGAAGTGTATTTGATAGCGCAATAAACTGCCTGGTGGGGCAGGGCAGGGCAGTTCTGGGAATTCAGACCTGGGTTCCTCCAGACTGCAGGAGGAGCTGCACGTGCTGTCTGTGGCTGGGAGCATTAACTCAGGGCTGTTGTCGTGCCAGGGCTCATTTGAGAGGGTCATGGCAATTTGTGTGATGCCAGAGGCCATAAAACGTGGTGTGATTTGGGATTCTGCCCAAACCTGCCCCACATCCAGGCCTGTTCCTGAGGGAACTGGATCTGGCACGTGTTGGGCAGCACAGGGAAATTCACTTTGTTCTTTACTCCACACCTCTTCTTTCCCTCTCACCCCTTCTCTAAAACGTTATCTACAAGGCTTCCCACAGCATTTTCAGGTGGAACAAAAGCAGGCTGAGGGGTGACTGGGGGTTAACAGGGAATGGAAAAGGTGAAAAACCAAAGAGGGCCAAGTACTGGAAGAGGTAATGTCAGCTTGGTACAAGGCTCTGGAAGAAATGGGCAGCTGGAGCAGGGAGGAAAGAGGTGTTTGGGGAGAGCTCAAATCTCCTGAGGGACTGAAGGGAATCATTTAAGTCCTCAGTCTTTATTATTGAGCCAAACTGCCCTCCTTTGCCATCAACTGCTTTGCAAAAGGTCATCCTTCCTCTGGGCCTCATTGCAGGGACACATAATGTGGATGTTTTGCTGGTTTGGAGTTAAATAGTGTGTGTTCAGATGGCAAAGGAGGCAATTATTCTGCTTTACAGAGGTAACAATTCTCAGTTACAGGCACTCAGGCAATCACACATCTGACTAGTGGAATTGTTGCTGGAGATACAGAAATTAAAAAAAGTATGAAGATCGGAAAGATATTTGCACTT
This sequence comes from Pyrgilauda ruficollis, assembly GCF_017590135.1. Classification (NCBI taxonomy): domain Eukaryota; kingdom Metazoa; phylum Chordata; class Aves; order Passeriformes; family Passeridae; genus Pyrgilauda; species Pyrgilauda ruficollis. Next base: position 1,214,688 of record NW_024511544.1, read on the forward strand.
TAAATATTTCATCCAACCTGTAGGACAAAACTTTGCCTGCCCAGGTAAGGGAGAACTGTGTTACATGTATGTATCATTGTGCATTTACAGATAAAACAATATATACAAGACTCCAAAGGGAAGTTTTACTGTTTCAAGTGGGATCAAATTCATTCAGTTCAGTGCTGGAGTCCCCAGCAAAGCCTGTCTGTCCTGCCTGCTCTCAGGGCTGGATATTTGAAGTTTATCCTCATATATGAGCTAGGCTGAAATTCCTGAGATGCAGAAAAATCTTTGTGAACTTTCAAGGCCAAAATTGCTGCCCAGGTGTGAACTTCGATAGGTTTGAGGAGGGCTGAGTGTTGGTTCAGGGCTGTTTTTAGTTAAAAATGCAGTGGGTGCATCAGCTGTACCAGTAAAGGAAGATGCTGTGGCATCTGAAGAGAAATTCTTTATTTAGCAGGAATATGGAGTGTGAAATGCCACAGCTGAACAGATAATTAAAGGAGACAGTCAGCCCTACTCAGTGCCCCCAGTGTCCCTTGCTGGGGGAATTATTCAGGCTTTTAAAGTCCTATTGAAGTGCTCTGCTGGCCTCATGGAAAATCCTCTGCTCTGTGCTCACTCCCACTCAGGAGACCTTGAGAACCTGAAAATTTAGTACTACAAAACAGGCTTAATTCTTGCAGAAGGTTCCATTTAGTGTTGATGCACATGGAAAATTAGAAAAGCTAAAAATGCACTGCTTTATCATGCATTCAGGAGGTTCTGTGCAAGGCAAAGGCAACTTTTTGAAACACATATGCAAAAAACTTGGTGATCATTTGAACAGTACAGTGTGTGTCCTGTACAAGCAGTGCACATGTTCCTTGTTTTCTAGTGAAAAAGGGAGTTTGTGTTCCAGTGGGAACGAAAGGGATAAAATAATAAAGATTTCAGGAGGAATGTGTCTGGGGGCAGAAGTGGCTCAGTACCAGCAGCCTGGGCAGTGGGCTGAAGGCGGTGCCATCACCCAGGAAACCCCCCCAGCTTCCAGGGACCCAGTCAGCTGCTCTGTCCTTGGCCAGGGATGGAGCTCATGTTGGCCTTAAACCAGAACAGACTCAGTTATTGCTTAGATTTGCTTAAAATTTAACCTACCATTCATTTTGTCATCTGACGTAAAATAAAATGAAATAAATCCCGATTTATCAGTGTAAGGAGGGTTTCATTTCCTCTGCCACAATGCAGCTGAATGGTCACAAGCGCAGATTTTTGAGGCAGAATCCCAGGACAGTCAGAGCTGGAAGGAGCCCACGTGGATCAGGTGGTTTGTGACTTGCAGTGCTGTGGTTAGGGTTTAACCTGGGCTGGGGAATGGTAATCATTCATTTCTGAGCAGCAGTGGCTGTGCTGTGATCACATAAAAGCTGTGTGTTATCTAAGTGGCTCAGGGTGATGTGAGCACCTATAAAAATCCGAGTGCAGGCACGTGGAGGAGAGGCAGGTGACTCTGGGGATGCATCATCCAGGAGCTGCTCCCAGTGATAAGCAGAGCACTGCAAATCCATGCCACTGCAATCACAGGGCAATATTTTAATTATTAATGCAAAAAGAATTTGAGTGGCGTTAATTGCAGCTGGTAAATTTGTCACCAAAGGCAGAGGAGGGGAATTGAGCTCATTTATTGTGCTTTGGAAGGCAGGTGAGGAAATGTTGTCACTTCTTACAGAGTAATATTTTCTATTCTGCTTTCCACAAGACAAAGAGCACCTGTCCAAGCAGCACATCTGGATAAAATGAATCCAAATGCTTTCAGCAGAGTGGGCCAAGGAGTTCTCTCCAACATGTAATTAATTGTTTTATGGGGATGGGGAAAACAGAAGCCAGAGCAGTGTAAGTTAATGTAATTTTGATTTTGGAGGAGAAAGGAATGATTTAGACAATTGCTAATGTGTGGGAATCTGCTACTGATTTTTGACAGAACTGTGGAACAGTCAGAATGCAAATTAATTCTGCTGGCCTGGCTCTGCAATTGATGGGGCATTTATGGACTTGAATTGAAACAGACTTGACTTCTGTCTCAGAGATTGCTGTGGGTTTGTGCAGGGTGCCAGGTGTCCAAGGCAGTGCTCTCCAAACCCTTGGATGTAATTCTGATAGTTCCCCAAACGTGGCTGTAAATCAGAATTACTGCAGAGCAGCCAGGTTTAAGTGGAGTCATAAGGATGCTGCACTCCATAAATGTTAATATTCTGCTCCAACAGTCGTGGTTCAGTCTGTGGGGACACAGAGGGCCAGAGGTGGCAGCTCTGGGGCAGTTTGGGGAGGAGAGTCCAAGCAAACAATGTGCATATTTTAACAGGTAGTAGGTGACTAGCGCATAGGTGATTTTAATAGGTGATCTTAATTTTACTGGGTAATAGGTGAATGTAAAGCAGAGAGTCTGTAACTGGGGTTGGAGCCCACCCTGAGTGGGAATCCTGTCCCAGGGAATTGGTTCTGTAAAGCTCAGCAAGCTGGTGAGAGGCAGATGGAGCTTTGGTGGATATGATAAGATTATCTCAGACCTGCTCTGAGTCCCTCCAGAATTTGGGAAGGCTTGGAAGGATTTTGGTGGCTTCTCCCTGTGGAAACGTGGTGTGTGGGATGTGTTTTCAGGTATCAGGACAAATTGCTGCTGAGATTCCTGTGTTCTGTTCTGTCAGACAGTCTCATTAATAACTCCAGCACACAGGCTGGGATGTCTCAGAGGCAGCTGCAGCACAGGGATGGGGAGCACCCAGAATCAGCTGCTGCTGCAAACAAAGGACTCAGGGCTTAGGGCTGACACCTTCACCTGCACAATCAGCCCTGGCTGGACATTTGAGAATGGTTTTTCTGTTTTCTAATCATTTCCTCCCATGGCAAACCAAACTCTCCCTTACTATTGCCTGAGGCCAGGGTTTACCAGCTGTCAGACTGCAATTAATCTATTTAAATAAAGAAAATTTAAAAAATATATTGAAATAAATAAAGCATTTCCAGCTGTAATGAAGATGTGTAAATGCCTTCAGAGTTCCAGCTCTTGGGGAGGGACCTCCTGCCACCCCTGGGCAGTGGGAGTTTGTACATTTAGAGTAAATGTGAATTACAAATGTCCAGTTTGTGCACTCCTGGGTTCCTGTGGGGCACAGACCTGCACATCACACTTGGCTTGGAAGGATGAGGTGCTGAGCATGCCCTGCAAGGATCTGACCTCTGCATCTTCTGGGTATTTGTGTAAATTGATGATATGCCCCACCATGACATCACTCAGACAGCTGGGATTTGGGCAGAGTGTGCACCTGCTTTGCAGAAGTACAAACTAATCCCATTTTGGGCTAAAAAAAAGCCCAGTTTGTGGGCAGAGTGCTGGTTCAGAGCCTCCCATTCCATTGCCCTGTCCCCAGGGATTTCCTCCAGCATTACCTCAGCTTTTGGTGCCACAGGACTCCGTCACTGAAAATGGGCAGGTGTTTCTCATACTTCATAATTCATTCTGAATATCTTAACTGTAAGAAAGAATTGTTTTACTTCAACACTGAGCTTAAGCACTGCTGGTGGCACCAGGCACCCAAAATGCCCAAGGTGTGCTGTGTCCTTGGTCCTGACTCCAGCCTATTCCTCCCACAGCAAATGAAAGCTGATTCCCTCTCAGTGTGTCCGACAGAACAGTTCCTTCCTGGGAAAACATTCCCAGGGTGCTGGTTTTGCCAATTCATCCCCCAGAGGAAAAGCTTGCTGAAGAGCAGGGAGGGAAGATGAATGCTGCTCATTTGCTGGAGATGGGGACAGGCTGCAGCCTGTGCCAGCTCAGCACAGTGCCCTGCTCAATAACATTTTTTAATGCAGCCATTTCCCTTTTCTCCATGTCTGCAGCGATGCTCTGGCTCTGCTTTCTGCTGCCACGCTTCACATCTCCTGTAAGAAATGGAGGTACAGGTCATGGGGAGTTAATTGGGAGCTCAGCTCTTCCCACAGGCCACGGAAAGAGCATTTGGAAACAGAAATAGAAAAGCTGCCGTAATGTTCCTCCAGCCCTGGCCTTTTGAAAGAGCTTTGACTCGTGTCCTTCATGGGCTGGGGATGGGACTGAAGGGTCCCTCAAGGGGCTTTGGGTGATGTCTGTGGCAAAGTGCAGTGAGCTGACATAAAGAGGGGACACCAGACCAACTTTACCTTTATCTCCACATAAATAACCCTTTTAAAAATACAGCTATTTTTAGGAGCTGTGAGTTAGCACCGTTCTTTCTGTGTTTCCATCCTTCAGCTAAGCACTTGGCATTTTAGCAGGAGGGGTTTTTAAAGCTGACCTGGTTCCAAACTGAAGGATAAATTCCTGTTTGCTGGGTATCTTGAGCATTTTTCATGATCCAACTCTTTGCTTGATTCACCAAAGCTCTGAGCAGTCATACAACCAAATACACACCCACTAGTACAGGCAAAGGAAAGTTATTCCAAATATTGATATTGCCAATGGATTTCTTTAGCTCTGTTTCCCATTTTTTCCTGTTTGTAAAGGTGGAAAGAGACCAGCTCTTCTTTACTTGGGAGGGGGAGAAAAATGGTTATTTAAAGTGAATAAAGACTAATTATCATATCCAGGATTGAAAGTTAAGAGTTCTGTTTCCAGCTCTCCTTAGATGCTTCTGAGTTTGTTGTGTAACACCGGGTTCCTTTCATTTTGGGGAGAAAGGGCTGGTAAAACAATAAAACAGTTTTTCTAACAGATCAATTTAAGGAATTGATCTTTTGAATCAGTATTACACCTGGGAAGAGCTGTGCATATGCTGGATTGATGGACTGTAAAGCACACTCATCAAGAGGGAAATGGAAAAATGTTATTCTTCCTGTCCCACTTGTCACTCTGGTATTTATTTCCAAAGAGCAGCTACTCCTTGGGAAAATTGCAGCAGCATGAAAGTCAGCTGTGCCTATGCTTTCTTTTCAAAATGTATTGATTTTTACATTTTTCTAGTGGCAGCTCTCTCTGTGCCCTCTGTCAGAGCTGGTGCTGGGTGGTTCCTGGGGCAGGGATCCCCCTGGGGAAGAGGTGCTGCTGTGACAGCATTTATGGCCAAAGGCACATCAGGAGTGCCAGAGTGGGAGATGGAAATTCCCTGAGCCCCTGGCCAGCCCTGCACACATTGACAGGAGGAGAATGAAGGGTGGTGCCAACCCTGGCACTGGTGAGAGGGGCAGGGGCTCTGGGTGATGTATAAACATGGGAAAAGCAGCAATTCTAGGGAGCTGAGGCTGAAATGGGAATTCCTGGCCTTTCAGCACTAATCCCTTCCACTTCAAGCAAGGATGTTGTATGGTTTTTTTCTCATAATTCATACACTTTTGACAGTTTGCTGCTTGCAGAACTAGAAATCTTTCCATTTCTGTCTTAATTCGCTTCCAGCTCATGCACTCTTGTGCCAATGCTAATTTTGGATTTCCAGCCCATATTCTCACCCCAGCTTGCACTGAAAAGGCCATTCTGACCCTTCCTCTGGCTCTGTGGGGCTCAGGAACTGGATCCTTGGCTGCCCACAGAGAAGCTCCCACTCCTCCAGGCAGCCAGGGCGAGGTGGGATTTGCTTTTCCTCAGTTTTGGCTGGACAGAGGCCTCAGCCCTGTCCCACAGCAGGGCAGACGTGGTGGTGAACTTAAATCAGGAGCAGGCAGCATTCCCAGAGGGAAGTCCTGCTGCAGGGACCTTGCTGAGACCCTTGGGCAGCTGGCAGGTTGTCGAGTTTTAGCTTCTTTTCTGCCAGGATTAGGATTAAATGCACCAGACAATATTTCTTGTTGGGACTCAGATGTTTATTAATTTTATCCGTGTCACAGTCTCACAAACCCTGAGTTCTACAGCACTTCACTCCAACAAACTGAAAATGGAGCCCCATCTCTCTCTACAAGGCCTTTTAAGGATAAACTGTCCAATTAAGAAATGACACCAGAATTATTTTCACTTTTAACCCAATAACCAACCACCCGTGCCTGCAATGGGGACTTTTTTATCCAATGACACAAAACCACCCAAACCCGTGGAGAAGAAGGTGAAGAAGAAGGTGAAGGACCAGCCTCTACCCTAAAACCTCCATCTTGCTTTATATATATCACTATATTCTAAACCCTTAAACTCTAAGTTTCCCACCCTGTGATATCACACACTTCTGTTCAAACTCCACACCCACAATCCCAGTTCTGTCATTCCATTTTGGAAGCTTTCTCCAGGGCCTCAGGTCAATGCAGTGTTCTCCTGGGGGTCAGTGCCTGGCAGCACAGAGAGTCTGGAATTCTCAGTTTCCAGGGCTTCAGCAGCAGTGGTTCCTTGCCAGGCAGCCCCGTGGCACTCCAGCATTAATGAATTCAGGGTTTTTAGTGCTCAATTCCCAAGCTTTTCCTCATGTCCCTGATCTTGCATTGACAGTTCTACTGAAAAAAGAAACAAAACCTTCCCCAACCTCATGTAATTTTTACAGCTTCTGATTTGTACCACACCTGAAAATCCCCACAGCAGCATTATCCTGCTTTATCTGTTTCTCTGGGATTTTCACTGCTGTGGGAAAACTGCCAGGGAGCTCCAACAAACTCCTCAGGAACTGGAGGAGCTGTGCAGGTGTACCTGTACATACACACTCAACTCCCACGGGCATTCCCTCTGTTTCTTCATTTTAAAGACATTAAAGGGAAGGAAAGGAAAGGAAAGGCAGAGAAAAGGAATTGGAAATAAATTTCATCTTTTGCTCCAAAGTACCTCATTTTATCTATGGAGATGGAGCTGAGCAGTAGCAAAGAAGATCCACAGTTGTGTTGCCCCTGCTACAGGATCTCAGATTTTATAGATCAAGTCCTTTAACACATTATCTGAAAAATTAATCAAGTTCTTATCTTCATCTTCTGGGAGAGAGTGGGAGGAGGAGCCTGCAGGTAAAAGCCCATCAGACAAAAAGCACAGAGGGGCAGGTGAAATAAGGAGCACTTTGCCTGTTAAATCTCTCCTTTAGGCAATGTTAACATTGATGGAAATGTTCTTTTTTTGGTGATTTTTTCTGACAGTTTGTGATTATAAGGCACTGAAACCCACAGGTTTCTAAAAATGAGTTACACATCATAACTTGTGCATTTACTGGGTGTGTGGAGGTCTGTCCTGGGAGGAGGGGAAAGCAGCTCGGTGAGAAGGTTTGGGCAAGTCTGGCAGACAGGAAGTAGAACTATAAATATTTTCCCCATATTTCCAATATTTTTCCAGTATTATAAATATTTTTCCAAAACCTTCCGACAGATTCCTTTAGCCCTGTTTTCCCTCTCTCTTCCTTTCTGGAATGATGGAAACAGACCCTCTCTTCTTTACTGAGCAGGAGGAGAAGAAGGGTTTATAAAGTGAATAAAAATTAATTGTTACAGCAGATTGAAAGTCAAGGGCTCTATTTCCAGCTCTGTGGCTGGCTCCTGATTGCTCCTTGGCACGGGGGCACCTCGTGACTCACATTCCAAAGGGCTCTGAAGGGAGAGCTCCTGGTCCTGGATGAGCTGCAGCAGCTGCAGGACCCATGTGAGGGTGAACCTCCCCTCCCAAAAAACCCAACCAAAAACCTAAAAAACGTCCCTCAAAGCCAGGAGGGTTTGGGGATGGATGAGGGGCTTGGGTTTTCCAGCCAGAAATCTGCCTGGTCCTTGTCACTGTGCAGCAGCTGAAAGTAGTGTCAAAATCTTAACCTTGCCCCATTTCAAATGTCTTATCTGCAGAAGGGGGAAGAAAAGATTTGAAATTATTTTCTTCAAAATATTTACCTTTTAACGTGGTTTCCTTGAACTGTACAAGACTCTGGTCCAGTCAAACAATCCACAGAATTGTCCAGCAAAGCAAAAGCTGCCCACAAAATTTTAATCTTGAGTCTACATAAGGTCTGCACTTTTCACTGATCACTGGGTGGGGTTAAAAGCACCGGGCAGAGGTTCTCACCTCGGCACAGCCCAGCCCCAGTACCTCTGTTCCAGTTGTTGCTCTTTGCAAGAACGTAGAAAAAATTCTGTTAAACTCCAATTTCCTTTTTATTCTAGGCCAGTATTTTCCTTGTGCATTTTTTCCTTTGGGCTGTTCTGCATCTGAGCCTCCTTTTTTCTGAAAAATTAGTTAAAAACAAAAAAAAAAAAAAAAAAAGGCTGAAAATCTCAATAACAAAGAAAGCAAATCCCAATGATTCAGATTCAAAACCCTTTTTTCAAGTCCAAGTGCTGTTCCCTGTGAGAAAGAGATGAGCTGCTTTTTGCAAAATGGACCTTGGAAAATGAATTTTATTATGAACCTCTCTCTTTGTAATATGCTTATCTCATTTAGTCACAGTCAAGTATTAAAATTTTATATCAGTCATGACTGTATATTCATGGGCTGCAGGTCCTAGGGATGATTTTCTGTGACTTGCATTTTGGACCAGTTCTGAGGAGATACAAAATGAGCAGTCTGTGCTGGGAAGCCTTTACAAACTGTAGTTAAATATGGAGAAGTCTTAAAAATTAAATCGAGTTTTTGCTCTTTTGTGGCTGTAAGTGTAGAAGAGAAAAAAGACAAACATGAAATAACTGGAGACTGGGAAAAAGGACCAAATTCATCTTGTTTTCCTGAGGAATGGTCATGTGCAAGTGGGCTCTTCATCTAAGCAAGACAGGAGAGGGTTTGCCTGACTCACCTGGTGCTGGGAGCACCTCAAAGTGCAGCTACATCGCAGCCCCTGCTTCAATAAGCAATTAAACACAACCATGATCAGGATATTCCAAATGCAGCTGCCAGGGTTGTGTGGCAGGAGTGCAAAGGGAGCCAGGAACAGCAGGAGTCACTTGAATTCTGGGAAGCACTTCAGGTGCAGCAGGCGAGAGGAAGGTTGCTGAGAACCTTCCCAAGGCCCTGGGGAGAGGAGATGAGGAGCCAGGAGCAAATGCAGTGTGACAGGGAAGGGTCCTGGGAGAGCCCAGGGTGGGAAAGGCTCCGTGGGAAGTGACAGAGCAGAATCCCCCTGGGTTTTGGTGTAAATGAGCTCTGCACTGGGAGGGGACGTGGGCAGCTGGGACCTGCCAGCATCAGGTCAGGGGCTGTGAGACATAAAACACTGGCAGGGTGGGAAGGGCATTCCTGGACCTGCCCCAATTCCTGGAACTGCCCCAATAGCAGGTGCCTTGGCTCTTTGGGGGATGTGGAGCACGGACAGGGGAGGAAGAAGAACGGGTTTGCTGAGGGTGATCAGTCTCAATAAGGAAGATCAAAGTGGAATCAACCAAATAACAGAGGCCAAACCCTTGCAAAACTTGGATATTTAGAAACAATTTCTGCTTGCACTAAACCCGATGCAAGTACCTAATTGACAGAATCCTGGAATGGTTTGGGTTGGAAGGGACCTCAAAGCCCACCCAGTGCCACCCCTGCCATGGCAGGGACACCTTCCACTGTCCCAGGCTGCTCCCAGCCCCAGTGTCCAACCTGGCCTTGGGCACTGCCAGGGATCCAGGGGCAGCCACAGCTGCTCTGGGCACCCTGTTCCTGTGTTTTACCACCCTCATTGTAAAAAACTTCTTTCTTCTATTGCATCCCAGTTTATGCTGCCCTGAGAGTGTCATCAGCCAACTCTTTGATGCATTTCCTGAAATATATTTGTGTCAACATTTGAATCTGCTTCAGCTTTCCAGTGCTGTGATTTCCCCAGCTGTGCAGTGCTGTGCTGCTCCTGGGTGGGTTGGTTTGGTTGTGATCACTCTGATTTTGGAGTGCACTGACTGCAGTCAGGCTCATCCTCGTGGTCCCCGTGCCCCCCTCAATGTGTGCCCTGCCAGCAATTAAACTTCCAGCTGGGAAATAAGGAGAATGTGGCTGAGGCTGCCTCACTAAAGGAATGAACATATATCAAATAAACTGCAGCAAAGTGACAAAAAGAATCCCTGCAAGGCCGGTGATGTGATGTTACAGGAGCCTGTGACAGCAGGCTCTGACTGAGGGGAGCTGATGCTTTTACCCACACACAGACAAATGGATCTCTTCTCTGGGAAGGGAGCAGCATTCCCAACAAAGGGGGCAGGGGTTGTTCTCATCCCTGGGAAATGCCCCACGTCACCCTCAGCACATGCTGCAGTGTCTGTAGAGTGCAGTGACCAACTTGCAGGAGGAGAGCAGGAACGAACCCCAGCCAGCCTCAAGATTATTCCCTGTCACTGGTAAGGCTGTTCAGCATTTGAATAGATACCCCTCATTTGGGGTTTATTTTTAATGAATTAATGGGGTGTGCAGTGATTCTCCATTTTTAGTCAAAATTCTTGCCTCTTTTTTTGTTGGTTTTTTTTTTTGCCTATGCTTCCCCATCTGTGAAGCACAGCCAGTGCTGAGGGCTGCTGCCCCTCCCTCAGCCAGTGCTCTGAGGGTTGGCAGCTGGTTCCCTGCAGTGAGGAATGTTTGATCCCATCTCAGGTGTTGCAGCAGCTCCAGAGGCCCTGGCTGCAGAGCCACTTCCACTGAACTGCAGCCCAGAGCTCGGCAGGGGCGAGCAGGGTGCAGAGGGACCTCCAGCAGCACAGCTCCAGCCTAGCGTGGAGCTGCCCGCAGCCGCTCACTCACTGCTGTTCTGCCTCTAAAATAGCCAGGATGGAAATTAAAATATATACAGGGAACATGTTTTCATGGGGCCCAGCACTGGCTGAGCTTTATTTCAGTCCCCAGCAGTTTCCCCTCTTTGCAGATGAGCTGGAAGGTGTCAGCTACAGGATTCATCTCTGCTTCCACGGACAGCAGCAATGAAGTCATCTGGCTTGATGTTCTTGCATATCTCCATTGCTGGTGCTAAATTATTGCCAGCAATAGCAGATAGCTAAAGCTGCTATCTGTCCTCTAATTCCCAGCCCTCTGTGCTGTAATTTCTTACCTCTTGCCTGGGTATTATTCTAAAGGTGATTGAAATGGCACTGTGGGTGACTTCAGCTCTGTTTTGGCAGTCAGTAGTCCAGAATGAAAAAAAAATTGATTTGAATTTATTTTAAAAAATTAAATCCTGTGAGATGATGGTGAAAAAATCATAGTGAAAATTAATTACTCAAGAGTGATTTCGTTTTGACCCCCATAACTCTCAGAGGCCATAGTTGTTGCACCCAGCAGGTAACATTTGCTTATCTGCTTTTATTAATATGCTTATGGAGGGAAGGTTTATGAATTTATGAAGGTTCCAAGACCTTTTGCAGTTGTATTTATGGGCTAGAGAACCATCCTGGCCAGGCACTGGAGCCAGGACACCTCCAGGGCATTAAATCCACCCCAGTCTGGGTAGCCCCAGTCCAGGCCCTGCAGTGCTGAATTTGACAGGCCAGGCTGGAGTGGTTTTGCTCTGGGTTGCTGAATCAAGGCAGTGTCTGACCATGATGCAATGTCCTGGGCTGAGGTTTCCCAAGGAAACAAGGGATTGTTGGAATGGCTTGCTCAGCCATGGTCACTGGTGGCCAGCAGGTGCCTTGGCTCTCAGGCAGAGGTGGCTCGTGTTGGGGAGGAGCTTGGAATGGTTTCCTTAGGCTGTGCTAAAATATAAAATACACGGGCTGTGTGCTCTATCTGTGCATGGGGCTGGGTCAGGAGGGCTGGGATGGGGATTTTGTTCAGTGGCACAGCCCAAACCTGGCTCATCCCACACCCTGGAGGGGCAGGCACACAGGATGGCAGCTGTGAGCAGGAGCTGGGGCAGCCCAGAGGCAGGAAGGCAGCACAGCTCGGACTGATGCCCTTTTAGCTGCAATTTGCAATCTGCAGCCAGTCAAGGCAAAGCTTCCTGACACTTTTGTCTTCTCTGTGGGCCTGCTTTAGGACAAGGGTAATTCTGATAAATGGTTTTTAGGATTTCCCTGAGTTTCCAGGGGTAAAGAAAAGTGAGGTCAGAATTGCGTGGTGTTGGGCTTCGTCTGCTCTGACTTTGAGGGAGAACTCCCCTGAGAAGGTGCTGGACTTTTAGCTGATGTAAAAGGTGCAAGCTATGCTGTTTTAAAGCAAACCAGCCACTCCGGTGTCATTCCACAACTTTTATCAGGATTTCTGCAAACACTGCCTTTCCTGGGACCAGAGCCCTTTTGGACTACTCACACTCTGACTGGTTTTCCCATGCCCCAGTGCCTCATCCCAGGTGTCTGGGCTCCACACTGGGAGCTTTTTCTGCCTCTCAAGGTCAAAATCCTCCTGGTGACATCACAACTGATGTGCTTCCAAACAGGCTGAGCCCACGGAGCCACTGCGAAGCTTTAGGCTGAAAACATGAGGAGAAGTGAATCAGCTCTTATGAAACAATGACCTCCTCCATCTCCCCAAACAACTTCAGCAGTGCAGCAAAAATAACACCAAGGAACCAGGCTGTTCCCAGAGTGAACTAGGGATCAGGTTTGCAGCTCGGGGCTCTGACAGAGCAGGAGGATGGATGCCCTCCTCCAGTCAGCCCCAGCCAGCTCATTGCTCACCCGCACTCCAGCTCCAGCTGCTCTGGAAGCATGCAGCCTTGATACTCTTGGGTTTTATTCTAATTATTGTGGCAGTGATAGAAATTGTTCTTACTAATATGGATTTCAATAACATTTTGCACTTATTCAGCATCTTTGCACTGAAAATCTCAGAAGTGCCGAACAGAAGGCAGTGGAAATCATCTCCAGTTTTTCCTAGGGGAAGCTGAAGCAGGATGGTAAGGACCTCTGGTGTGGATTGATAGTTCTCAGGTTTTGGAGAGGCAGCACATTCTGATTTTTTTAGGGTTTTCTTGCTGTTCTTCCCCCCCCTCTTTACTGGAAAGCCATTCCAGGAGGATGCAGGAGGCGCCTCAGTCACTGGGAAGATGTCTGAGGTTTTGGGCTGGGTGTGTTTTGACCTTGAACCCTGAAGAGAGAGCTGTGTGCTCTCAGTGACAGATTGCATGGCCAGGATGAGGAAGGGAGCCTGTCACAGATCAGGTCTCTGCAGAAGGGTCTCTCTGGACACGCTGTCATCCAGCAGCGACCTCACACAGGAGACAGGTCCTGGCTGCACTGGAGGGCTTGGGCTCGTGCCAGAGGAACACCTGAGGAGGGTGAGGAGACAGGAGCCCAGCACACAGGGCTGCTCCTGTAGCCTTTGTGTTTCTGGACTTCCCTTCCCAGCTGAATTCCCTTCCTCCTGGTTCTGTGTGGCCACATTCCTGTGCTCATGGCCATGGCTCTGCAGGGAGCTCACCTGGCAGCCAAGGCTTTGTCCCAAACACACCTCAGCTCCCAGGCCCTTGGAACACCACATTTCTCCTAAAATGGGATGACATTTCTCCTTAAAGGGATGAAAAATCCCCTGTGTCTCCTAAAAGCATCCACTCCATCTTCCCCCGCAGAGGAGAGCCAAGAGCTCGGGGTGACGGGGGTGTGGGGTGTGGGAAGGAGCAGTCCCTGGGACAGCAAACCAGAAAGATTTCCTGTCCCTGAGGAGGACAAAAATTAGGGAAGGAGAGGGAACAGCCAGCAGATGACCCAGTGGGATTTCAGACTGGGGTTTGGGCCTGGCAGCCTGGTGCAGCCCCTGGTTACCAGGGAGCTGGGGAGGGTTTGTCACGAGGGGAACACCTCGTCTGTCCGTCCTGAGGCACATTTCTGCCGTGCTTCCCAGTCCTTGGAAGAGCTTCCAGTACCTTGCAGAGACTTTGAAAGTCTCCATTAGTGATGCCAGCCCAGAAAACTAACAGAGCTGAATGAAATGCAGTGATTTTATCATCAGAGGGTCACAGAAACCCTTTATCAGATTTGAGAAAAGGGCTGTAAAAGCCTGGGGCTCTGATGAGTGCAGCCCAGCTGAACTCGTGGTATTTCCGTGCCAGACAGGGACAGGGGCACTTCCCTACCTCTGGCTAAAGGCAGTCAGTAGGATGCTGCAGTCAGGTACCATCATCACACATGCTGCACAGATGTCTGACAGGTAGGGGAGGCTGCATGTAATCCTTCAGATGCTGTTTCTGTGGATTAAACTCCTAACATCAAGCTCCTGACCTGGCACTCCATTTGCAAAACTCCAGGAAAGTAGTGGCGAAATTATTGTTCAAAAATATTTCCTTTTCAAGGGATTTCTCTGCGAAAGTGGAAAAGATCTGGAAGTTGGTTGGACAGATCTGGGTTTACTGTTTGCTTTACATGTGTGTAATTTGCTGCTGTTTGAACCATGACAACTGGTGAGCATCACTGGAAGAGTGTGTGCTGAGACTGTACTAAAGAGCACGTGAAAATTTCACTCAAGTTTGACCAGAAACAGCATAAACAGGGTTACTTTTTTAATGTAATCCATGATTTTAAACCCTACATTGCTTTGGGCTGCCCTGCACCCAGAAACATCAGTGACCTGACCTGTGCTCTGGGTGTGAGTTCAGGCGGCACTGAAATGCCCCAGTAACACAGGCACAGGACGGGCAGTTCGCTGGTGAAGGAGATGGCTCTGCAGAAGAGAAGAGGTGGGGCAAGGGTGTTTTCTGTGGGAGGAGGAGAAGCCTGACCCACACATTTCTGAGCGGTTCCCAGAGGGTAAAACAGACCAGCCTTGGAGCCCGGGGGGGTCTAACAGGGAGAGGGTGGGTGCCTTCCTCCAGTGAGCCGCAGCCAGCTCCTGACACAAGCTCAGCCCTCCCAGTGCCCTGCAAGACGCTGTCCAAGGCCAGGGGCAGGCTCAGGGAACACCATGGGAGCTCGGGGGGGCTGACACATTTCTGCCTGGTCCAGTGGTGTTTTAAGAGGACAATCCAGAGGAAAAATAATCATTAATAAAATTACAGTCAGAAGACAAAACACTTTCTGCTTGGGCGTGAAAGTTACACTACGGCATTCTGCCGCTTCTGCATCGCCGGTATTGTTCCAAACGCTGAGTCGCGAGTTGCTAATAATAATAACGACGCTCCATTTTGGGCTGAGCAGCGCGGGAGCGAGCATTACCTGGGAATTAGCAGGGAGATCAGGAGGCGGCTGAGCGGCGGGGAGGCACGGGCGGCAGCAGCATCGCTCCGCGGCGCTGCCCCCGCTGCAGGGCTGCGGGGCGCTGACCTTGCGGCGCGGCTGCTCCCGCACAGCTGCACGGGGCTGTGCCCGCAGCCCGGGCTGCCGGTGGGGCCGGCCCATCGCACCATGCTCGGCAAATGTGCTGAGCTGCACAGAAGCCCGGCCAGCCCCCAGCCCTGCGCCGCCCGGCCCCAGCCCCGGCCCCAGCCCCCGGCAGCGCCCGCCGGAGCTCTCGCTGCGCATCCGCCGCAAAGGGGAACCGTGGCAGCTCCACCTGGATGCTTGGTTTTATTTATCCGCGGCCCGCGGAACAATGAAGTCAGAGGTAGGTGAATGATGCAGTGCAGAAGTTGCTGCAGCAGGAGCTTCGCTACGGGGATGATTTAATGTGTCGGGCTGGCGGTGGGGGGGAAATGTTAATAAATTCTGTTTCTGCATGTATTGGGCTGGGGGGAGGCAAAACCGGGCGTTCTGGGTGCAGCAGATGACATTTTCTAATTATACAGCTTTCTGTTATGCCTAAAGTAGTCATGTACAAGGATTTTGCTTCCCCGGTAATGACAGAAAGCCAGGCTTTTCAAGGCAGAGCTACTCATTTAACTTGCTGGAATTAACGGAATGTCGTGTTTCATCCTTATAAATGCATATCAAGTTCTCAGCAGAAAAATAAGGGTGTTAATCATCGCAGCTGATGTGATGTGTTATGTAGATTGCTGGCATTGATTCCAGGCTGGAGGTTCAGGTTTCTTATTTGCATTTAGTCAATCAAGCCCGTGCCCACCCTGAATCCCTTCGGGTGAATTTCTGTTGATTTTGTTGCTGGATGTATTTATTCTTCTTTGTGTATCTGCCTTTAAATAAATCATCAGAACAATAAACAATCCTACAGCAGAGGGAGCAGAATGTTTCGGTTCCATCGCTGCAATCCATGCAGTTGGGGAAGGAGGGGTTTATGCAAACCATGAGTGTGGTTCAGGTGGATAAAAATCGATCTCCTGGCCGTGCTGTCCATGGGAAGGTGCGGATCCATGGGACAGACACGAGAATGGATTCTCAGCAGAGTTCCCCGAGCACTGGCCTGTGTCCATAGGTGTTCTGCCTTTATGTAAGGGCTGCCTGGGGGGAAAGGGCTGGGATTTAGGGGGCTTCGTTTATTTTTTTATAGCTTAGTATACGTAATACATTTCTTGGGCTTAATACATTTTTACAACAATTTTGCTAATTCCTGTCAGAGTCGTTGGGTTTAAGAGATATTAGATTAGTGATAGTAGATTAATATATTTTTATTTTAATGAGGTGTTAATCGCTGCTGGGCTTGCCAAGTACCAGTTAGTGGGACTGCTCTGGGTTTGGTCTGGCCCTGACCGTGTTCCCTGAAAGCTGCGGAATGGCCGGAACGAGGGAAGCAGGAATCGCAGCACCGGGGCAGGGAGTTACAAGATTCCCATTTAAAAACCCAAGGTCTCGAGGAGCTGCTTGTCAGAAAGTCTTGGGGTCACAGCTGATGCTTTCAGCCTTTGCACAGCAGTTTGACTGGGAGATGGTGATCCTATGGAGCTTTTAATTTCCACATGCAGCTGGAAGTAAAGGAATGAAAAACGCTCTGAAGTCATAAGCTGAGTAAAAGTTAAAATTCATAGCCAGAGTGCTGTTTTATGGGGACCTTCAGGAGCAGAATGAGAAATGCCCTGACCCGTCATAGGCTCGCTGACAGGAATGGCAGCAGTTTCTGTGCTGTGGAGCAGGGGTGGCTGTGAGCCCTGGGAATTTGGACCCGAGTGCTGTGCACGGTGAGGGTTCATGGACAGCAGGTTTGGGGGTGGGATGGGAGTGCCATGGAAATCTGGGGTGTCTTTAAGCACACTGGGAGGTGTCAGGCGGCTTAGAGGCCGTTTGGGCTGAGGCACTGTCACTGGGAGAAGGTCACAGGCACTCAGGTCCAAACTCTCCCCTTCTCCTGTGTTTTCCCAGGCCTTGGGCAGCCAGGAATGTGGGCACTGCTCTTCTCCTCAGCCAGGGCAGGACTTTGGGAAGTGCCTGCCAGGGTCTGTGCTGGATTCCTGAGGGATGGGTCACTCACCTCATCCGTGTGCAGCATCCAGGGGTCCACCCAGAAAGAGAGAAACTCTGCTTTGTGCTTTTCTAAGTGCTTGAGGAAGAGAAAAATACTGCTTAATACCACTAAAAATGACCTTTTATTCCCCACTAAATTATCATTTGATTTAAAACACAGTACCATTTGAAAGCAATAATCTCAGTTTTTTTCCCTAATATTTTAAAAAAGAAGTTAAAACAGGAGGCTTTGTCAGTTAAATGGTACTAAAAGATATTGGTCTGCAGCTTAAGGAAAAATCGAGGTCTTGAATTTATAAATGCATATCATTAGAATTGCGGCATCTGTGCTTGTAGTTATATACCTGATCAGGTATTTGAAGATCCAGAGCATGTTTTTGGCTTTTCTGTACCTGGACAGTAGAGGCTGTGCACGTTGGGTGTGAAAGTTTGGTATTCCATACACAAACTGAGGGGGAAATTAGGGGCCTTCAAGTTCTTGGTGAAATGCTGAATTTCTGGAGGGCAGAGACATCAGGCAGGTCTCACTCCCAGCCGAGCCATGGCCTGCAGGAACTCGGGGAAAAGGGAACACAGCCCCAGTGCTGAGGGGCAGCCCAGCCAGGGACTCCTGCAGGGCTCCGAGCCCCCGGCTGCGCCTGGTGGGTGTGAGACACCAGAGCTGAGCATCCCGGGCACGGCTGGGGCTGCGCAGCCCCCCGGCCTCCTGTGCTGCTGCTGGCACCAAGGAGGCTCTGCGGGGCAGTGCTGGGAGGGGAAGGGTGTTCCTGGCACCCAGTGCTTTGCTGGGGGGCATTCCATGGGCAGGCACCGATTTTTGGAACTCCTGTCTGTGAATGGCAGTGCTGTCACAGCAGAAATGCATCCTCTGCAAGGACAGCCAGGAGTTCCGTGCCATGGAGCAGCTGCAAGTCTAAACTGTAAACTGTGCAGGTGTGCTGTTAAAAATCCCAGGCATCTCTCCCTCCCCAGCCTGCTGGGAACTGAAAACCTTCGGAGGGAAATTCACATTTTCCAGGAGAGAATTTTTATTCGGGAAGGAAAGAATGGCAGGGAAGCAGTTGGGACTTTTTTTGAGACTTCTCCCAGGCAGAAGCTTCTGCGTTTGTTAGAGGGGATTCCTTCAGAAGCAGGAACTTGAGATTTGGCAAAGCACAGAAGGTTGCCAGGCTGCTGTGCTGTGCCCATTGGAAAATTCACCTCCTGAAGGTGAGAAAAAAGTCACCTCCTGAAGCATGAGAATGGAGATAACAGGAAAAGAAACAACTTTGAAAAAAAAATTTTGCTTTTCAGCAAGGCAAAACTGTATGTCTGTGCCTCTTGCAAGAAACAGCTTAGCTGGCTGCTTCCTCCAACAGCTGCATTCACCAAAGTGAAACATCCTGCTGAAATACAGTTTAATCCAGACTCCTCATTCCTTTAAATCTCTGAAGAAAAAATTCACAGACCTTCTACATGTGAGGACTGAGCAGCCTGGAGTTTAGGAAGTGTTTTGGGCACTTAGAAGTTTTCAAATGTGGGCAGTGGGAACATGTACCTAGGGGATGCTGTCCAGGGGGGAAGTACCTTTTCCAGCAGGAATTGCTAATGTGGGAGCTGCCAGTCCCTGCTCAGTGTGGTGGCACTCAGAGGTCCAGGACTGGGCTGTGGTTTGGACGAGGGGGAGGAGAGTTAAATCTGCTGCCTGTTACCATTTTGTCTGTTGTGATAGCTGGTAGATCTGGAGTTGCAATAAGAACTCCTTCATATTTAATATCAGACCTGAGGTGTCTGTGCCATAACCTTAAGGAAAATTAATTCCATGGACAATGAATCGGATCCCTGATGAATGATGCTGGGTTTGTGGGCTTTGCTGGGTTTTGTTTTGTTCCACAAAAACATAAATAAATGTATTAAATCAGAACTACTTAGATTTTCCTCCTGAAATGATTTTTATAAACATTTGCTGATTAAAATGCACAGCACAGGCACCCACAGCACAGATGCAAATGTCTTCATTTTCCAGATGGAAAGACTGAGGGAGAGGAAAGGAGAGAACGGTTTGTTCAGCTGCAGGGGAAAGTTGATATTAGAGGCAGAGTTGGATTTTAGAAACCTTCATTTCAGTTCTGTGCTCTCCCAGCAGCCTGGGAGCACTAGGCAGGATCAGTTTCATAGGCTTGATCAATGAGATAGAGAAATACATTTTTACAGGTGTCATTTTGTGTGTGTGCATGTGAGATGTGCAGAACACAGCACCTGGCAAACACTTTTAGCTCTTTTGGGTCCAGGCAGCTCTCGAGGTGAGTTCCCCTCAGTGCCTTGCTGAATTGACAGGATAACTGGAGTGGGTGTAATCACGTGTTCCACATGACAGCACTGACTGCATCCTGCTCCTTCTGGGAGTTGTTAAAATCCAGGGGAGCACAGCTGCACTGCCTGAACTCCCGTAATGAGCACAGCGGTTGAAATAGCACCAATAGCATTGGAAACAACCAACATCTGCAGGCACACAGGGAAAGGACACTCAGGAAGAGGATTTCTCCCACTCTTCCCAATTTTCTCAAGCATTAGTGCAGTGCTGAAGTCCACTGTGCAGAGGCAGAAAGCATCAGCAGCACAGCTGTGGTGGGATCACACTGAAGGACAAAAGCGCGGCTGCTTCAGAGGCGTTCGTTGTGAAGACCTCCTTGGGCTCCAGGCAGATACTTTCATACTCATGTTGTCCACTCCAACAGTCTTTTCCTAAGATTTCAGCCAAGATTTGGATCAATTGAGATTCTTCAAGGCAGCAATCAGCAGAGGGGAAGGCAGGGATCAAAGAGTGTGGCTGGAGAACATGGCCTGGTGTGCGTTTATTGTGTTACTCAGAGTGTGCAATAAAGGCTGTTGGTTCAGCTGTGTGCCCCTTCCACGGGGCTTCACCCAGAGAATATTCTTGGATTCAGTTCCAAAAGGGAAAAAAAAAGTATTTCCTTTTAGACACTGCTCTCTTTTTCCTTGTTTGATAGCTGCTGCCAAAGAGGGGTGGCCGGGGATGTGTTTCTTTCCAGCAAAGGGACACAGGAAAATATTTCCTGGTAACCAGACCTTACTAGTTGGATATTCTTTGTGGGACACATTAGTATAACCTCGATGCTTTGCATCTCTTGATTATGATGAACAACCCAATGGAAAAATAAACCACTGTTCAGTTATCAGTACCAGAAGTGATGAGGTGGGAAATGGGAAGGGCAGAGCAACACCCTGGTTTAGGTGTCAGAGCATAAGGCATTTGTATCCCAGAGAGGAGCATATCTGGGCCCTTATGCTCCCAAATCAGTGGCACATGTGAATTTCTAAAGCGTTGCTGGGGGATCTTAGATGGTAACATTAACCTGCTAATCCAAGCATGGAAAGCTGGCTGGAAAGGAAATGAGCCAAAGAAAATAATTGCGGGGTTAAACTTCACTCTGCTCTCCTTCCTTCCCTTCCTGTTTGTGTGTTGCTGTGAGCCCTGTTGTCATGGGACTCCTCTGCAGTGCCATTTGTTTGTCTCTTCATCCCACCTGGACTTTGCCTCTTCCCAGTGCTCCTGCCTGGTGCTCCGTTCATCTCCTCTCTCCGTGGCTCCGGAGCCGTGGCTGGGCTGGCTCAGCACCACCCAGAGCTTCTGCTCACCGTGCACAGTCCTGGGGCCCAGGAACCTGCCTTGTGGGGTGGCCCAGCTTGCCAGGGAGGAAAAGGAAGCTTGGGAGCAGGAGGTGCTGCAGGTCCCCAGCCTGGATTCCAGAGGTATCCACTGCTGGGGCTCCCTTGGGTGGCTGTGCAGCACTGAGCTGGCCATGTCCCTCAGCAGCCCCTGTCAGCACAGAGCTCACAGAGCTCACAGAGCTCACGTTCCAGACGTGGTTGCAGTGACAGCAGGGTGGACAGGGCACAGAGGAGCAGAGGACTTGGTTCCCTCACAGGTGCTGGCCCAGGCACGCCACAGCCAGATGAGGACTGGAATTCTGTATTCCCCCAGGAGTCCCAGTCCAGGTCTGACCAGCAGCAGTCCCTGGCTGGATGCCTGCACCCCTCTGCCTCCACCCTTCACAGATCCAGGAGCTTTGATTTTGCTCTTGTCCCCATTCCTGTAGGGTACTGAACAAAAGCCCGGCCCCAGCTTCCCAGCTGAGCCTTCACAGCCACTGTTTTTGTGAAAAGATAAGGAAAGCCAGAGAGGAGATTTATGTGCAACTTCTGTTTGGCTCCAGAGCTCAGCCATCAGTGGAACGAATGAGGGAGCTGTCAGCTCTAGGAGAATACGAAGTGTTAGTATGCAAAAGGAGCAAAACTCCAGCAATTCTCATTGCTGAGCTTTCTGCACCCCGGTACAAGCTGTTTGTTAGGCAGTGTCAGGTCTGGGAAGGCTGAAATAAAGGGAATGCCTGGTGTGCATGTTTGCATATCAATAGCAGAAGGGTTTGCTGGCTTGCTTTGAGGCAGAACAGAACAGACCTGGTGCTGGAGGCCGGGAGCAGCGGCAGGGCTGAGACCCCTGAGCCTGCAGTTGTTGTTGTGTGTGCTGTGCAAGCTTTCTTCTCTGTTGAGCTCCAGATATTTGTGTGAGTGCTCCAGCCTCCCCACAGCACTCTGGGTATGGTTACATCATCCTTCTGCTCACAGCACCTCATCTGATCTCTGTGCCCGCTGGAAAAGGATTCCAGCACCCAGCAAAGCAGATCCCAGCTGCTCCTGCCTGGATGAGCTGGCTCCTTATGGAGCTAAACAGGACTTCTTCAAAGGAATCCAGCTTGTACACCAAACCAGCAAATGAGAATTGTTTTCTTCACGACTGGATTTTAATTGGATTGTGAACAGCCAGGTTTGTCTCCTTCTCCAGCCTGCCTTGGCACACTCAGTGTTCCTGGGCCTGTCATTATGAACTGTTCTGGAAGCTTGGGCAGGGAGCCTCTCATTGCTCAGAGTATGAACTGCAGCTCACAGTGCAAGTGTGACAGCGGAGATGTGTAGGAAGTTGAGTTTTATTAATCTGTTTCACTTTGAAAACTATTTATCTGTAAATGGGAAAGCAGCATTCAAACCCAAGGTTAACACAATATTTATATATATATTTCTGAAGGATATCCTTTGGTAGGATCCTTCAGGTCTCCAGTTTGGTATTGGAGTAGGGCAATCCATGATGAGATCGTTCATTCATTTATTCTCTGAAGGAAAACTGGAGAACTGTGTACCTTGATTTATCATCATGGTGCTGCTCTGTCTCTCTTATCTGTTGCTCAGAATTCAATAGATAAAGCTGTATATAATGGTTACTGCCTGGATTGACTTATTTCTTGGCTGAACCAGAGAAGATTGGCTCTCTGCTAAATCCCATTTTCAGCTGGCTGATGTTTTGGAGAGCACAGAGCAGCCAGTGGGTGCCACACAGATCGTGGTAGGACCAGAAATCTAGCTCTGGAGAAAAGATACTGTGTCTGCTGGGAGCCAAATGTGATCTTGGGCACAGGCTGCATTCCTTTGTTTGCTTGTAATCACAGTGGAATTGTGCCATGGAGGAGATTTTATTTCCAGTTGATATTTTTGTATGAAGAACGTGTGGGTGTTTGAACATTCTAGGAAAAGTGAGCCACCCTCGCAGGGTATGTTTACCCAATCTTCTAAAACGTTCACTTCCTCTGACATTCTTATTTATCTTGGCACATGAATACTAAGTCAAGCTGTTTCCCTTTTCCTGAGCTCACTGCTTTTGAAGGAAGCTGATGTTCAGCCTTGCTGAGGAATTCCAGAACCCTTGAGAGGAGGAACTGGACAAGGAGAACAAGGCCATCTCGTGAGAGTGCCCTCCCAGATTTTCTGCTTCTCACAGCAAACTAAACAAAATCTCAGCTCAGAAGGACCATGTGATGCCAGTGCTGCAGGTCTGATCCCATTCTGGATAATATGATTACAGCAAGTTTAAAGGTTAACCTGTGTGCTGTAAATATATCATCTTATTATATGAATTTTCTTATCCTAAACCCGTCTAGAAAGGATGAAACAGCATTTCTTAAGCACTTCACAAGGCCTGTCATTATAGTAGAGGTTTCTTAGCAGTCTTGAAAGCATTTGAATTACTGTATAATGATATTCTGTCATCTCTTAGCAAGGCTCACACTCTAAACACTTTTACACACAATAGAAATTAAAATGGAATTGAGTAAATTCTGTCTCTCGGATTCACAGGCTGTGTAGTGATTGTCTGGGTGCTCTGGATTAAATTTAGGTTTGTATCTAATAGAACTGGGTTACTTGGAGTAAGAAATTGTAAGATGTGAAATAGTAGGTCACACGTAGAAAATCAAATAATGCTTTCTGTACACTTTTTTTTAAAGACTGTGCATTATAGGCAGAGGTTTGGCTTTATTCTTTTTCTGTGCTTTAGCATTTTGAAAAAGGAAGGGTTTTTTTGCTGTAAATACATAGTTTATTGGGTGAAAAAATACATGCCATGTAACAAATTTTTTTGTAAAAATGTACAAGTACAGTAGCTGTGGTGGTGTGGGGGTCTCCTGCACACGAGCCATTTTCATTATCTCAGTTGATCTCAGTTCTCCAGCTGCCCAGGAGGTTGCCCAGGAGCTGTTGGTCTGCTCTCTCCAGTGTTGCACCTGAGGAAAATCCATTGGGATCGTAGCAGGAAATGCAGGCAAAAGCAACTCCTTTGCATGGGGCAATGATGAGGTTACTGAGGCACATCAGAGAAAATCCATATTTTGATATGTAGCTCCTCTGCAGGGCCAGTTCCCTCTGCAGTTGCCTCCATGGAGATCCCAGTGAGATGCTCTCAAATTGATTTCTGTCAATTCCTGGGCTGGGAGATTTTTTTTTTTTTCCTCTCCAGGTTTGTGCTGCTCCTTCCTCCCCTTCGTAACTTGTCTGACTTTAGACTTTCAGGATTGAGTTCAACGTCGCTGATCCTTCCCCGGGGAAGTTTCTTGGCTGGTTTTGGCACCAAGGGAGGTCTGAAGCAACCCCAGAGGGCAGCGTGAGGGACACGAGTGGTGATGCTGCAGCACCCTCGTGGGTGGGTCAGTGCTCCTGCTGAGCTCTGTTTAGAACATTACCTCAGTGCACCCTTGTTCCTCACCCAACATTGTTGAATTTGAGGGGTGGGAGATGCAATTTGAGGCAGCTGAAAGCAAAACAGAAGACCAGGATGTGTATCTGAGGGGAGAAACCTTCACACTTTTCAAGCATAGGAAGGTACAACCCTGATTTGAGGCTTTGTACCAAGAGCAGCAGAGGGCAAACCTCAGGCTGGTGGGTGCTGAAAGGTGCTGCCCAAAGGTTTCTGTCTGCTCGGGGTGTGCAGAGACCCTGCCCTGCTGGGACACACCTCTGGTGCCTCAGTGGGAAAAGCTGGGGAGAGGAAGAGAGATTTTAGGGGGGGGTTGATCTGGAGCAGTGGGTAATAATGGTCAAATAATGAGCATCTGAGTCCTTAAGCCATCAGACCCGGTCTGCCGGGAAATGCAGCAGCTGCCATTCCTGAAGAGGGGGAATTTGCACTGGCTGTGTGATACTTTGTGTTTGTACCTCCCAATCTATTGACAAAACCAGTGGCATTCTGAGGAGATGTGGTGGGCATCTTCCACACTTATCTGGAGCTCTTAAATGTGCACATATGATCTTTCACAGCTTCAGACTGGTGTGTTTCAGCCCCTGCAGTTCCTAGAGGAAAAAATGCCTGGCTGTTTTCATGCATCTGAACATTTAATGAGAGAGCTTGCCTTGCCTGATTGTACTTGTTGCTGCACTGTTTCACCAGCAATAGAGACACTAATTTGTGACTGTCCTGACAGCACAGAGCAGAGACTGCCTCGTATTGTAATGTAAAAGAAAGAAAGGTTTGTGGGCATGAAGTGAAATGAAAATACTTGAGACTTCATACCAAACTATTCAGCCCTTCCTGAGCATTTTGCTGGCTGTGGTCTGGTTCTGGCAGGTACTCTGTCTGCAAGTGTTCTAGAGAATCAGAGCTAATGGGAATGAATATTTTAATTGATCCTTTCAGCTGAGCAGAAATAGCTAGATGGTCTCGGTTCCCTAAATAAGAATAGAAACATGTGTGACCAAAGCTGGTCACACAGCAGTCGTGTTCCAAATGATTGGATCACTGCAAAGAGCCTTCCTTCTTTAAATAGCCACCCTATTAGCTGGAGAATGGTAGGATAGCTCTGGAAGGCATTTCTGTGACACTAAATGATGCCTGTGCAGGATCCAGCTCCCTTCTCCGAGTGTGACCTTCATCTGCCGAATTCCGACAGCCCCATGGTGAGACAGCCTTGCTGAGCCTGGGTGAGCTCAGGCCTGGCCAGCTGAGACCCTTTGATGGAAAGGCCTGTGTGGCACAGCCTTTCGGTGCAGAACAGCAGGCTCCTGTCCCTGCACACTGCTGGAGGCGTTCCTTACGTGGGGCAGCTCAGCTCAGCACTGCAGCTCTGAAATGAGGCATGCTTTTATAGCCCTTATTGTGGTCCCAGTTGTGTGAAGAAACCACAAAAGCTGCCTGCTCTTGGAGAGGGCCTTTACTGGACAAACATTTTTGTGTTCCAAGCTGAAGTAGCTCCGTGGTGCTCCTGCAAAGCCCAGCAGCCCCCGTGTGAAGCAGCCCTAGGCTGCCCCTGGTCAGCAGGACCTGCAGGGGATGTTCTACACCAGGGCACATCAGCTCACTTCATCTGCAGGCCTGGCTCCCACGCTAAACAATTAATTTTAAACCAGCCTTTACCTCCCAGCCCCGTGGCACAGCTGCCTCGTCAGCATGGAGGAGCCACCAGGCAGTTTCCCTCCAGTGCAGGACCAGTTTTAGCTCTGCTACAGATTCATGCCAAGGCTCTCTCTGTAACACAATCAAGAAGGGTTTCTTTGTGTGGAAATACCTGTTTTGTTTGGCTGCCAAAGCGCTGCACATTTATGAATCTCTAAATTTAGAAGGAGGAATTTTTGGTTAGAATAACATATGTTTATTTCTCAATATATAGATCTGAAGCAGGACTTTAAAAATGCAGGTTTGATCCCTCTCAGTAAGGTTCCAGAAGCATCCTTAGAGGACTTGAAATACATATTTCTAATAACTGAAGCTCTCTCTCTCTGCATTTTTATCACAAAAAAAAATAAAAAAAAAAAGAACTTTTAGCCAGAGAATGAGGAAATACATTTTTAATATTCATAAAATGCTCCAAACAACTGCTTCCTTTTATTTGCCAAAACAGGGTGGAGTAGTGAGTTTTGTGGTTGAGATCACCATCACCAAGAGAGATGAGGTATTGCCTCAGTGATGATGTGATCCTAATTTAATGTTCATAATTTAAAAAAAAATTCTATAAATTTAGTTTAAATTGGAAGAGAATCCTCAGAGTATTTTATCCTTGCAGCCTCAGCACACAGGTCCCTCGTTACCTTGTGCAAAACATCTGCAATTAAAATTCCCTCCTGAGCACTAACATTTTTGTCCTGGCCTGGTTGCATCTGCAAGCTCTGAACCTCTCCCAGCCATCCTGATGATGAATACAAATCATTTCATGCTTTTATTTGTCAGCACATTAAAGGGCAGGAACAAGAGAGGGAGTTTAATTTGGAACATAATTGGTTCTTTTGTGGATCTGTGATAATTAAATGTGCCTACATGGACAGGCAGCCAAGACAACACCGTCCTTACTCATTGAGAGCAGAACTGTTGCTTTGCTTCAGAGCAAACTGCGAGTAAAATTTGAGGCAGAGCCCTTTTTAGTGCCAGCCCTGCAAGATTCTCCTCTCTCAGCTCCCTCCAGCTGTGGCCTGCTGCTGACCCTGAGCTGTCATTTGCAATAGGACTGAATGCCATTTTCCATGCTTTTCCTGGAATGAGCTGGCGCTCCTGACAGCCACAGGAACAGGGAAGTTGCCTGATGTGATTACAAGGAGGGGAATAGAGAATGGACATTCTGAGTGTCTGAGGAAATGCTGCTTTCTGAAAGCTTACATATTTGGTTGGCTTCTGGCCGCAGATTCTTCCCATCAGCAAATCCGAGGAATGTCTTTGCCACGCTCTCTTGCTTGGCCAGGATTAAGCTCCAAGTGTCCAGCTGAACCAGACTAATCCTCAGGCTGTGCTGAATGAACTGTTTGTAGGCCTGTTGCATAACAAGTTCAGGGAGACTGCCCAGCTGGAGGAGGTTTCCCCTTTCCAGGGAGAAAATGATGCCTCAGGTTTTGGCTTTTGTATTGTTCAAATTCTGTGCTGCTTTAGTGTGTGGGTCTGGGCTTCACATTAGGGGATGGTGAGCTCTGCACAGAGCAGGGAGACAAAACAATTCCTGCTCCAGCTGGGGACCAAGGACAAATGATCCAAATGTCAGGCCCAAGAGCAGAAACAACGTGGGCTGGAGAGAGAAAAACAAGCAGGATGGGACTTTATTGGACAATTGGACAATTAATTGGACAATTAACTCCAATATGCAAATGGAGCAGAGCTGATCCCAGGGAGAGACCCCGTGAGCACTCGTGCATTTTGGGACCATTTGGGTTCATCTTGGGTGCAGCCCTGGCTGGGCTCCTGTGCTGCCCAAGGTGGATCCATTGAGACCTCCTAATAAATCTCTGTTCTTTAACTCTGTCCAGCCTCTGTTCTAGGTCAGCCTTTACAAGGTATCACCAACACCCTGGAAAGCTGCTCCCACCCTGTGTCATGGGCAGACCCTGGGACAGATCAAAGCCAGCGAGCCCCCGGCACCCCCGTGTCCCCTGGGAGTGACCCACAGAGGGCTCGGCGTGGCTGAGGTTTGCTTTGGACACCCAGAGCATCTTCCAGGCTGTGAGCCTGTCTTTGGGTCATGACAGCAAGGCAGAAAGGGGTCAAATTGTTGTTCCTGATTCCTGAAATTACTGCAGGCTCTGCTGGGTGGAAAAAAAGTTGTGCTTTCCCTGTGGAGGAGCCTGGATCACCTGGAGTTGTCCCACCTGCCTGGGCATTGTCCTGCTGCGCTGCTGCAACATCGGTGAGGAAGTGGCCGCTGTCCCTCACAGAAACCTGGCTCAGGATTCACAGATTCACCCAGAATCACAGAATATTCTGAGCTGGAAGGGACCGACAGGGACCACCGAGTCCTTAAGAGAATGGCCCATCCAGGGGTTGAACCCCCAGCTGGTGTTACCAGCATCCTGCTCTGACCAGCTGAGCTCTCCCCTTGCCCCTCCGAGGCAGAGTAAAATACCAACATGTGTAGAGAAGAGAGGAGGTCCAGGAAAGGCTTTCAAAACAGAGATGTGACCTTTTCTTCCCCTACATCATGAATTGGCTCCCACAGAATTTATTTCATGCAGGTGGGAGGGAGGGTCAGGGCAAAGAATAGGAGATATTTCAGTTTTACTGAAATTGGCTCTTCTGCGAATGGGTTGACATGTGGCAATGCCCATATCCAAAATCATCTCATCCTCACTGTGCTGGGCTGTAAAAACAGGAGTACCTCCTAGACAGAGGATCATAAAGAAAACCTAATCTCACACTGGGGACTGGGCAGTTTTATTGTTCCTTCCAGAAAGCCAGATGAGACCTTGCTCAGTTTCTATTCCAGTGTATATCCATGCTGTGTAAATAAATTTGGGGCGAGGGCTTTCAAATGCACTTTTGCAGCTTGTTTCGAAGATAATGGAAGCAGATTAACAATATAAAACTGCTACAGAAAGTGCTGCTTATTATCATAGGCTTGACCTGAAGATAAACACAACCTGGAGGTAAGGACAGGCACAGGGGCTGTGGGGAATAGATGCAGGTGAAGAGCTGTTGAGAGCTGGGAGATGTTTGTGTCTGGACACATGGGCTAAAGGAGAATATGTGAGCATAAGAACATTTCCTAAAATAGCCAAGCAGTCCCTGCAGTGTGTGATGTACAGCACATACTGTGGAGCTTGGTTATCTCGTAAATGATTTCTCTTTATTATCATTCACAGGACAGAACTGTTTACAGTGTGCGCTGCACCATTTTGGGCACCTGCTAAAGTGAAAATTCAGAACTAAATGGTTTTGCTTTGGAATTCATTAAAGACCTTTCAGCTGTTGTAAGGACACTGCTTCACATGCTGCTCTCAAGTCAATTGCAGCATAATTTAAAACTGCTGTTGCATCCTGGCCTGCACTGCTGTGTCGTTGCCCTCAGCCTTGGGGTTTGAGAGCAAGTACATTCTGTAGACGTAAAAAAATCCAAGCATATTGTGTCTGCAAAATTACATGTACACATTTAAAATCAAGGGACTAAAGCATGGGTTTAAAAGCAATTTAATCAATAAAGGGTTATTTACTCTTGAAAGATTTAAGCATAACACCATGGGTAATTCAGGGCCAAGAGGACTCTGTAATTCCAACAGTTTCTAAACCCCACTACAGCATTTTGTGTTTTGGTGAAATGACTGGAGCCAAAGAGCCAACTGGATTCTGGGCATCCATCGCCTCATAAAAGCAGTCCTAATAGTTGCAATGTTTTGTTAGAACACCATATTCCAATTCTTCTGTTTGTGAACTAAGAAGTCAAAGCTGCCTTTTGGACCTGGAAAAAGACTACAAGGCCTCTCGGGTGATATTTTGTAATTACCATGGTGCACCAGTATTTAATGAGGGGGAGAAGACATGAGGCTTTCCCTCCCTGGAACTCTTGGCCTGCAGCAAAGCACTAAAACTGCACATTTCTGCTGAGCTGCCCCTGTTGATGGTGCTGCTGGAGCCTCCCATCCCAGCCTGAGCAGGCAATTAAAGCCTGGGGAAGCTGGATAAAAAATCAAGCATGGAGCTGGTTGGGGAGGGATGGGTTTCCCCCACTGTGAAAGGCAATTAGCTGTAAATTGTACTTAAAGAGTTTAATAGCACAATATGCAGCTCATCTTCCCTTTGCCTGGGTGTTTATACCTGAGAAATAGGTTGTGATGTTGTTGTTTATTTACCGGTCTGGAAAATACCTTCATCAACAAATTCTCTTCAGAGATGATGTGACAGTTGGGTGATGTGTCAAATCAGCAGGTATTTACTGCTGATGGTGCAGGAGTCGGCCTAGGCAGAATGGCAGGTTGATTACAGGGAAGAATTTTCTTTTTCCTTCCCATTTCATACTGAATGCTTTGCTTTTTGTGGTGCTTGCTCTGTGTCACAGCCTGTGGGGACTCTTTTTCTGCTATGCTGCGTTCTTCTTTCCATGCTGTCATTTCCTTTCTTCTCTGTTAAGTGACAGATGCAAGGGAATAAAACCATCCCCACACCTCACGCTAGTGAGAGCAAAGAAATAAATACAATAAATAAAATAAATAGTCCTCTTTGCAGTGATTACAAAGGCCTTCCGTTATCCCTTTGCCATGCCGGAAGTATTCTTCATAAGGAGTTTAGATTTTAGTAATTTATTGCATAACTTCCCATTTAGCCATGTAAAGTGTTGACTTTGAGTGACCACTGACCTGGAGGAAGGGGATATTGAATTAATAAAGCTAATATTATCATTTGGGATTCCACTTTCCAGATTGCTGCCAATACCAAGCAGATTTTTTGGACCTAAAAGTCATACATTGAACTGAGACTAGAAGGGGTAGCATAAAAGACTTTGAATCACCGCTGATCACTTCTGGCTTGTCCTGCTATTTTAACACTTTGTACATCAGAATTCTTCAAATATAGTTCATGACTTGCATGAAGATGAAAATGTTATTCCTGTTCCCTCAGAATTAAACATTTACAGCTGCAAATGGTGTCTTTTGCATTTGTAAATTTTATCTTGTTAATATTTATAAATCCTTCAACAAAATAGGCTCGCACATAAGGCATTAATGTAGGTTTTATATTTCCTTACAGAGTGCCTTAATATAGTGAATACAAAATCTGAGTTAGAACATGCAGTAAAAAAAAACATTAGCTTTTACTACACGCAGAAGGAACAAAATAATTACCATGTGATGTGTTTATTAATCTTCTAAAATTCGCTCTTTTCCTTCTGTTGTTTGGAAAATATGAACAAAATAGCACAGTGGTTGTGACTCTCATCAGGTGGGATTCCCAGCTGGTGGCTGATAACAGCCACTGCGGTTTCAGTAAAACTGTCAAGGTTTTTAAAAGTGTTGGACATTGCTGAATGTATTTACTGTGGTTTTTGTCTCATTTTCCAGTGTTTCTGCCTTCATTTCATTTACTTTTGCTTCAGCAGGATCACACCTGTTTCATTATTCATCTGTTTGTCAAGAGCAACTCTGAAACAAACCATATTGGAAAAAAACCAGCTGAATAATGCTGCTGATAATGATCTTCTTGGGGTCTCATGCCCTAAAAATCTTGTTTATCTGTATGTATATTCATACAACCAGAATACTCTCTCCATCTCAGGGTAAGGCAAAATCCCTAAAGATGATTAAACCTTTAGTTCAGGGAAGGCTTTGTGAAAGCTGCTGTGTGTTTCCCCACACTGCAGCAGGATGATTTCAACGCACATTTGTCTGTGAACATGAAGGGACCGCATTTCATCATTGTGGCAGTGACTGTACCGTGCTCTCTTGCCAGCAGGAGGAAGTTCTAGCAAGCTGCATCTGAGAGATTTGGGGAGAAATGTTTCCCAAAGCAAATATTGATATATTCTTAATTTTCTAAACCAGCAAAACGTCAGCAAAATGCGTGGTGTGTCACCTGATCTTCAATTCTGCCAGGTGGGAAAATGACAGCTTCATTACAAAACCCTTCAACGCCCAACAGTGCTGAAAACTGGCATCAGGAAAGGTCTGGCTCTTTGTGCAGACTGACCTAAATGCTCTTTAGCAGTGTCAGGTGAAATAATAACCAGTCTGCTTGGCTGCAGGATTTTAATGCTAAGTGCCAGGTTTACATGAACAGAAAGCAGCAGAGATAGACGTGCCTCTCAAAGCTAAATTGTTTCCTCTTTCGTCAAGCAAAGGTGGTTGAGTTTTATCTCTTATGTTCTTATAGGAGCTGGGTATAAATACAGAGCTATTTCAGTAGAGTCTTTGTTCCAGCAGCTGTCTCAAACCTCTCAGGTTATTCTGCTGACTGTCAGCTCTGTGGTGGTTTTATCCTGCATGAGGAATTATGGCACCATGTTGCTTGGTTCAACCTGAAAAGCCACTTGGATTATTTATACTCTAGCCTTTCCATGCTGCAAACCAAAATTGTACATCCATGTTGAGCCTTTTATTGGAAATAATAAACTTTATCTATTTTGGTATAATTAATTGGAAAACCCATATTATTTTGTACCACTTAAATAGAATCAGATGAAGAGGTTGTTTCTCCCAGCAAACTTCCACTCATTTTTGAGATTGCTTTCTACTTACAGAGCTTTAGATTTACAGCTTTTTAGGAGCAGTTCCCAAGAGCTGCACACAGATTTGGGGTTTATACCTGATGTATGTTGTGCTTTAGCCATAAATAGAACAATAATGGTAAAAGATCAGCATCCTCCCCCCTTCCCATGCCAGGCAGTGGCAGCTGCTGAGCAGGCTGCTTCCTTGCAGCTGATGGTGCCTGTTGTTTGAGCCCATGGAATATTAGTATTGTTTCCAAACTGGCTGCAGTAGCTGGGCTTTGAGCACAACAAATTCAGTGGACCAGGTTTATGTAACTGCTGTGTTGACAGCATGGCAGAGAATCTGGGTGGCTTGGTTCTAATAAACCCACTGGGGTCCAAAAAGAGAGAATGGTGCAGAGAAGAAAAACTTTCAAAACATGGCTAATGCACCAACTAACAGTGTATACTTAAAATAAAAATTACATCCTAAATTCTTTTGCCAGAACAGCCAGGAAGACTTAATTTCATTGGCCTCTTGATGCAAGTATGTCTGACCACACTTCACAGAAATGAGCCAAGAGGAGATGCTTTTTGTGCCTTTGTCTTTTACCCAGAGGGAAACATTCTAATGGCTTTGGTAAATGGATTAAATTGTGTTTTGAGTGGTGCAGACTCGGAACATCCAGTGTGTTTCCGGGTGCTTCCCTCGCAGAGCCTGACTTGCTCCAGGCGTTTGTTCCTCATCTGGGATTTTGCCAAGCTCCTTTCCTCTAGCAGAGCTGTTCAGAGCTCTGCCTGTGGTGACCAGACATCCAGACAGCCTGGTTAGCTGCTTTGAGCTCCAAACTCTGCTGCTTTTCCTCTCGTGGAAAGTCAGATCTTCTCTGCTTCTTTCACAAACATAAAGGGAATTGTCACCTCCGAGGGAGATGCTGTTCTGCCAGCTCCAGCTGTACATGTGAGTCAGCATGTTCTGGGAGCATAAATGCAGGGATATCTTCTCCAAAATAAAACCCCCTGAATTTTTTGGAACGCTTATTGCCTCCCTTTTGCTGTTCATATCTCATAGTTGTAGATGAGCTCATGTAATGCTTTCTGTGGAGTTTGTGTGAGGACATGAGCATGTGGAGCCCTCTTAGCACAGAGCTGAGTTTTCTAAGGAAAACTGAATTCTGGATGGAGAAAATCTGGCATGCAGTTGGAATTAATCTGACTAAAGAATGAATCCCTGAGACTTTTCTATGGTGATTTTCTTAGTATGATAAAATTAATCACAGACAAGAAGTTATTTTTATTTAAAAATTTTGCAGAAGTGTCTGGGCTTCATCAGGATTAAAATAACTAATCCTTCATTTTTAGAAGTGAAATAATTGAAGGCTGTATGTGCCACCACCACTGTAGCATTATGCCTTGGACAGCATATGCAGGGATTTTCAGCAGATTTCTGCTCTAAAGTCTATCTTTGATTCTGCATGGAATATGGTTGCAGCGAGTGCCTGTGAGGCTTGAATTCAGCATGCTTCATTTTGAATGTTTGGGGTTCTTTTTTGCTCTACTTATATGTATTTGCATTGCAGGGAGGGTAAATCCAGGTCCATGGACAGGCAGGTTTTTGTTAGAGCTCTCAAGGTTGTGTTTTAGAGGAGATGTAGATGAAGGCCAGCCTTGAATATTCTGTCACAGCGTGGAAAGGTCACCTTTGGTGTTAATGCTGCCTCTTCCTTTTAGCAATCCTAAACTGGAACTTGCTCTCAACAGCCCTAACACAGAGAGCTGTGCTGCTGCTCTGGTGTGTGGCAGTGTGAGTGCTTTCTTCAGACTTAACCAAAGCCCAAATCCCAGCTCTCAGCTCTGTGTCATTGAATCATGATGGCAGGAACTTCAAACTCCTCCTCTATTGGGAACGGCTCCATTGGTGCCACTGGCAGTATCCATTCCAGGAAAAAAAATCAGAATTTTGGATTGTCTATCACGTGATCTTTCCGCATTGTTCAGAATGTGCTTTTTGCTGGGAATTTAAAAAAGAATCCATTGGAAATAACTCCATCTTGGACTGTTTGGCTGTTTCATTCCTTCTGTGTTATGGGGGAGATTTTGGGACAGTAGAAAAAGGGATGCTTTAAGTATTTCTCCATTGGTGACAGCTAATTTGATGACTAAAAAACCCCAAACCACAACAAATACCTTCCTGCTATCAATCACCTCATCCCCAATAGCTAGAATATGCTATAAGTAGATATTTAATATAAAATAAATGTAAGAAAGCATCACTAAAGAACTTCAGGATGGGCTCTGCTGGTTTTGTAGGCAACCTGAAAGCAAAATGGATGATCTCATTTCTGTTGAGCACAGGCAGGTGCTTTGTCTACGCTGTGTGGAAAGAGAGCCCTGTAAATAAAGGTGCATCTTTGCTGCCAGTTTTAAGTTACTTGTTGAAACTCATTGTGGTAGGTAACAAAAGCCTGTGGAGTGATGTGGGAGAGAAGCTCCTGGAATGGCTGTAGAGCAAGCACCTGATACAGTTTGGACACACTCCACTGCTTGGGCAATTATTTTAGTAAATTTTGTGCTCATCTCCCTGTAAAACCTGGAGGGTTTTGTCAGTTGAGAGTATCAGATATAGAGTTGCAAGATTAAAAGTTCTTAATTTCTCAGATTTTGGTGGTATTTTTGGTAGGAAGAAAAATAATTGTAAATCGAGTATGCCTGAATTTCTTGAGATTAAATTTTAAACAGACTGAGCAATACTTCACATTTCAATTACTTTGCAATTCATAATTTAAACGAAAGATGGCATAATATCCAAGCTGGTGATCCAATCAAGGAAATGGAACAGGTTTCCAACGCTTCTTGTTGAGCTGCAATTATCTACATTTTTCTTCTGTCCCTAGCAAGTCAGAATTCTCTTCCTAGAATTAAACACCGGGGTTTTTAGTTGATAACTAAACATGGAGGTGCTTGTCCTCCACTGTTTCCTTTGTTGCAGTGGGGTTGCAAACCTCAGTGTGCTGGTTTTATGTTACAGGCTTGAGGCCCAAAGCAATGCTCATGGTGAATGTGATGGGGGGTTTGATACAATAAATATTCTCTATGTCCCTGCAGGCCTGTGAATGGATTACAGGGCCCAGCTCCCTGTACATCACATTTGGGTGATGTTCTCTGACACTGCTGGAGAATTCATAGGGGAGAATTAGAAGACTAAAATTTATCCTAGTGGTTGTTTTCAAGAACTGAATACCTGCAGCATCTGGGAAGGGGTTTGGTGACCAAGTGTTAGGTTGTGTCACCTCTGGTTTCTCCTGCTGGGGTCTCTTATCCATAGCCAAGTTTGCACCTTAAGCTTAGCTTAACCTTAATTTGGGATAGGAGCTCAGATCCATTTCAGGCCATGAAATGTTGTTCATACTAGAAACCCCCTGAGGATTCTAGATGGCTCCCCCTCTCTGAAACAGCCTGTTCCATCTTCAGCTGTGCTGTCAGCCCCTGTCAGGCTCATGAGGATGGAAAGCTTTCTGCTGTGGTTTCCACAGAACAGCCCTGACTGGAACTGCATCCCTCCTCTCCACCATCCTCTGCCCATGGTGGCTGGTACCAGGAACTGGCTGTGCTCTGCCCCCAGTCACCCCTCTGCAATCCCATCAACAAATAAAGTGTTTCTTGTAATTCAGTTTTCTGGCTTCTCGGCAAACAGAGCTTTGAGCACACCAGGATAAATCCTACCCTAGAGGAGGAGGAAATCTCTCTGGTCAGATAACACAAAATACAAATTGATTAAATTGCCAGTGCTCTTGCAGTCCTGTGTGTGCTGAAGAGTAGGAGGAGGAGGAGAGATTGGAGTCCCTTTGAGTCCAGAGTATGTTTCCTGCACGTTGATGAAGATAAGTAACATTAATATAAACTGATTCACTGAGTAATCTTTGGTGGATGCCAAAGATCATCCATTTACAATGCATTCTTTGTCTCTTTTATTGCCTCAGGGGAGTTTTATTTGCCAAGATACAAACTGTAAGTTCGTAGCATGGGCACCTAGACTGGGTGAAAAAGAACATGTGATGGTAAAGCCAATGAATTCACATTTCAAATTACTTCCTGTTCCTAATCTCCAGATTGGTCCAGCTTTTCCTAGGACACCTGGGGTGGTTCTAGTTGAAAGTTAACTCTGCATTTTAAAGGATACCTACCCTTAATTGTGCTATGTAATTAATTAACATAATGGATTTTAATTTTATTTTTGTATAAGATTTAAATGAGACTTAATTCATTAAATGTTTTCTGTGACAGGACAAAAGGTCAATCAAAAGTTAAAAGTGAATTTTCACTTCAATGAATTTTCTCTTCAGTGCTATAGTTTATTACAAAATAACCTTTCTGTTTTGGGTGTGAGAAATGTGATTTCTTTGGCCATTTTTACCTTTTAAAGGCAGTGATTTAAAATATGCTTTGGTTTATGTATAGGTACCTTGCCCCACCTTGTGGGTCAGGTGGTAGTTGGTAGGATGTGGAAATACCACTTCAGAGGAGGTGAAAGGAGAGAGGGTCAGGCTGCCCTCTCTGTGTACCATTCAGTGAAACCATTCTGTTCTCCCCTTAGGGCAAGAGAGGTCCTTTGCTTTTTTTATCCAAATTCAAAACAAGGACTGTTATAAGTAACAATTTTAAAAGATGAAAATTCAGCACACTGATGTCTTCAGTATCAGTATGCAGTTGTGCCAAAGTATAACTCGTGTTATAAAATTCAGGAGCTATGCATTTCCAAAAGGAAAAATATATCCTGCTCATCTGTGAACAAAAATCTACTGTGCATACTATGTGCAAATTGTTCCCTCTGTTGGTATTTTGCTAATGGTGCCTAGGAGACATTTAAGGCAAGTCTGGGTGTTCCCCACAGATCTAACACTGGGCACACACATTTCTTCTTCCATTTAACATATTGGAAAATGTAATCAGTTATCTGCACCAAAGAGCTGGAAAGAGGGGTTTTCCTGGTCCTTTTTTCCCTTACCACGCTGTGTAGGTCAGTATGATAGAGAAGAAAATGTGAAGGTGTCACGTGTGCATCTCTGTGTTCTGGACTAGCACACTCAGCAGGACTGGTGCCAAACAACAAATACCTGTCTCCTTAGCTTGGATTGATCACTCTGTCAATGCCCTGCCTCTCAGTCCCTGATGCATTGCATGTAAAATGCAGCAGTGCCATTTAGATTTGGTATTTTCCGATTGCTTCTTCTCTGTGGTTTAACAGTGGGTGGAAAGATAATACAATGTTATCCTACCCTTTTACACCTCACCTCTTTTTCCAAGTTTAGATGGATGGACAGTAGATGTATTTTCAGGTTATGATTGGGATGGGGAGCTGGCTGGAGCAGCCAGTGGGACGGTGGGCACACACTGGTGCTCTGTCTCAGCCCAGTGGGCACACAGAGGTGCCCTGTCTCAGCCCTGCTGTTTTGGGTGTGAAAATGTGATTTCTTTTGCCATTTTTGCCTTTTAAAGGCAGTGATTTGAAAAATGCTTTGGTTTATGTATAGGTACCTTGCCCCACACCTTGTGGGTCAGGTGGTGGTTGGTGGTGTGTGGAAATACCACTTCAGAGGAGGTAAAAGGAAAGGGGGTCAGGCTGCCCTGTCTGTGTGCCATTTAGTGAAACCATTCTGTTCTCTCCTTAAGGCAAGAGAGATCCTTTGCTTTTTTATCCAGATTGCTTTTTTAATTCCAGATTTTATCTAGAGCTCAGGCAGGATGGGCAGAGGTGCCCTGTCTCCCTGTGAAAGCAGCCTGAGCTGCCCAGCCTTTTTTCTGAGAGTTCAGCACGTTCCATAGAGGGCACTGGAACTTGCTGTGCTACCCTCCAGGCGCCAGTCAGGAAGCAGATACAAAAATACTCCTTTTTATATGCTCTTCATTCCGCGTTCGTGTGGAGTGTTTCTCCAAGGTGTGTTGTCCTCGTTTCCACTCCTGTTTTTGTTTACACCACTAAAGTTTATATTCCCTATAAAGATTACCACAGAAAAGGTCAATATTTGTTGTTACTTTCAGCTGGGATTGAGTTTTGATAGTTCTTGAGTGTGGACCGTGGGCTGAAGTCGGTGCGTGGAGCTGAGCTCTGTTGGCACAGTGATGTCACACACACGCAGCTGTTCCCTGACCTGTGTCTGCAGAGGTAACCTTAGCCCAGAGCTCACTTTGCTGCATGAGCACTGCTGGGGAATGTGGGTTTGTTGGGTTGGTTTGCCATGGTCACCACCCTTTGCACTCTGCAGAAAGCTCCAGCAGAAGGCCTCTGCTGCATTGTGTGGAAAGGGACACTGGTGGTGGCACAGCTGCCTGCAGGATCGGCTGAAGGATGTGCAATGCCAAGAAGAAGTGTCCGTAAATATTCCTGCATTTTAATCAAGTTTTCTATCTGAGTACTACAGTGCATCTCAGTGCTGATGGATTTGACAAAATGGAAATGTAGATAAATACTTTTCTAGATTTAAAAGTAGTTGCACTGCACAGCCATACAGTAATTCAGAAACCATGAAAATATTTCCATGAAATGCTTTTAAATCTAGCTTTATCAGGTAAATAGTAAGACCTCCCTTATAATCTTCTTCTTACCCATGTGTTTAAATATGCAGTTAGTGAAAAAGTGATTTCTTTACCTTAAAAATAGATTTTGCTAATTTTTAAAAAAAAATTGTTATTTATATATAGAAATTGCAGCGATGCTTGTCATTTTACTGACAGTTTAAACTTGGTGGTTACTATTAAAATAAACAACTGTAACACAGTCTGAGCTTCAAGTAGAAAAATTCCTTGGTTTCGAATGGTGCTTGCAGAAAGGCACTCATGGAAAATATGTCCTCCTGCATGGCACACACTGCACACGTGATCTCTGAGAGCAGCACATTATCCTGAGCCAGATGTCACAAATGCTGCTGGAGAGACAGTTCTGTCCAGAATCTCAAGTAGCAACATTCCAGTATTTACTTTAATGCTAAATAGTAATTATGTTCCCAAGCTTTCAGCCACTGTCAGTGGGGTTTGTAATTATTTTCACATATGTGTTCAAAGAAACACAATTCTGTATTTTTTAGAAGTAGAAAATATTAGTAAAAAAAAGTTAAAATCAGTTGTGTGTCTTTTTGCTTGATTTTAGTGTGTGCACAGAAGCTCATTCATCTCAGTAAATGTATGAATTGTTCAAACTGGAAAAAACCCAAAACATTAACTATCAAGTAAACATAATCATGCTTTTCCTGTGGATGGAGAGCTTTTGAGATGTTGATGATATGAAGCATAACTAGGCAATGTTTAATCTCACCATTAATCCCAGAAAAATGCTTTTTGCAGGAAATACATTACTACTGCCATGAAATGAAAGCAGGAAAAAAGAGGAAGCTCTGAGCAACCTTCTGGTATGGAATATTTTTAAAGGATGATTTGGGTTCAGTTGGTTTACACAGGGTGCTCAAGAGCATTAACCCAAAGTGTGTTAGCTACCTGCGTTAGTTGTATCATCTCAATGTGTGTTTTCTGTCCAAATTCATTGCAAGATATGTTATTCAGTAACAATTACTTTTTCAGTCTTTTATTATGGCTAAGTAACAGTCTGGAAGTCTGGAAGCCCATGGTTTCAGCTTTCCCTCTGTAAGGTCTGCTGGTTTAGAGCATCAGGATATTTTCCTTATGTCCTGAATTTCTCTATCCCCATGGGCTTGACACCACCCTTGCTCAGCAGTGGCACCAAACACGCAGCCACAGGAACCCAGTGACCTGGTGCTGCAAATGTTTAGGTGTGTCCTTTAAGGACATTTTCCTTATGTCCTGAATTTCTCCATCCTGACCCCCATGGGCTCGGTGCCCACCACCCTTGTTCAGCAGCGGCACCAAACATGCAGCCACAGGAACCCAGTGACCTGGTGCTGCAAATGTTTAGGTGTGTCCTTGGCTGTGGGAACTCTGGATTCCACAGAGAAGGTGCCACTCCACGTGAGGAGAATGAAGGAGCCACCCTTGTGCATATTTCATTGGAAGGAACAAAGGAGTTTTGTACATGTAATGGTATCAGCAGAGCTATAATTGCAGTCACCTTGTATTCCTGGTACAGAGTCCTGCCTTTATTGCCCCACAAATTCAGAACAGAGATTTCCCTTTCTCTTTTACTCCATCTATGATTTATGGTGAACAGAGTGGCTTTCTTGGCTTCCAGATGAACTTCTTTCTAAGGGGGCTCTCTGGCTCCTTGTCAGCCTCTGTACTGCCTTCGGGGGATTTCCAAGAATCCACTCTCCTTCTGTGCATGGATTTATGAAAAAGAAATGTTTCCTCTTGAAGAACCGCCCCTCAGTGCTGACTGACCTTTCTTGCAGCTTCTGCTCCTCAGGTATTGTTTCACTGCTGGGGTGAGTGGCAGCAACAGTGACAGCTGCAGAGAGGCCTCTGATA
Organism: Pyrgilauda ruficollis; assembly: GCF_017590135.1. Classification (NCBI taxonomy): domain Eukaryota; kingdom Metazoa; phylum Chordata; class Aves; order Passeriformes; family Passeridae; genus Pyrgilauda; species Pyrgilauda ruficollis. The sequence continues at coordinate 1,255,418 of NW_024511544.1, forward strand.
AATTCTTTTCAAAGGGAGGTATTTGGTATTTATACCAAAAAAAAAAAAAAATTTCATATGCCTGTGGATCTGTGAAGAGAAATTTTAAATCTCTCAATAGTGTTATAATGAAATGCAGTTATCTAGTAATGGATTGATTTTGTGGAAAACCAAAACTGTGTCTTGCTGTGAGCTGCACTATGGGGAGCAGAGGCAGGGCCAGAGGATGAACACATCAGCTCAGAAGCAGCGTGAGCAGCATTTCAGAGCTGTCTGAGAGATAAACCTAAATCATGTTCAAAAAGCTCTGCCTAGTGTTACTTTTCCCAGTGCTGTTGCTGTGTATGTAAATAGTCAGGCAGTGTTATAGTGCACCACTAATACAGTTTACAATAGCTTCTAGTACAAATGAGGGTTTGTAGGATCAGCTACCAACTCTGAGAGACAAAACCAGGTCAGAGTAGTGACAGCAGGGAATTTTCAGTCAGGAATCCTGGCTCTGGTCTAATGGTTTGACTCAGTCAAAGCCTCTTTAGGCATTGTTTCTCTCAGCGCTGAGATTTTGTATATGTGCTTCATAACTTGCTGTAGTTTTCAGGGTTGCCTGGTTTGCATGCTCCAGCCTTGGTAAATCGGTGTCTCTTTGCATTTTGAAACCTTGTTATCATGTGGAATTTCCTTCTTTGTTCCAAAATTCCTGGTCTTATCCAAATCTTCTAGCCAGGGTACAGAGACTTTGCTGGAGAGCACAGCCTTTCTCTGGCAAGGTTTCTTTTGAGAACAAAACACAGTGATCCAACAACACACATTGATCTTTCCTCCCTCTATAGAGTGCAGCATCTTGTTTTGTGGGAGGGGATAAAGAAGCAGAACATGTAGACAGATCTGTTTCACTTTTAGTTCTCCCACTGATCTGCAAGGCAACTGAGAGAAGTTACTCTAATTTTCCTCTGCTATGGTTTATAATCATTATGCTTCAGTATTCTCATCATTCACACAGCAATAAACTTGTTTAGGTTTTGTAAAGGTGAGGGGCTTTGAGATACATGGAAGAAAAGCGCCACTTTGGGTCTCCAAACCCTTGAAATCAGTGAAGATTTCCTTTGCCTTAAATAGACTTAGGGTTTGTTCTTTGGAGAGCAAAAAAGACTACAAAGATTCATTGTTTTGCCTTCTCTGTAGCAACTGACAGCATAAAGCCTTTTCCCAGATGTGTTTGTTTAAACACTTTATAAGTTCAGTTTAAGAAATGAAGTTGTAGTTATTGTTTTTATGCTGATTTTTGTGTGTTGGCATTAAAAAATGAAATAATCTAGTGCAGAGCCATGGAAAATGCAGAAATGTGTATGAGAAAAGATAAATCCACTTTGGGGGTCACAAAACTGGGGTGAGTACAGGAGCATGTTAGCTTTTGAAAAATTCCCTGACATACCTGAGAATTCCCATGTAATTCCAGGTCATGTGGGAACATTATGATGTTTTCTGTGGTTAGAGGATTGATTACTGTTCACTGATTATTCTCACTGTGCACCAGAAGAGAATAATGTGAAAGAGGATTGTGCTGTGCATCCTTGAAACTGATCTATCCCAGTCTTTTTTACTGAACACTTTTACATTAGGTGTACAGGTAAAGCATGGGTGGAGGGAGAGCATGGGAAACAGAGAATTCACCATGGGAGGCAGGACGTGGGGGATCCATATGGGTTAGCATATTTTTTTCATTAATATCCCCTCAAATCCCACTGTGAGAGGAATAACAGGTATTTTGACCTGCATATGCAGTTTATTGTACAATGCTGCATGGCTGTATTTATACTCTGCAGGAAGAAAACTACTCCCTAGTAGTTTTTTCTGATTTTTTCTGGTTTTTTTTTTTTTCCTGTGTAACCCTTTGCTTTTATTCAAGCAAAATGCAAAACAAATGCTTATTTTTCAGCCTTCTCAGATCTTAGAAATAATGGTGTATTAAATGTGATTAAAGTGGGAATTACCCTTTAAGCAGGGTCATAATTACTGTAGATTTAGATGGCATATTGTACATATTGCTGTGTGATCATAATTACAAATTGAGTTTGTTGCACTCTGGGGGTTTACAAACTTTGTTTTAGCCATTAACACATTAAATAGCAGTGATTTATGTAAATTACTGGATAAAGCAAAATTTCAGTATTGCATTTAATCTAAGGTTTAATTCTATTTCTGTATTAGAAATTAAATAGGTTTAGCTTTAGCGGGGAGGGTTGAATGGTCTGAGTGAGTCATTCACTGCTGAGATATTTGAGTTTGAGAGTGCTGTTTGTTGGGCAACTGGCTGGAAACTGCAGTGGTCCAAAGTGAATGAAGCAGCAGCTGCAGTGAGTGAGCTGCTTGTCACAGTAAGCTCTTCCCGAGGTCAGCCAGCTTGCTTCACAATTATTTCCCTCAAGCTTTTGGGCTGGTCTGGAAAGTGTAAAATCACCCTTTAAAATCTTTGTTTGCTTCCTCTTCAGAGAGGTTTCCCAGTTCCTTCATTTGTGCTTAAGTCAAGTTGATCTAACAGAGCAAAGATCACTTTGTATTGTGCTGTTAGTTGTGGTCCAACAAATTGCCAGGAATAAGGATAGTAGGACATGAAAAGTTACTTTTTCATCTCCTTACACTGCACTACAAATTTCCACAATATCTTAGTGGCAACTCTAACGCTAGTTCAGTGTCAAAATAGCAGCAGGAGGACAACAGAGAACATACATCCTACTGGTTCTGCCAAAGCTTCCTATGCAAAGTGCAGATCAATGAAGTGCTGTAGAAGCCCACGTTTGGCTCTGTAGAGAGCCTTTTCTTGGTAGAAAAGTCTCTCCTGCCCCTGTCTTCTGGGACTTGAAACCTCAGCTCTGTGTGTTCAGCACCTCTGCCATCACGATGGCAAAGAAACTTAGCTATGTGCCACCAAAAATTGTTCTAAGAAGTCGTAGGCTTAGAGATCTCTGCTAAATCACTACCTGGGACAGGGTGGATTGTGTGGTGTGGATTACAGTTATTGTTACCTGAGGGGGAATTGAATGTACACTATTGATTATGGTTGAATTAAAATGCTTTTGGAATGTTGAAACATTCACAAAAAATCCCTCCAAAAATAACTGCAACAGGCTGCCTCGACTCAGAAACCACAATGTTGTCTGCGTAGTGCAGCAAGAATTTGTTTTTCTGTGTTTAATTCCCCCCATTGGAATAGATGCAAGATCTTAAATGTGTAGATGATTTGGGCATTTAATCTCCATGTTAAACGTTAACAACATATTCAAGCGAAAAATGACTTAACAAAAACTTTGTACCTGAATGGTCAAAACTAAATTGGGAATTCTGGATGCTTGACATTGATGCGGGGGAAAGCCATCTGTAACAACTATCCGTGCAGTGTTTGGAATGGGATGTGTTTATATTGCTTGGTTATTTGCTGATCTAGCGTGATCGTATCTGTGGAAGGAAGATTGTGTTTGAAGTGGCTTCAGGAAAGCACATTCTTCAGAAAATTCTGTGACTGCTTTGGAGGTCAGACCTTTCCAGCCACACTTTCCAGCGTGTCTCCTTCCTTCACAGCCCACGCTAAAACTGTCTGCACTTGGTTCCTAAATGGAAACTGGTTTCCGAAGGAGAAGTTGACTTTTGGGAACTGCCTGTGTCTGCTTTGGATTTGTCTCTGTTTACAAGTGGAGACGAAGTTTGATGCAGGAGGCATTGAGTGAGGACCAGAAAAACGTGGGGTTGTGGATCCCAGACGTTCTGCGGGGAAGAGGCTGTCTGGATGATCATTAGATGTTGAAAGCAGGCATTGCAGCGTAAATAGTCTCTGGTTAGAGTCTTGCAGTGACATTCCTATGAAAACAGCCGGTGTAGGTGTGTCCTTCCTTAACGTGTTTGAGTTTCACTGAAAGCTAGTTAAACTCAGGCTTATTGGAATCTATGCCTAACACTTCCTTAGGAAACTATGCAAAACTATGCACACTCCATCCAAATGTTTAAGAGGGTTGAACTAAAATTGCCTCGATTCTTTTCACCACCCTGAAAGACGCGATCAGCCCTCATGGGATGTAGCAATACGAGATACGTCCTATGCACATCTTTGCGCCGTGCTCCTCCTTGCACCCTCTTCACCCGAGTTCAGTTCCTGACTAAAGTTTCCCCAACTACAGAGCTTGGCCAGCGGAGCTTTGTTGTGTTATTACAGGTATGAAGGTGTGGGGAGGATGTTGCGATTTTGTTGTCGGGAGGCCGGGGGCCACTCGGGCCCCCGGCCACGGTGAGGGCTGTGAGGGCGGCTGGCGTGAAGGGAGTTTTGGAGAACCGCACCGAGAGACCGCCGGACATGGTGAGAGGTGTGATGGCAGCCCTTGGAAAACCGTGCCCGCTGGAGCCCGGCCCGAGAGATCCCCGCGCACGGTGAGGGGTGTGAGGTCAGCTCGAGTGAGGGGAGCTCGTGGAGAACCGTGCCCGCTGGAGCCGCACCGAGAAGCCCCCGGGAATGGTGAGGGGTATGAGGGCTGCTGCAGGCACGGGACCCTCGGAGCCGCGCTTTGCCCGGGAATCCCGCCCTCCACGCGTGCGCTCTGCCCGCTTCCCTGCCCCGCCGCCGGCGGCTGAGGGGAGCGGGCGCGGGGCGGGGCGGGGCGGCCAGAGGGGCGGCTATGGTGGCGCGGAGCTCCCCGCCCGACACTCCGGCCCGGCGATGTGGTGCCTGCACTGCAGCTCGGAGCGGACCCAGTCGCTGCTGGAGCTGGAGCTGGACAGCTGGTGAGCGCTGCCGAGGGGTGCGGTGGTGAACCCCGCGCCGCCGCTGCCGCACAAAGGGCTCCGCGCCGCCAACGCCGCCGCTGCCCGGGCTCGCTATGGGGCGGTGCGGGAGGATGGGATTGGGGGATCCTGCTGGCGCTGGGGGCACCCTTTTGTCCCTGGGGATTGTCCCTGGGGTCATCCCTGTTGTCCCTGGGGTCACCCCGCTGTCCCCGGGATGTCTCCGGGTCGCGGCGATGGGGAGCTCGTTCCCTGTGTCCCGGCTCGGGAGCGGGGACAGGCGGAGGCTCTGTCTGCCCTGCAGGAGCCGAGGGTGAAATCGTCTCCGTGGTTTCACCGCGGCGTGCAGCGGCCCCGCTGCGCTGCGCTGGCTGTGGGTGACCGGCAGAGCCATAGAGCGGCAGCTGTGGCAGCAGGCTGTGTGCCGCTCCAGACACCGAGGTGTAAACACTGCATTTCGGGAGAGAGCAAGGAATCACATGATTTGTGTCAAACCAGTGTGAGTTTGGCTGCAGAGCTCTGGTACAGGCTGTTCCCGGTGTCTGGGGCTGGCCGGCGACCTGGCCTTGTCCTGGCTGCATGGGAAGGTGTGTCACACTCAGAGGGGTAAATCAACATTTGCCACTCGTGCCCTCGGCCAGAAAATAAGATTTAAAAAAAAATAGTTTAGTTCTAAGGTATTTAAAGTACAGACACTTGAATAACTGCCACAGGAGAAACAGAGAGTGGGATTTGTCATGTTAACACATACGGTCCCTATTGTAAGGATGTTGTTAATTACCAAAATAATGCATGTCAAAAGTACAGCAACACAGAACTCCGTTCATGAGCGGCTTGGAAACTCCAGGGACAAACGAGTTTTCTTCTGGTGTGATGCTGTGTGTGGATTTATGATAAACTAAAAAAGTTATCCTGCACTTGCAGTGCACTTGCAAAATGAATTTATCTCTGATGCATTGTGGAAGTTCATTCCACAAAGTAATTCAGCCAAATGCTGAACTGTTTGACTCTTAAAGAATATTCAACTTAGCTAAAGATAGAAAACATCTTAAATTGGGTGTGGGCATGTGTGGAAAAATATAAAAGCAGGAAATGACTGGATTCAGTGTAACTATGTATGAATGCAGTAGTTGCTTTTCTAGGAAAAAAAAAAAGGCAAAATATTTTTTGATAAAAAGAAGTGTTTCATAGTACAGTTTAGTCATACATTTAATGATCCTTCAGCCCATTTTTTACCCTTAAGGAAAAGAATAATGAAAGTTTCCTGTGTGGAGTTGGCAATGTTTGCATAAGTGATGTTACCTTTGCGGGGCTTGCTAAAAACATAATTCATAACAGCTACTTTAGTGACAGATTTGCCTATTACACAGTAACGGTCTGTTATTCATCATTGTTTCAGACTTTTTCCCTCCATTTGTACATTGCTATGCACTTCCTTTCAGTTAAACTTGATTATTCTGCCTGATGTGCTAAAAGAGGAATTGCTGAGTACTTAGTTTGGATAGTTGTATTTAACTGTGTCTATTCTTGTGGTAGATATCCTTCATATAAACACAGAATTCATTACATCTAGCAAGTGCTTTGGGAGATCTACAGCCATGCTGAATAAAATTATCCATTTTCCATTTTACTTCTACTTTTGTACCAGATTTGGTTTTGCTGTTAAGATGTCCTGTTCTATTTCCTGAAAAATATTGAGAGTACTGTTACAAAGTAGTCAGCTGGGCTTTTTTTTCTCCTTGTTAAATAGAAGCTCAATGTTCAGGTTTCCCATGAGAAGTCATCTATCATCCTTTTTTCTATTTCTATAATCTGAAATAATTCATTATCATCCAAGATACTGTAATCCAAGATCTGGAGCTGACCAGTGAAAACAGCATCAACAGCATTCAGTATCAACAGCATTCAGCTTCTTTGCCCCTGCAGAAGCCCTCTGGGAATCCTGTGCAGTTAATAAACAACCTGCAGTTCAGTTTCATGGAATAATTGGCAGCTTTCAGGCAAGGAAGCCCAAGGATTCAGTTTTTGCACTGAAAAGTGCAAATACCAAGTTGAACAGTAACTCTGTTTTGTTGTTCCTGTTAGAGTCTTGTATTGGAAGGTTGCAGGGACTGGATCCAGGGAGTGCCTGCTGGGCAAGGAGACCTTCTCTGCTGGAGAAGGTGCCTTCACCAGTGGTTTGCTGGGTGTTCCTCTGGAGAAATGGGAAGTGATTTCTTAGGATTTCATGGCCTTATGTGGGTTTTCTAACCCTGTGACCATTTCATGTTTGCAAAATGAAAAATCTTTCAAGAGAATCTGTTCATAAGGCTGTAGAAAGTGTTCTTCCCAATACTGGGTCTCCATGAGGAGAAAACGTCTCCATTGCTTGGAGGCTGGGGTTGTTTCCTGCCTTTGAGGGCCTCGAGAGCAGTGCAAGGACTTCGGGTGGAACACCTCCTTTGAAACAACAGTTTATCTTCATACTGATGGTGTTTCCCCTGGAGTCTAAAGGTGCCAGTTCAGGGCTCCAGCTCTGTGAAGAGGCAAATCCCATAACGGTGTAGCTGGTGAGCTGGTGATTGCTCTAAGGATGCCTGCAAACTGTGCCTGCCCTGAGCACCAGTGAGAGGGAGATGGATAATGACTGGTGGTGGATGCCATTACCTGTAGGTATTAAACAGCTGCTCACACACTTCAGTTGTGTTCCTTGGTGTTTAACACCACTGCTGTTCGAAGTCCAGTAAAACCTTGGGACACAAGTGCTGGAAGTGAGGAGCTGCTTTCTGAGTGAGCCGTGAGGCTTCCAGCTCCTGCAGGATTCTGAGAGGTGCAAAGGAGGGTTTAAGGTACTGCATTTTTCAATACTGGATTTTTAAAAAAAATTGTGAAGCACCACAGCCCGAGTCTGGGTTGTTGTGCCTTTTCATTGCAAGGATTTACCATAATTCATAAAGGTCTTTCAGGATGCAGTTTTTTTGCTCCTTCAGCATTTACATGGTTCTTCCTCTGTTAGACCCAATGGTAATTTTATCATTCATTTCAGAGTCAGGAATATTTGAATCACAGCAGCTGTCAGTCAATTATTTCTTTTTATGTTTATTTAATAACAGAACTGCAGGAGGCCTCAGAAACTAAGGTGGAGCCCTGATTGCTCTGTTTGTTACAAATTATATTTGTGAGGATGTGCCCCTAAACCAGACGCTGTCTGATCTACCCAGCAACTGGAACTATGAGGAGGTGGCTCATGAGTTATGGGGGAAAGTGTGGTGGTGTGTTGCTTTTGTGAACCAAGCTTTGTTTAGATGTCATTTGTATTTAAACAGAGTACAGGCCACAAGCCAAATTTATATTCCTGAGTTTGCTGCTTTATTTCTGTTGCCTCAGAAGGCTGTGTAGTTACAAGAGCAGAATTAGCCCTGTTTTTGGGGCTAAATTCACTTTTAATATCTTGTATATTGCCATTTTATGTCAAAAATTATGTAAATACAGGTTTTGTTGAATTCATGCATATTTGTTATGCAAAAACAGTTACTGATCATGGACTTTTTTAGCAAGACTTATTAATCAAAAATATTTTACTTACATAGCCCTTTTCATGTCTTCTGCGAATCCATTTGAATTTTATTTAGGTTCCATTTAGGGTACAGACAGAGATGGCAACTTCACTGCACTGCTGTGATTTGACTCCAGGTTTCCAGAGAAGAACAGATGCTGCTTTAATCCACTGTAGCACAAAGCCCCAGTATTACGTTAAAGGGGAATGCAAATTTAGCTAAATAAATCCTTTTGCTTCCTTATAATAGACAAAAGACTAGAATCGTTCTCATGAAATAATTGTAGAGATGTCTTTAATAAAAATAAAGTAAAGAAGACAAGCTTTGGTATGATAAAAAACCCAAACCGTTTAGTCTCTGTGAGAGAAGCAGAAAATTAGAATGATGGCTTTGATAGCCTTTACTACAGGAAATTGATGTATTATATCTGTTAATGAGATTCTTTCAGTAGTTCAGTGTCATCCCAGTTAAACTTGTGCTTAAAAACAAAGGACACAATTCCCATTTGCCTTCTGCTGTGCAAGCACAAACAAAATGCCACAGCTATGATCTGACTTGCATTTACATCAGTGGCTGCATACAGGGCATGGCCATAGAAAAAGAATCCTTAGCTTGTTTGAGGCATGCCTGTATTATTTAGTCAAGAAAAGTCCAGTGGCCCCTAAAACTCAGCAGATTAACAAGGATGAATGTGTCCTGAACACAGAAAAAGAAAATCAACTTCCTTCTGTTTATTAATATATCCATGACCTTTCCAATCATCCTCACACAAGGCAAAGTCAGCAAGGATGCAAAGCTGAAGGGTTTTCTGTCCCAGGGAATGTTTGCAGCCAGCCCTGACTCTGCACTACAGGAGCATTCACAGTTTGTTTTCAATTTAATTTTCACTCCCCAGCTTTACGGCAGAATGGGCCCAGCTCCATCTCAGATCACACAGAGAGCTGGAAATGGCAGTGGGACCCTGAGCTGGGTTTAACTTGAGTGCAGTGATGCTTTTTAGTAGCCTGGAGTAGGAGTGGTTATAGGAGAGATCATTCTGTTGTCATGGTCAGGTTGGGACAGGCCATGTCAGTGCCTGCACAGAATTCCTAGGGTACACCCATGGGAAGGAATGGATGATTTAGTTGGAAGCTGGCCTGCCTTTAAAGACAGTACCGGAGACAGGGTTTCCCTCCTAGTTTGGGGATTGTACTCAGGAAGCCATCCTTCAACCAAGAGGGACAGCAGTGTTCCTGATCCAGCTGCAGCTCCCAGGGATCTGAGTACAGAGAACAGGCCTGCATAAATCCCTGACCTTCTGGTCATGTGGCAGCCTAAGAATAGGTTTTCTCTCACTCTAACATCACTCTGTTTTCAATCAGGAATAAAATTATTTTTCTTTCTGTGTCGTTCTTCTTATAGTAATGTGCTGTGAATTGGCAGTTGAGTTTCCATTCTAGAGGCATCTGGGGTGATTCTCGTGCTTCAAAGCGACCTTTTCATAAGGTGTTAAATGTTAGATAATGTCAGCTGTTCTTGGATTCATGAAAGGAAGTTCATTATTATTATTTATATTTTCTTTTCTTGTATTTTATTCTGTGAGTCTTGTTTAGACGATACCAGTGAAGTCGAGCATTAGTAGAAACTGAAGAAGGAGCTGATTTTAATTCTCTTAGATTTGAGAGAATGGGACTTTACAGCTGATAGTTCCCTGTTAATACTAATCATTAATGCCTTGTGAAGGGAGAGAGAACAGAGGATTACCTGGACTTAATGGAACTTGTCCCAAATGATGACAATGTGGTGCAAACTTGGATTCTTTATGTGTTTTTAAGAAGTCATTAAGATGTTTTTGATTAGGTTAGCGTAGAAGAAACGTATTGCAGGTTTTCCTACCACAGTGCAGCATGTTACACAAGACCATTTCCCACTGTCTTTGGCTGAGATTTTCGAAATCTGTCTTTGCATGATATCACATTTTCATTTCACAAAGTTGTGACCCTTGTTTTCAGAAACTGGGCTTCTACCACTTTTCCATTGTGGAAAGATCTGTGAACTTTACCGTGATGAAGAACCTACAGATGACCAAGAGTTACCCAAGTTGTGTATGTCAGACTCCTGTTGTGGTTGAGCAGCCTCACGTGCAGCCCCAGCTAAGCCAAGCTGCATCCCCATCGCAGACTCTGTCACAGAATGTTCCTGAGCTGGGGGGGACCCACAGGGATCCTCAATCCAAACTCTAAGCAAAAGGCAGTGCAGTGTTTTGGTGGTTCTGGGAGCCAGCAGTGCTGAACAGCTGTGCTGCACCCAAAGGAAGCTGCAACATGCCCTGCACAGCCCAGAAACTGCTCCTCTTCTCTGTGTGTGCAGTAAAAGATTTCCAAGGCAGGAATTACTACCTGTGTTACTCTTTCATTGTCATCAGTGAGGTGAGTCAGAAGTTCTATTGAAAGCCTACACTTAATTCCTCTCTGACAGAGAAGGAGCTGTAAAATGTATAGACTCAGCATAATGGGGAGGAAATGTAAAAGGAAGGAAGTTTGTGAATGAGAAAAAGCATCTGTCAGCTCTTTAGCTGATTTAGAGGTTATGAGCAATCTTCTGAGGTCTCGTTTCTACAAGAGTGAAGATTTATGTGTGGTATCTTTGAGTGTGTCTGCAGATCCTGCTGTTTGAACACATTGCCTTGAACCTAAGGATCATCTACAACACTGTCTTTTCCACCAAGCCCCATACTTCCAACAAAAAATGTCCTATTATTTGGTTTCCTTGAACACTGTGTTCTGTACACTCTGATATAAACCTTGGGTGTGCAGCAGAGGATAAAATCTCCCTTTTATGAGGATGCCTGTGATTACAGAGAGGTGAGCAGTGCTCCTGTTCCAGTGAATTACAACACCTCTCTCCTGTTGTGGGCAGAGTGCTCAAGGCCAGTTCCTGCTCTCACTGGCTGGGTAACAACACCCTGAGCTTCCCTGGGAGCAGGAACAAGTGCTGTGTTCTCATCCTTTTCTTTCCTACCTGCTGAGAGTTTCCCATGCCCATTTGCACTTAAACATTTCAAAATTACATTGTATTCCTTAGAGAAAACTGGTAGGGTTTCATTCTCTTTTTGGGTTGGTTTTTATTTTTTGAGACTTGGCACAGCAAAGTTGGCAGTCAAAGTGGAGGGTTTGTGCAGTGATTAAAATGGAGTGTGACTTATGTATACTTTCAGATTCAGTTAGATCAGTGAGAGGTTTCTCTGATCAGACTTGTAACAGCCCATCCTCCTTTTGGATTGGCTTTTTAAAGTATGTTACTCTGTAATTTTTTGAGTTTTATCTGTAACTACAGAGGGAAGTCAACCAACCACTAGAAGTTGAACAGTCCCTTTCTGATTTTAAAAGAAGATAATTTTGACCAACTGTTTCTTAAATCCTGGAGAGACAGCAAAGTATCTCATGTTCAGCAGTGCCATTGTTTGAAAACACAACGTTAGATAATAACAATATATAATAAGTCATGGAAAGGAAATCTTTTGGTTCTAAATAGGTCCTTTTGTACAACATTCATTTGCTACAGAAGTTAAAATATGGTTTAAATGAACACAGTTGTTAGTTCTCTGAGACTTTACTCAATGCAGTGTCTGGTACAGAAAGATGGTTCTGTTGTCATTTCTGCTGCATGGACCCTCTGCGTGCTCTTTGTTTATGCTGGTTCTTAATTTCCCTCACAGACTGGGAAACACTGGAAGTTGTTCCTAGCGCTCTGTAGTGTGTCATAAGCATTTCAAATAGTGCAGGGGCAAACCTTTAAAATGAGTCAAGTGTTAGGTTTTATTTGATCTAATTTGATTGATATTTATTTTTTATTATATTGATTTGATTTATATTAATTTTATTATATTTGATCTAAGATGAGATAATTTTAACCATCTATTTAACTAGAATGTTCTAAGTATGACATTTCCGGGCCTGAAACATTGACTCATTGAACAGGATTTTGTTAAGCATCTTCAAAGTAGTTCATGTTTCTATCATACATGGAACAGAAGAGGGGAAAACAGAGTTTTATCCACCAAGACCTGACTGGGTGGAGGAAATCAGTGCTCGTCTCTGACAGAACCTGATTGCCAGCAAGCTGATTGCTCAGCAGCAATGCTGTTCTCTCACCCCTTCTGGGACAGGCTTGACACAACAGCTGAAGAGGTGAAAGAGGAGGATGGTTGGCACAGCACACCAAGGATTCTTGCATTGTATCAAATGCTGCTTCAGCTGTGTGTGCAAATCAGGGTTTTTCAGCTGCAGATACTAAATCTTCCTTTTTAAACTTAGCAGTGTCTGAAGGACGTGTCTTATAGACAGTGGAATGTGTGCTAATATCTTGCTATCTTCAGTACATGTCATATATAGTGTGGGTTTGCTAAATTAAGAGGATTTCTGCTGCTGAATTGTGTATCTAAATAAATTGTAAATAGTTGAGGTCAAATTCTACTACAGCTGCATTGAGAAACTCCACAAATTTTTCAAGCTTATCATGTTGTGTAAAAGTTTGCTTAGGAAGGACAGGACAAAGTCTGCAGTGGGAGGCAGACCTTCACAGATTTTGTTAAGTGATCCATCCCACAATTAAAATTGTTAGCTCTATTCCATGCAAGAAACAAAGCATCCTTTTGAAGCATACATGACATTTTCTGATGTTAATGTGTTTTATGCTGACATATCAAAAAGAAGAACTGACCATAAAAAAACTTCAAAAATTCTAAAACTTGGGCTGGTTTGAGCCACAAGCCTCAAATTATCACCCCGTAGTCATCTTTTAATAATACCCATTTTTTAAAGAGTTGTTGCTGAATAAACATATGCTGGGCGATGATTAACACAGATTGGCAGTGAGTGATGTTGGCTGACTTCACCTGAGATAGAAGTGAACATTTGTAAGCTGTACCCAGGTTCTGTTGGGGCTGCCTGTCCCCTTGTTACTTTTGCTAAATAATGACAAAAAATACAGCTTTGCCTTCAGCAGGGAGGTTCATGAGGCATTGAATGCTACTGGGGAGGGTTGGTTGGGTGGATCCTTCTGTACGTTCTTGTGTCTGATGGCCAATATGCTGCCACTGTTTGACAAAGGTGATCTGAGAGTTGGTTACCTTTCCTTGTGCTCCTTGGAAGCTGAAGATAGTCTCAATAAGCTTTTCCCAAAGGGATATTCTTAGTTCTTAATCCTGTTGTGTTATTGCCTAAACTGTGTGGGTTGTTTGCCTCTATTTCCATCTCCATGCATTCATTCCTGCATTCTGCTTCAGGGGGTGAAAATAACCTCTCATCTTTCACTGCTCTCTGCTGCTACTGATGGCATCTGAGAGTGTAGGTCAAAATGCCCTTTTTCTAGAAGTGTTTTCATTAATGCCTTTTATGGGGTTACTTGGTGAGAATTACATCTTGGCAGTGTCCAGGGGCTGGGTGCTGGGGTTGCTGTGTGCCTTGGGAATCAGGGCTTGGAGCAGGAGCAGCTGCAGGTTTGCAGGGCGCTCAGGGGTACCTGCCTGTGGAGCTCTGCCCTCTCAATGGCTCTCAGACTGTTTGACTCTGGCTGCTGTCATTGGCACTCTCACCACAGAATATTACAGAATAAGTGACTGCTTTGTTAGGGTTTGCTTCTGAGACACATGCAAATGGTGTCTGGATTTTTCTTGCAATGATATTTAACTTCAGTCAGATGAATTACCTGGGACATTACTTTGATGTGCATTCAAAGGTTTCATTTGTTTTGAACAGAAACAGCTGAATTGAGAGTGCAGTGGAAATAAAACACATTGGTCAATATTTCTTTCCTGGATCAAAGATTTTGTCACTGCCTGTGAATGCTGCTGTCCATCATAATGGCTTTGAACTCTTGGCAGGGTGTATTTGAAGGTAGATTGGTTTGTTAATGTTATTGTGCTTATTGAATTTGGGGATTTGTGTAAGTTGTTAATATAATTGACTTCTGTTTACTAGACAGCACAAACCAGACATGGCAATAAGGACTAGGTTCTAGTTCAACTGCACTAATAATAAGCTTCTGCTCAAATGTTCTCACTCCAGTGGGGAATATTGTATTGGGGGGTGGAGAAAAATGCTAAACCATGCCTTGTGTGAAGTACATATGGCCAGTTCTGCATTTTGAGAAGTTAATGGAGAACGTTTGGTGGGGTAATTGGAGATAATGCAGTGCACACATCAGAGCTTTAATTAAATGCACCTCCTTGTTTACAGCAGAGAGCAGCACAGGTACTGAAGCACAGCTTTGAAGCAGTGGGGTGTACCCTGAGCCAAAGGAGTGCTCGTGTGAGCTGACGTTGTGTGGGGAGGCACAGCTCTGGAGAGCAGAGTTCTGCTTGCAATTGTCACTTAAAATTACGCATTCAAACCAGGGCTTCGTTGCACTTGTAAAGAAGTTATGTGCAAGACACTGACTTTTGGAGAGGTTTGTTCCTATGTGGAATGCCCACATTTGGCCTAAACATTTTTGCTATTTGAGTGGTTTGTTTCAGCCGTCATGTTGGAAGTGTCTGGCCGTACCAGCTGCTGCAGCAGCTGCCATCCTGCTTCTCTCTGTTACCCAGTTAGTTCTACGGGCGACTTCTGGTCTGCATTCTCTGGGCTAGGTAGAGAATTTGGATCTATTTCAAGTGGAAATCTATAATTAGGAGCTAAGATCAGAGTTTGACTGGTTTTAACCTCCACGTTTTAAAAGATGGTTGGTGTAAAACAGATGCATGGCAATTCTTCCTCCCTGGGCACTTGGACCTGTTTATACAGAATATTTATTTTTGAGTGAGGCAGAAGTTTTACTGGAAATGTTTATGAAATGAGATTTTAATGCAAAAAGCTTCACTCTGTGGTTTGCATTTAAATCCATCTCATAAATCCTAAGTCAGAGTCCCAAGAAGGTGTCTGGATACTTCAGCTGTGGATATGTTGATGTTTATGGGCAGAAAAGTTTCTGGGACAAAGGAAGGAGATGAGTTTGCTGAATTGTTCTGTGAGTAGATGTGACTTCAAGGGAACCAGCTTTACATGCATTTTTCTTGAAGAGGGAAAGAAATTATATGGATCCAGAGAAAAGCAGGCAAGTGAGAGAAGGATAATTTGGCTGAGGAATTTCACAAAGAACCACTCCTGCAAGTGCTTCACTGTTGCAACAAATAAAATAAAGTATCGATTCTTCGTTAAGCTCAATTTGAATTCAGGCTGCCCTGACTACCTGGAGTTTTACTGTTGCTGTACAACAGCCCTACTTTAAAACCTCCCTGCTTTAAGACCTCCATGCTTCCCAAAGAACAGAGCCCTTGGATTGTTATGGCCAAGCTGAGTGGCTTTATCACCTTGTGCTGACTAGAATTTTAAGCTGGGCATGTTTTGGTTGCTGTATTTGTGATACTCATGCTGCCTTTCCACAATGTAGAAGAAAAGAAATTTATTCTGTGTACCCATGTTTTCATGCTTCTAAGGATCTGAAATGCTATGGAAAAATCTTTAAAGATGTAACAGCACAAACTTATTATATTGTCATACTTCTCTTTGTGTCCAAAACCATTTTTTAAGAGGATTAATGTAAGGCTGATTGGTTCTCATGTGTGTACTATCCAGTTGTTAGGGCCTGTTTTCAATTTCATGTCTTTATATTACACTGTTGAAAGTCCATTCTGAAAGAGTGATGAAAATAATTCTGATTTCAGAGAATGCTCATTGTAAAACAGTTTCTCAAGCATTTGCTCTGTTCTGCTGGGAGGATCTTCTTGGTTCTATTTTAGAGTGTTGCATGCAGTTTGGGTTTGGCATTTGCATTATTTAGAAACATGTTTCATTTCTTTGTTCCAAACTGAATCTGCAACAAACTGGTTTGAACATTTGGGTGATTTCTGTAAGCATATGTTCCCATTATCTTCATATTTTACTTCTAAAACTGCGCAGGGACACTTGACTGCTTGTAAACTGGGGGGTTTCTGGGGCGAGAGGCAGCACTGAATCATTCCTTGCATGTGATGGTATTGTTCTATACTTCCTTTTTATATGCATGTAGTTCTAAAGATAAGGTTCTGGGCCTCAGGAGGAAAGGGACTTTCTGCTTTTCTGGTTATCAAGTCTCTGTCTTTCATAGTATAAATTCTCTGACAGATAAATTCTTGTGCCTCTGCATCCAAAGCAGCAGCTCCTCTGGTCATTTTGCCATCAGTCAGTGGAACAGATAAATCCATACTCATGGAAAAGCTTGGGGTTCGCTCCTTACTGGAATTCAGATCTTAAGATTTCCATTTTAAGCTCAAATGTTGAAGTTCTCTTATCTTCAAAATTTTGTCTTTTTTGTGGATATTTTTTTCTTTGCTAATAGTTTGGCAAGATTTGAAGGAAAAGCAAGGTGTAAATATAAAAATGAAAAATGAAGAATGACAGTAGATAGGCAAACATCCTGAATAATATGTTATTGTTTTAAAATATGGTAGTGGATTTAGCATACTGGTGCTAATTACAGCCTTTGTGATTAGAAGTAACAATTGAAGGTGTAAAATGAGAGCCAGGGAAGAAAAGACCTGCCAGGCTAGTGCTGCTAAAATGCCTGGAGAGGAAATGTTTTGCTTTTGTCATGGCTAACCACACAACTGGAGAGGGAGAGAGCAGACAGAGCTTCTTATTAGGTAGTTCTTGAAAGGAACTTATCCCTGAATAGTGGGAAATTACTGTAGAATCAGGACCTTTTCCTAGCAACAGTAGCTCCTCCCCTTTTTGTCAGCCTGGATTTTTTAACGGTATTATAAGCTGAGGTTTATACAGGAAGAAATTTTCAGTTTCTGATAAAATGCTGATGCAATCAATGCTGTCAACTGTTTCAAAAAGTTATTTAGTTGCATAAAGTTTTTCAATGGCTCTATTTTATTTTTTTATGCAAAGTCATATTAGTAATACTAATTATTTTAAATTATTTCATTTTTATTCTTTAGCTGTTCCATTGTCTGCTTCTTTGTAAAATACTTGCCAGCAACCTTTCACTTTTTCTGGCTTGGCAGATAATGAGTGTCTATTTTTCGCTGAAACAGGAGTGCAGTAAAACAGTTGGACTTATAGGTTAATTTCAGCTGTTTTGCATTCTCCTAATAATACACAATTAGAATATTCAACAGATTGCTGGGCTCACTAGTAATATGCAGTTGTACATTGCAGGGAGATAAACCAAATTAATCCATTAGAATTTTTTTTTAAACAATGAAATTATCAGTAATTGTACTGGACATGTCTGGTAGGTTGCAGATGCCTCAAATTGGAGACCATTATTAAAAAGCTATTCATAATTCCATTTGGGACTTTTAATTAACATTTCTTTAATACATTATATATGTATGCATATATAATAAAAGCATAAGTAATAATAATTAACAGTATTACATTGTCCATTTTTGTAGCATGCTTAATATACTTAATTTCTCACCCATCAGAGAGAGGCAGTGTGTGCAGGGTGTGGGAGTGAAGCAGTGCTGGAGAGGTGTCTCAGCTACTCCCTCAGTCCCAGGGAGATTTCTCCTGGTTCTCGCTGCAAGCCTGGAGCAGAGTCCTTGACATTTTTGTGTGTTGGCAGTTTTAGTAAGTGCATAGATAAAAACCACCCTCATAACCCTGCAGTGACCGACTCGTGTTCTGAGTCTGTGTTTCAGAATTGTTGGGTTGGAGAAGCCCTCTCAAGCCACTGAGTCCAACCATTCCCCAGCACTGCCAAGGCCACCCCTGCCCCATGTCACCAGGTGCCACATCCACACGGATTTCAAACTGTCCCACCCAGGGAACAGAGCACCTGTCCAGAGCAGCCAGTTTCTCCAGGAGAAGGCTGAGAGGAGCAGCGCCCAAGGCTTTGCTGAGGTCCCAGCGGGTGACATCCACAGGCTGTCCCTCAGCACTAAAGCAGGTCACCTTGTCACAGGAGGAGAGCAGGTTGGTCAGGCAGGACCTGCCTTTCCCAGCTCCAGGCTGGCCAGACCTGATCTCCAGGTTGTCCTGTGTTGACACTCAGGGTGACCTGCTCCGTGACCTGCCCAGCACTGAGGTCAGGCTGGCACATCTGGACTTCCCCAAGCTCCCTTTCCCACCCTTCTTACAGATGGGTGTTTCGTGTTTGATAACCTCCAGTGACCCAGCCTGCTGGGAAGTGCTGGGAGTTGGCTCAGTGAGCACTGCTGCCAGCTCTGTGCTGCTCCCTCAGTGGAGCAATCCAACTTGCCATCCTTGCAGCTTCACACAAGTCATATTTGTTGACATATTTTTCTTCTCCAAACATATGTAAAGTAGAAGAAGTAGAAAGCAAGCTGCTTTTCTGTGCCAGTGAAGTTTCACTTTAATGAAATGATTCATATGGAGCTTCAGCTGCTCCTGAGAGGCCAGGAAGAGCTGAATGGGGGAAAGCCTTAAAGCCTGTGCACGTGTGTTTGCTTGGAAGGGCTGTTGTTGTGCCTGTTGTAAAAGGCAATTACTTCCATGCTTCCAAGGTCAGGTGGCAGGGAATGGGCCCATGAACAAAATGAGATCAAGCATTAGAGTCAGTCAAATATCACATTTATATCTGGAAAAAGTACAAAAGGCAAACTAAAAATTAAGAAGAAACCCTTAACTTTAGTCAGAGCTCTTGGCAGATATCCTTCCAACTTCCTGTGATTAGGGCAGTACCCTTTTTGTTGAGGAAAAGGTTAAGGGATCCATCGAAGGTAGCGTTATTAAAATGTCAACAGGAGGTTATAATCAGCATGGAAGGGTTATTAAATAGTTCACAATGCAAGGGTGAGGAAGGCAGAAAACATCAACAGAACCTAAGAAGATAATTCCAGCCTTCCTGTTAAAAACAAATTTGCCATGCTCGTATGGAAAGTACTTACAAATAAACTTGCAGCTAGGATGTGATGTCCAAAATAGCACAGCTCACTGCTGGCAGAACAGAGGAAGGAATGTCAGTGTTTAAAGAGAGAACATGAAGCAGCTCAGTATCACACCATGTCTTTAATGGATGCTTCAGAGAGAATGACCTGTTTGTTTTTAGCGGGTGGTTACACAGTTTCAATGTCATCCGCAGAACTCTGGATATTTATCATTTTTAAGTTGAAAGCCAGCTGTATCACGGAGGGAAAGGGATTAGTTTCCTGTCAGCTTCCTTTTTGGAAAAAGCAATGTGTGCACACTGCAAATATTTCCCGCTTGGGTTAAGTATGTTTGAAAATACCTTTTGGTTGGAGTCATATTTTGATGGGCAAAGAGAGAGGACTTGCTTTCAGTTTTACATGTTTATAGAAGCATTTTAAGAAATCTAAGGAGCTTTTTTTTCCTCCTTCCCTTTAAAAAGTACAAACTGTTCAAGCTGGGAGAGTTTGGCCGGGGTTAACCCTCAGCTCTTCAGTCAGTGGAGAACATTCTTTCAGAAATTGCTCTGTACTTTTTGAAGGGACAGCTGAGAGACAACAGGAGGGCTTTGGTTTTTAAGTACATATGAACGAAGGAAAAAAATACAGGGCGTGGTGGGAATGTGGAGTTTTACTTCTTTGGAGTTTGGATGTACCGTTCCTAAAACAAAAAAGCGCTGCTTGTATTGGTGCATGTGTGAAGCGTTTACTGAGTCTTTTGAGGAATTAAAAAAAATTATTATTTTTCTGTCAATGCTTTGTGTACACAGGATGAGACGGACAGTAAATAGTGCTGTGAAACATGAAAAGATGGAAGAGTGAAAGTGCATGTATTGCAATGTGAGAGTGCACTCCTGCAAATACAACCCAAATACAAATTGCTATTAGTCATCAGTATTTCAGACTGTAGACAATTTCAGACTGTAGACAATACACCTAGGGCTCGGTTTTAAAATGTCTCCTATTGTGTGCAAGCCTTATAATAGAAAAGGTGTTTTTCCTTTTTTTCCTTAGCAATAACAGCATTTGTGTGAAAACAAAGTAGCCTCTTTGCTAGATAGGTGCTATTGAGCTTTTTTCACCTGAAACCATGTTGCTTTCATTAGCTAGAAACACTGTCCCTTGGGATGCTTTTACTCCAAAACCTGCCTAAAGTATCCCATGGGAGCAGTCTTTCACTAGCAGGGGGAAATAAATGAGATTTCTCTTGCAAGTACTTTTTCCCAACTTTAGTTTTTAGAAACATCATAGCTCTCAAGATCCATTAAATCCCTATCTCCATGAAACTAATCCTTTTATGTCAAATTGTAATATATTAATATTGTTTAAATATTAATATATTACAATTATTTAATATTAATATTAATATGTAATATTGTTTTAATTGGTCAAAGCAAAGAAAGACATAAATAAGCATCTGTCATTTTGAATGGAGAAGCTTGGAAATAAGCAGTCTTATAAGAAATTAGAAGTTTTCATTCATTTTACAGAGTCATTCCTGAGCGACTTACTCAGGATGTTATTAGTAATTAGTGTATAAAGTTAAATAACGCTTGAAACCTCCATTCTCCTGTTTGACTCATGCTCTAAAGATGTCACGGGCATGACAGATTGAGACTTGCAAAAACTGCAGCAGAAACTGCAGCAAAAACTGAGGTGTTTGTCGTGAAAAAAAAGCCACGTTCCCCTGTAACACCTGCTTGCGAACAACAAAACTTGCTAGATGCCTACCCAAAATGAAACTAAAGCAGAACTGTGCTGTTTGCTGTGGAGAACTTTGGTGTGCTGGGCTCACCCGAGGCTTTTGCTGTCTCTCTCTTGTCGCGCAGCGTTGAGGGGGAGGCTCCCAGCAGCGAGGCCGGCACGTCCCTGGATAGCCCCTCCGGCTACCCGCAGGGCCCTATAACGCACAGCTCCGCCCTGAGCCCCGAGCACTACGAGCACCCCTACGGGCTCTACTCCATCGCGCCCGGCCAGCAGCGAGCCCGCCGGCCCAAGCTCCAGCACTCCACCTCCATCCTGCGCAAACAGGCCGAGGAGGAAGCCATCAAACGGTCCAGATCGCTTTCCGAGAGCTATGAACTCTCTTCAGACCTACAGGATAAGCAGGTATTTGAGCTCTGGTACCTCGTTTGTGTCTGTGAATTGGGAGAAGTCTTTTGTAGCATCACTTCAGTTGGGACCTTTAACTCCCTTATTCTTTGTCCCATACACCTTCCTCACCTCCTAGAAAAAAGTGTTAAAGATATTAACAGTTTAATTAAGATTTAGTAGTTTTAACAGTTCATACTGTTAAAAGAAAAAACCATTCTTGGAACTGAGATTTTATGCTCCAGGAGTGTACTAGAATGTAATCATGCAAAATATTTTTCTAAGAAAATGAGTAATTTTGAAACCCAGGTGTTTTTGTTGTCACAGAAAGGAAGGAAGAACTTATTGCAACTGATATTCTCTTATATCTGTGAGGCGAATTAATATATTTTGTATTTTATGGTGGAATTTGCAGATTACTGTTCTGTTCATCATTGGAGTTTTGAGTTTTTACTTTCAAAACCAATACATATAAAGTATAATAAAGTGGTTATGAGAGTTAAATGTTTTGTGAGACTTTACCCTTGTCCTGAGCTGCACAGAGTGACGAGGGGTGCGTGTGTTCCCTGGCAGGTGGAGATGCTAGAACGGAAGTATGGGGGCCGTCTGATCACCAGACATGCCGCCCGCACCATCCAGACCGCCTTCCGCCAGTATCAGATGAACAAGAACTTCGAGCGCCTGCGCAGTTCTATGTCCGAGAACCGCATGTCAAGGCGCATCGTCCTGTCCAATATGAGAATGCAGTTTTCCTTTGAAGGACCTGAGAAAGTCCACAGCTCCTACTTCGAGGGGAAGCAAGTCTCTGTTACAAATGATGGGTCAAAGCTGGGCTCCCTGGTACCGTCGGAGTGCAATGAGCTCGGGGAGACAGCTACCATGAAGTCCCCGGCAGCATCCACTGATTTCACTGATGCTATAACAGAACTGGAGGATGCTTTTTCCAGGCAGGTGAAATCCCTGGCGGAATCCATCGATGACGCGCTGAACTGCCGCAGTCTGCATTCGGATGAAATCCAGAGTGCGGAGCAGGTCAGGAGCCGGGAGATGGAGAGGGAGAGCTGTGCCCCGAGCAAACCAGCGATCCACAATGTGGATCACAGGAAGCTGGACGAGATGACGGCGTCCTACAGCGATGTCACATTGTACATTGACGAGGAGGAGCTGTCCCCACCCCTGCCGCTCTCCCAGTCTGTGGACAGGCCGTCCAGCACGGAGTCGGACTTGAGGCTCCGCTCCGTGAACTCTTCCCAAGAGTACTGGTCCATGACCCACAAAGATGATAAGATAGACACTGATACGAGCTGCAGGAGTACCCCATCACTGGAATGTCAGGAGCAGAGGATGAGGATGGATCACCTCCCCCTGCTCACTATCGAGCCGCCCAGTGACAGTTCCGTGGACTTGAGCGATCGCTCGGAGAGGGGCTCATTAAAGAGACAGAATGCGTATGACCGAGGCATCACCAGCCAGCAAGGCAGCCCTAAACATATCCCTCACAGCATTCCTGCCAAGATCATCACCCGGGAGGAGCAGGACGCCAGGCACAGGGCTAGGCCCATAGACAGTCACTTGGCCATCAATGGCACAGCAAACAGGCAAAGCAAATCAGAGTCTGATTACTCTGATGGAGACAATGACAGCATCAACAGCACTTCCAACTCCAATGATACAATAAATTGCAGCTCAGAATCCTCTTCTAGGGACAGCCTAAGGGAGCAAACCTTGAGCAAACAAACCTACCACAAAGAGACTCGAAACAGCTGGGATTCCCCTGCCTTCAGTAACGATGTTATCAGGAAACGCCATTATAGGATTGGGCTGAATCTTTTTAACAAGTAAGTACAGCAGTTCCTGCCTTCCTCTCAGTGTCACTGAGAATGAACCAGGAATATTCTTCTTGTATCAGGTAAGGTAAGACTGGGGTCTGGTACTGACCTTCCAGTGAACAAACAAGGTCCTTGTGGTGACTGTTCATGTTCAAGTTGATGTCTTCATAGTTTAACAGCTTCAGGAGAAAAAGAAAAAATATAATTATATGTATAGGAATCATAGTAAATTATTGAAGATTAATCCAATTCCCTTCTTGGGGAAAGATATGGTGGTTTGGTCCTGATCCATTTTTGGGTGTTATGTTGTAAAAAATTCAGATTTCTTCCTGCCCTAATCATGTAGGTGGTGTGAAACTCATCATATAGGAATTAGAGACAGCATGCAGCGTATGATGAGTTTCCTGTTTAACACTGGCAGGGCCTGGAATTTGTTCAGTAGATTTCATTAAAGCTGTGATGCTAAAAGCCAATGCACTGAATATTTTTTATACTAAATGAATGTTTATCATTTATCACAGAACTATCACAAAATTTGTATTTCTGCCTATGACTCATAGTTTTCCTATCTTTTCCTTCTGGCTTGAGTGATTTCAGGCCTCCTTTTCAGATAGCAGTGCTTTGATGTGTTTGGATTGACAGGTTGGTGGTTCCTCATGTATTTGTTGTAACATTGCAGTCAGTTAAAGCTTTTTGGTGCCATCACATGAGCTGTGCATTACAGCCCCAGGTTTGGCTGTAAACACTTTCAGGTTTAGCTTTTAATCTGTGTGAAAATGCCTTTATGGGAGCTTCCAGCCGATTGGAATTATGCAACTCATAGGATCGCTGCTTGTGAAGTTGAAAGGGTAGGAAAATACATCAATTAGCTCTTTTTTAGTAGATTTGAAAATAACATCCTTGGCAGGGCAGGTGGGGAGGAAGGAGTTGGTGCCGTTGGCTGACATTTAACACTTGGTGTTTGCCTGGGTTTTGCACAGCAATTAAGCCTCGAGCAGTCAATGCTCAGTGAGCCTCAGGCTTGGTTAGAGTCTTTTGAGTCACTGCTGGAGGGGGTAGGAAAAAAGTGAATGGAAAAAGTGCTCAGGCAGCATGCAGGGGTGAATTAGAGCATTGGAAGCTGTCAGGTGCTGCTAGTGACACATCAGTAGGAGGCTGAAAGTGAAAAATAAACATCAGGAACAGACAAGAATAGAGGCAGTTGTTTGAAACAGATCGAAGTGACCTTGCTGCACAGATTTGCACAAAGATAAACCTGTTTTCTCTATTGTTGTGAGGTGATGTGCAGCTCCTCAGCAGTGAGTGCTGAAGGACAGGACTCTGCAGAACTCCAGGCAGCACCTCTGAGTGGCATCTTTCCTTTTCCCCACTGCATTTTATCTCCAGCATTGAAAGCAAAGTGAAGATTGTCATTACTTTTTGCTAAGTCAGTGTGATTCTATTGATTCCTCAGACAGTCCCCAAATATCCCACATATCCCACATGTCTTGGGTTTTGATTGTGGCCCTTGAAGTCTGAGGATTGTGACATTTTCCTTAATGTGCAGTGTTAGGTATTGAACTATCATAGAGTGTGATGGTGCACAAGTCTGTAAATTCATTTGAAAAGGGAGCTGGAGAACCTTCAAAGCTTTATTCTTGTGAAAGCTCAGGAGTCTCTAGAGAGTGCATCAGGTAGGATTGCAAATTGCATCTTGAGCTGAGTGATCAGTGCAGTGGCCAGGTCAATGCAGCAGAGTCACTTCACTGTCTTTTCACCACGTTATCTTCACAACAGATTTATGATCATAAAATGACGGAGCAATGAGAGTGCTGGCAGCAGCTCCTGGGAGGATGTGTGCTCCACCCAGGAGGAAGCACTGAAAGAAGTGGCTTTGGACTTAGCTAGTACAAGAAGGCAACTTTTTTTCCAAATGTCTGCATCTATCAGAGGAAATTTTAGGCATGTCTTTTACAAGGAGTTCGGGTTAATTTCATTGTGTCTTTGAAATCTTCCTTGCAAATTAAGATCCCAAGCCTTAATTAACAAATCTCCTTTCTTTGTGGTACATGAAGCTTGGCTGAAATGCAAAGAATTAAGAACCTTAAAGAAGTACATGAATTGTAGCAAATACTTCTGCTTTGTTCAGCAGAAGTGGTAAAAGGATTAGGATTTTAAAAGCATGGAAAGTCACTGTCATCTCAATTGAAATTTCAATTTTTAGCTTTTCTGGCTTTCCTATTTTAATAACAATTTTCAGAAGCCAAAGTGCAGTTTTCTTATCAGAGGCTCTTTGTTAGGATAGGCAGTTATGGGTGGGGTAAAAGTTGAGCACAGCTGGTGGTCCAGTTCACTTAATCACTGATAGATGCAAAACATCGGCAGCACAAAGCTCCCAAGAGAATGGGCAACACAAGATATTGGGAAAAAATATAGGTAATTGAAAATCACTTTTCTGGAAGTTCTGTTGGAAGGTGTCCCTGCGCATGGCAGAGGGTTTGGAAGAAGTCATCTTTAGGATCCCTCCCAGCCCAAACCATTCTGTGACTCCATGATCATCACTTGATCACAGAATTTTTTTCAAAGTGTAAGTTGACCTTCAATTTGGAACCTTAGTGTTCATTAAAGAAGTGCACTTGCACTTTTTGAAGGCATTTTGTAGTAGCCCCTAAGCTAGAAGGTAAAGTATCCCCCAAAATGGAATGATTTCTGCCAAAGAAATTGCAAGTGAGTAACAGCTTTTGTGCTCTGCTGTGGCTCTGAATGGCAGCAGTGATTCCCCCTGCAGTGGGCTGGCAGTGTGTGTTCCCATTCATTCCTCCCCAAAGGAAGGGCTGCAGGTGCATGCCCAGAGTGCAGCAGCTCCCAGGGAGCCCTGGGCAGGCCAGCTGTGTTGAATTAGGCATTTTCTTCAGTGGAGCTGGAAAGGGATGTGGACTGGGTGAGATACACTAGAAACCATTCCTCCCTCACAGGCAGAAGGAAAACACTACCTAGAAAGGTTTATTTTGTAGGCTGCAAATCCTGCCAATGCAAATCCAGCCTTCGAGACTGGTTTGCTTATAAACAAGGCTTCAAGAGGCCTTTTGAATGCTGCTTTAAGAACAAAAACAAGCAGAAAAAAATTAAAAAGAGCTGTGATTTCATTCTCCTGTTTGTTTTGACTGCAGGCTGGAAATACCAGGTTTACCAGTTATTGCACCCCATTCTGGTAGGATTTTCAGGTTCCATCTTGCTACTGATGCACTGATGGTTCTGAGAGATTAACTAGAAGTGTTTAACCTCAGCAGCGTGAGACGTGTCCTGCCCGTGGGTCAGCAGTGCAGGGCTGGCATTCTGTGCACGGGGATTGCCCAGAGCCTTGTGCCACCAGGGGGGTGACAGCAGCTCTGGGTCCCTGCCAAGAGTTTGTGGCTGCCAGGTGTGTTTGTTGCTAACACTGCTCGGGGTCACCGTGTCCCCTGCCCGCGGTGACACACCCGGCAGGGCCATGACAGGGACAGGGACTGGGCAGTGCCTGCTCAGCACTCCTGGGCACAGGGCACAAACACCTTCTGTGCTAACAAAGCAGTGTCAGCAAAATGGGGACAACATCCGAGTGGTTTGAAAACTTGTTGAAGCTGTGCCTGGTGTTATAGAAGATGGGAGATAGGGTTGGCATTGCTCAGACTCAGTTTTTAATCTAGCAGAGCCTGGAGTCATGTTTAGTGTCTCCTTTGGGATATCAGCTGTTGGCAGGCACTGCAAATGGTCCTCCCATCTGGCAGGGTTCCTGTGGCATTGTGTTCCTTGCCATGGGAACCAGTCTTGCTGGTGCAGATTGCTGACATTGCTGGTGAGGAGAGGCTGCAAAGTGCAGCTCGGGGGCTGTTTCACTGCTCTGAGCTTGATGCCAGGGCATAGTTTAGGCTTTCATCCTAATCCTACATGTACTTCTTGGGGATACATGAACATGACACCATTTTACAGTGCTAGAACAGAGCCTGGGCCAGCAATAATTTTACAATAAATTTTCCCAGATGCCTTTCACTCCCCACCTCCCTTCTTTTGTCCTCTTTTCCTCTCTGGAAAGGGCAGTGACATATGGAGAACTATTCCCCACTGTCCTCAGTGCATTACAATGCTCTGTGCTGAAGGGTTTGCTGTAGGTTCTTTTATAACAGGACATTATCAAGGTTCCTGCTATTCCAAAGTTCTCCCGAAGGATTTATTGACAGAGATAAAAAAGCTTCAGTATCTGTTTGCAATATGCAATGATGTATCATCATTAGCCCTGAAAGCCCTACTGGCTTTCTTTATTGCACAGTGGGGATGATTTTATTCCAATTTAAAACCCACTGTTGAATTGGATACTAATTCCAGGAGCAGACTTTTCCCAACATTTCTAGATTCCCCGGAATATTAATTTAAGAAGTTTTTTTTCTTTTACTAAGCAGATATGAGAGGAATTTGCTGAGTGCTGGTGGGATTATACCAAAGACAATATTACAAATTACAGTTTCTAGATAAAATCATGTTTGAAATCTGAGGCACACAATAATAATATTGTGAGAAGGCACATTTTTCATTTTCCATGAAAGCAGTTTTAACTGTTCAGCAGAGGTATAAGGTTTCCATCATTTCCCATCTCCAGGCAGAGACTGAAGGTAATCTGGATTCCTACGTAGTGTCACACTCAGAAAGTGCTGCAGCCTCGGATTCTATTTGAAATCCTTTAAAATTGCCAAATGTTGCTTACTTGGTTTTTGAAAAAGTAGTTTTGCAAGTAGTCATTAATTTAACTCTTGTAGTAAGTGCACTAATCTGGTGTTCTCAATTTACACCCATCATACTCATAATGAATTTCAGTTAAGATGCTGAACATTCTTCCTGTATTGCTTAGAGTCAGTCTCATCCATTCTAATATCTGGTCTCTAAACATGTGCTTTTGAACATGGTTTTTTTTTTTAACATTTTGCTCCTTTCAATTTGAATTTGGAAGCTTATTGGAAACATTTCTAATGATTTTAAACTTCACAAATACAGATTGAGTAGGAGGGAGAAGGTGTAAATCAAACTGAGTTGGTTCTCTTTACCTTTGAATTCTTTTATTTTACCAGCTGATCCCTAATATCTTCAACGATTTTTTTGAATGATTTGATAGAAAGAGGAAGGGGGAGAGAAGAGGCTTGGCCAGGATTTCACAACAGAGCCATTTGCTGTCCTCGTGTGTGTGCTGAGAGGGACTTTACTGTTGTTGCAACATCTGGACTGCAGATTATTCAGGCGCAGTTGGTTCCAACAAAAATGAAAATCAAAGCGCTCCATGTAACTTGTCCTCTAACATGCCGAGGAGTTAGTAAGAGGAGAAGAATGTTCTTAGTATGACTCTCATTATTTCTAAAAACATTTAGCCCTAAGTGAGAACACCCAAAGAAAAAAAAGCTTTGTGTGTTTTGCTTTGTTCTGTGCGTGTTTTATCTTTTCTCCCAGAGGAGCCATTTTTCCTCCTTTTTTTCCAAAACAAGCGCTTGGATTAGCATAAATTTTATTCCATCCAAACAAGCTGAAATGTAGAACCAATAGTAAATTGAAGCGCCGGGTTCAAATATGGGCACGGGGATTCCTTTTATTGCCATTAACAGGCAATATAAACTTTCCCAAATGTTGGAAGCAAATGTGGCTTTGCTGGAAGCAGCAATAGCTGAGTGTGAGTGGCCCTGGATCCCTGCAAGAGCCATTACCTCATCCCTGCCTCCAGCTCTGGCTGCCTTTAAACATTCCAGGCACACTCCTGCCTCCCTGCTATGTGCCAGGAATGGGAGCTGAGCTCTGACAATGCCTGTGTGCCTCCTGTTGGAAAATGAGCCCATGAATGGAGGAATTTCGCTGGCTGAGCAGCTCCAGACAGTGGCTGATGTGGCTCCAGGTGCCTGAATTGGAATTCCTTCTGTCCAAACATCTCCAGTGGTCAAATTTTGGGGGTGACAAATGTTACCAGCTGCCTTTGCAGGAATCCAGGGGACAGTCGGAATAGGGACATGGGAATGCTGTGTAGGAAGAAGAGTTGAGAAAAAGGGAAGGTCCCAGCAACATTTTCTTGTGTAACAGTTCATATCTATCAACTGAATTGGGGTTTTGTAGCTCGTAATTGGCAAATCAGGAGATCTTTAAAGTGTACTTGCGCAAAAGGTATCCCTTTCAAAGGGAATGTGACTGTCAGAGTTTCCCATTTTTACTCAGCAGAGGTGCAGAACTTGAAGCTGAAGTGCTTCTGTTTGGTGTAACTGTGGTGAGTGTGTGGAAAGAGGATTTAGGGCAGGGACACGAGAAGACATAAAGACAGGGACTGTTCCTTAATTTAAAGGACACAGTCATCCTAAAGTGTTGCTCCTGACAACACTTGCATAAACATGAGAGCAATACTCAGCCCTAGCACACAGTTCTGAGAGAGGCAACCAGTTTTCCATGTGTCTTGTCCCAAAGTGGAATGTGCTTTGCCCTGCTGACAGCTATAAACTCCTGTCCTTGCTCTGTGAGAAGTGCAGTGGGATCAGAGGAGGTGAGAACAACCTCACAGAGTGTTTTGGTCCGTTAATTTAACTAAAATATTTCCTTCTTATTGCCTTCTTGAGAGGAAGGAAGGAGTGGGGGGGACAAAAAAGCAGGCTGCCCACTGCCAAGAGAGGGAATAATGAGGAGGTAGGAAACGCTCTGGCAGGATGACTCAGGGCTGTTTTCACTAGCAAGGACATGTCCAGCTACTGCATTGTGAGTGCTTGGGGTGTGCCTCTGTGCCTCTCCACTGCCTGCTCTATTCCTCAGGAATGATGCTTCTTACACAGGAAAATCCTTTTTCCAAAACAGTTTTATTAGAATGAGCCAGACTTTCTGCTCAGGAGCATTTAAGTGCCTTTCATACACTTTTATGCCCTTTGATACAATTTTTACCATTTTATAATCAGCTCTGATTCTGGCAGTACTTTTCAGACCAACCTAAACATCCAGTAGCAGTAATAATGTTCAACGTATAATTTCCTGGCACCTTGCTAGGAAATGATGCCATAAAGAAACTGGTTGGCCAGGCAGAAAATCATGGTAGGCCACGTAGGTCAGTTGCCCAATTTAATGAAAATATACATCTGCAGAGTTTCCTCTCTTTATTTTGCTCCCCCACCAAACAGAACCAGACCCTGAGATCACTTCCTGGTGAATTCTTTCCTTAGTGAGGAATGGAGTGGAAATTAACTTTTCGTGAACAGAGGTTACTCCAGGTAATTTGGTGTGATTGCAGGCGTGTCCTGACCTTTCCATCTGTGGTGGGAGGTCTTCAATGAACTTCAGATAATTAATATCCTAATGTGGGAGAAATCATCCCCACTGGGGGCAAACTGTAGTGCTCCTGCCCAAATCAAGGGGATAACTATCTTCCTGTTTCCATGAAATGCGGAGGGGAGAAATGTGCTCTTTCCTGGCTTATTTTCCTGACCCAGGGATTTTTTCGTGTAATTACCAGAAGATGCAATTTGCAGCCAGTTTTTCTTTCTCTTCATTAAACAGTTGTGCAATTGAGAAAAGTACAGCTCAGGTTTCCCACTCAGTTTCTCTCATTTTCCTCTTCTCAATCCACTTTTGCTTTGCTGTAGGGTGAACTCTGACAAGTTGTTTTGGCACTAGTTTTGGCAGTATTTTAAGGATATTGGTTTTTTCCATCTTAGCCAGAAGGTTTAAAATAGACCTAAGGATTCTCTTGGCTTCACTGCAGTAGCAGTGGGCTCTTCAGCAAAAGCAAAGCAAGAAATACAACCATAGAAACAAAACTGAGCTGTGTGCCAGACTAAGGAGAATGTTCAACTAGCTTGTTATTTCCAGCTTGGTTATTTAAAAATATTTAACTTCTTAAATTATTCTAAGAAAAGTCTTAGGTTCTTGCTTTAAAAAAGCCATCCCTGGATTTTAGTGTTGAAGTAATGCTTATTTTTGTGACAACTGTAAATATTTTCAAAATGAGATCGCTGGTATCAAAGGCAAGAGAGATTATTATTATTTATTTTTTACAGAGGGCTGGCATAATAGCTGCATTAAACTCTCCACCTCTTGTGACATGAAAAGATTTCTTTGGCAGCTGTATGTTTGTGAAGTGTTCCTGTTTGCAGTGGGTTTCTAACAGCCTCTAAGAAATGTTTGTACTTCTGGTTTGCTCGTTTTCAAATTGTCTCAGTTTCCCTGTAGCAGAGACAAGGAACCAACGAACACAGGTGTGCCTTCAGAATCCTGGAGTTACAGAAGTTTCACCAAGCTTCTCACTCCCAGTCAGGCTGGCTTTGCCCCCTTGTTTCAGTCAGCTGTTAGAGCAGTGTGCTTGTGGTTATTTACACTGTTCATAAATCCCTGCTTTAATTCAGATGATACTTCTGGCATTGCTGGGTATTGGAAATGGCCCGTGCTCGTTTGTTAATTAATGCTCTCATTTTATAGCTCTCTTACTGTCTGAGCTGCAAAAGGAAATACAAAGATTTCATGTGGTTTTGGGTGTTTCTAAGCTTTACATGTTCAGCTCATCAGGAATGGGCAAGGCTTTATCCACCTTTGTGCTGTGGTTTTGTGGCAGGTTTCTGTTGGAGGCAGTGTTTGTTATTCATTCTCTCCTCTAGGCTGCTGTGGACACAGGCACTTTATCCTCAGTGTGGCTTGGATACTACAAATGATGGTGCAGCTGTTGGGAGAGCTTGACTGGATTTAAAATAAAAATAATAAAAACCAAGCCAAACCAAACCACCAAACCACACCGCCAAAAAAAATGCACCAAAAATCAAAACTTAAAACAACAGCAAAAAAAAGAAACAAAAAAGAACCCCAAACCCTAAAAAAACACGAAGCATCTTTTTGACCTGCTTCAGTTTGTCAGGAAGTCCCAAATCAGCAATAGGAATGTTAGAGGAGCCTGCTGCCAGTGCCACTGGAGTGCTCACCCAGCTCAGCACTGGGGTTTACCGGGTTTGTCCTGCCCCAGGACTGCCCAGGAGATACCAGGGCATCTTGTGCTGATCCCTCTTCCCATCCAGAATCCAACTAAAAGCTTTTCCTCCACCAAATTAATTTTTCAGAATTACTGCAGTGTTTTTGTAAAAGCAATATTTATTGAAAATTTAAGGAGAACAGTTTGGATGTGTTTAGGAAGTCAAATCAGGTTTTACCCTTCCCTTCTTCCAAGGGGGAGCTGTCTCTGCCTGGCTTTCCTGCCTTCTCAAACTCTGGCAGGTCTTGAGCACTTCTGGATCTGGCTGGTACTCTCTAAGAAATGAGTTTATTAAAATATACTGGCTTGATCTGTTATATTGAAGTTTGCATTAATCCTTCCATCAGTTTATTTCCCTTAGAAGTCACTTTAAACTAACCTAAATGTCTTGTTATTAATCAGTTTCTGGCAAGATCCTCAGTCCTTTAATCAACCTCTGAGAATCTTACGAAAAAATTTTGCACATCTTCTGGTGTTGATTTTTTCTTCTTCTTTCAATAGATCCTTGTGATTTGATTTTTTTTTTTTTTTTTTGGTTGTTGTTTCATTTTAGGTTGCTTTGTTGGGTTTTTTGAGACAAAAGACCTTTTTAAACTTATTTTGGAAGCAACCTTGTAAATATCAAAAGTTCTCTAAATAAACTACATCATCAGCTATGCAAGGTGCTAATGTTAGAGGGTTTATTTTGATATTAGTTAATATATTCAAATCTGAAAATAACTGCTCTGCTTCTGCTGCTTCCTCCGTTGCTATTCATAGATTTCTTATCTTGTCTGTTATTGGTCTGTGTAATTAACAAGCCATCAGTGGGAATTTTCCTAATCACAAAAGACTCTTAGTTGTAAGTACAAAACGGTCTGTGCCCAACTCTGAGCAGACAGAAATGAGGATAACGTATCCAGGTGTCCTGTCCTGGTCAGTCCTGACCCTTGTGTCCCACTCCCTTCTGCATCCAGTCAGACACTTGAAAAAGTCAGGCTTTGGTGTAAAGGAAGGTTTGTTCGGTTTAGAACAGCTGGCGTTGCCAGCAGAGAATCCCTGGCTGCTTGTGTTGTTCAAACCTGCCCTCCCCACGGCCTGGCAGATCCCTGGTGTGAAAAAACACCTTGGGAAAGAGTAAATGAGTTTCTGGTGGTTTACTGGAGGTCAGCACCACAACCTTCACATCCTCCTGGTGCATTTAGGGAGCAACTCCTTCAGACTTGGTGGTATTTGAAATTTCTGGTGTTGGAGGTGACTGAAATTTCCATTATGCTATTTAGTTCTTCAGTTTCTCTGACTTGGAAAAGAGACAAAATGCTGCTTATGTTAAAAGCAGAAAGGGGAGGCCCCCTTGAGTACATTTTTCTCTGAACCTATTGTTAACTTCACTTTTGAAGTAAAATTTCCTTGGAAATACAGCACTTCAGAACACTCTGGAAGAGTCATCATTTTCTGGTAAGTACTTTTCCTGGTGAATAAGATAATGTCCCTCCTGGTGGGAGGTGGGAAGGAGCTTAAAACAATAAACCCCTGAGCCTGCCTTACTTACGAGGTGATTGATCAAACAGGGAAGGAGCAGCCTTCATTCTTACAGCTTGGGAGTTCAGGTGTTATTTTCATGTTATTGCTGCCAGGTTACAGCTTTTGTAACAAACTGGACTATTCTAAATAATCCTAGACTGCTGTCAAATAACCCTAGACTGTAAAACTGTTTCACTCCAGCATGAGGGGAGTATCAATGGGAAAAGAGCTCTTGGCTTCCAGTGTTTTATAAATGGATTTTAAACTCTGTTTTGGACACTCACCTAGCCTGGTTTGAAGGGTATTTGAATCAAGTGACTTCATATTACTGAACCAGGGCAAAGCTTCTTAGGTGAAAAAGCAGACCCTGACTTATTTAAAATTATATAATCAGAGAGGGGTTGATGAAAAATAAATTATTTTATCTTTGTGATGATTTTAAATGTTCAGGCTTATACAGGTGTTAGGAATTCACATTGGTTTTTAGTACAGTAAGCAATGATTCAGCATTTTCTATATGTCAGGTAAAGGTGATCTTTGGACTAAGCTGTGGGTTTTGAGTGCTGTTTTCTGCTTTGACAGTCACTGGAGAGGAGCTCTCCTGGGTTTGTATTTCTCTGAATTTACTAGACAGATGTAGCTCACTAACAAGAGGGATGGAGAAAACTATTCCTGTTTTTGTTGGATGCTGTGAATTTAAATTTAGAAAGATTAAGGATTCTGAAATACAGTTCAAAAGCATGTGAACATAGCAATTACATTACTTACAGAAAAGAAACTTTCTAGTATGAAGGAGATTAGTTTTAGAAGATGACCGTGTGTGTAATCTTATTTCAGATGAAAAGAGCCACAAAGCCTGATGCAAGAAATTGAGATTTGAGAACTCCCTTTTGATTAAATTATATATATTTCTCTGATCTGTCTAATTCTTAATAGGGTATTAAGTGTATAATAATGGAATGTAAAAGAGTAGGAGAACTGAATGATGATGTATTTAGGAATGTTATTTGCAATTAAAACCCTGGGGAAGGGTTATGGTTGTGTGATCAACCTTCCATAAAAATAGCACGGTCACCTTGTCCTCTCTGATTGATTTTGCTTGCCTTAAAGGAAATATCTTTTAGGTCATCCAGCAAGCTGCAAACCACCCACTCTTACAGGTGGACATTATAGCTTAATTCCACACAAAATAAAGCCGATGATGGAATTACTGGTTCTGTAAAGATTCTCCTTGAATATTTATAAAAGCAATGATAGTTTTCTGCTGTGTTGCACTGCTGGATGATGCAGTGCACAGTGTGCTGTAAGGGGGATTTTGCAGCACTTGAGAATAAAGCAGCATTTGGCTTTATAAGCAATATATTTTACTGCCAGCTCTGTCCCAACCCTCCTCCCCAGAACACATCTTAATAAGTTAAAATGAGTGGCTTTGGTTTGCTTTGTTTTGGGATGTGAAAGTGGTTACAGCTAAATCTGCAGCTGTATGAAGAGATGTAAAACACTGCAGAAACTGGAAAGGTGCTTGTCTGAGGGAGGAAAATCTGGGGCAGTGGGTGTGTTAAAGAGAGGAACTAAAAGTCTCAATTAGATGAGAGCGACACAATTTTTAATTGCTTCTTTTTGCTTGACTGGCTGTAGTTTTCCCCCTTATTTTTTGTTCTCTCAGCTTGCAAGGGCCATCACTTCACATGTTTTTATCCATTAAGTTTAACTTTTGCCAGCAGGCAGGGGGAGGTCGGGGAGCTCCTTGTTTCTTGTTTTTCAGCAGCAGCTTTTCAGTTCAGTTTCTGGAAGGTACCTCTTTCCCAGCAATAGGAGCTTTTAGTAGCTGGTGTTGGGCTTTGCTTCACTGGCAAGGGAGGCTGGCTGCATCCAGAGCTTCTCCTTGGGAGGGTTCTGGAGCAGGGAATGTGTGAAAATAGGTGAGGATGTGTCTCAAAGCCGTCAGTTCTTAGCAGTGAGCAATGCATCCAGCTGCACATTCCTGCAGATACACTAGCCCATCCTGCTGGTTAAAAGTGATTGAATATATTGACCATCATTGACAGAACTGTTGTGGAATCTTAATCAGATGTGATCAGGAGGAATGGAGGGAAAGTCATACTTTTGCACTGTCATTTCTCCTCAGAAAACCCGAAAAAGGAGTCCAGTACCTCATCGAGCGAGGGTTTGTGCCCGACACTCCGGTCGGGGTTGCCCACTTCCTGCTGCAGAGGAAGGGGCTCAGCAGGCAGATGATCGGAGAGTTCCTGGGAAACCGGCAGAAGCAGTTCAACAGGGACGTGTTGGAGTGAGTATTGTGTGGGGAAGGGGCGAGCACTGCCCCCCCCGGGACATCTGCTATCTCCATGGCTCACAGAAATGCTGTTTCATTCCCCTCCCCATCCTGTTGTTGGCCAGCGTGTTCCTGGGGGTCCTTAATTGCGCTAATTACTTCATTTGGAGTCTGCACATGTGCTTTACACCTTGGAATGGGAAAACACCATTTACGCCAGGAATGGCAAAAGGGCTTTTGACACCCTGACAGAACTTGTAATAATGGGAAACCTGTGAGCATTATTGCAGAACTGATAATAATGTTTAGGCGAGGATTGGAAAGGGTGTGAGAAATTCCAGGCTCATTGTTTCATTGTGCTTTTGCATAAAAGGAAAAATATTAAAAGCAAGAGGAATAAATTACTTGCTGTTAATCTACATTTGCTACACTGTTACTGAAAGAAAAATATGAGCTCCTGCAATTTGTCATTGTATATCTATACATTTAAGATAAAGCTTTTAAAAGTGGATGGTGCTTTCTGTGGTTTCTGCATTACAGTGCTGTTACTTGCAGTGATTCATGTTTGGTCATTTCAAAACTAAAAGCTAAGCTTAAAGGAAATTTATAAGCCTCTGATTTTAAAGCAGTCTTTAAACAAAGTATTAGATGACATAGTTCATGTTGCTGATTATATTAAAATGGTTCCCTTTTATATTTTGTCAGCGCTGTATTTTCAGAGCAAGAAAGTAATTATTTCTCCATAAATGTTAACTGAAAGTCATGGCAAATGATGGGGAGATGAGTATTACAGTAATAATAAGAAAGTATCCAAACAAGGTTCTTTTTTCTCTCTGCAATTAAGAATGTTCCTAGACACAGGGCCATTTGGTACAGATTATTGTGCCTGCTGCAGGCTGTCTGAGATATGATATTTTGAGCAGTATAAACTATTTATTATTGTTGGAGGCATTGTGATGGTTGATTGGCCTGGAAGCACAGAGCTAATAATTATTTGTGGCAGTGGTACATCACTTACAATGATCAGACATTTGTTATTCCAGCAGGTCTCCAGTTAAAAAACACAAGGGTCTGCTCACATGTGCACATTCTCATTGATCTGTTATTTTCAACCTCCCTTCACAGCTTACTGCAATTATTGCAATTGCTGCTGAAAGTTTAAAAAACAATTCCATGAATATCTGTCAGAGGGAAAATTGGAAAGTTTTTTCTCTTTCAAAATCTTCCCTTTGTACTGTGTTGTTAGAAATGAAGAGACACGATGTGAATCTGTTTTTGTCCTAGCTGTGTGGTGGATGAGATGGACTTCTCCACAATGGAGCTGGATGAAGCACTCAGGAAATTTCAGGCCCACATCCGTGTCCAAGGAGAAGCCCAGAAGGTGGAGCGGCTCATTGAGGCTTTTAGGTAGGAAGTGAAATAAATCCCTCAGTCACCAGAAACCTGCTGCTTTGCAGTCAGACTGCAGAACTGGGGAACTTGGGCTTATCCAAGTTACTTTCTTGATTATTTTCAGTGTCATCATGAGGTACAAACACTTTCAAATATGTCTTGTTTGTGGGGGTGGTTGCTGAGTATGGATTAGGAAGTTTCATTTGCTGGTGTTGTTCACCTGTGGCATTTATATTAATAGAACTTTCTCAGAAGTTCATTCTGGCAACAGTTGAAAAGATACTCAAGATTTTTTAACATCTCTAAGAATGTATTTGGCTTTAGTAGTTTATATGAGTGGAATTAAAAGCCCATCCACTTTCTAGGGTATGTATACTCCTGACTTTTCATTAAATACTTCAACAACAGTGGGAGAAAGAGGAGTCACTTATCAGTACTGACAGAGGTGTATCCAGGGCAGGATAAGGTGGAAATCACCACATGGCAGTAAGCCAGAATCAATGCTGTGTTCTTACCTGCTCTCGGGGTATTAATCACTGAAAAAAAAGGGATATAGAAGTTATTGTAGTAAGTGAAGTTACAGTTAAGGAGAAACAAACTCCTTGCATGTTCAGGGATTGCCTCATGAAAACATGTGGATGGAATGCTAAAGCTGTGTCCAGTTCTGATTCTGTGAATTCTGTGGAAAGGGAGCAGTAGCTTGCTGAGGCTCAGGAATGCAGCAGGTGGGTTGTTTGGTGCATTTGAGCAGTGCCTCCCAGCCCTGACAGCCTCCCTGGTGTTCCCAGCCAGCGTTACTGCATCTGCAACCCGGGCGTGGTGCGGCAGTTCCGCAACCCCGACACCATCTTCATCCTGGCCTTCGCCATCATCCTGCTCAACACCGACATGTACAGCCCCAACGTCAAACCCGAGCGCAAGATGAAGCTGGAGGACTTCATCAAGAACCTCAGGGGTAAGAGACCCTAAGGGCAAAGCTCCTCAAAGCTTTTCCCTGTCATTGTCCTTGCAGGGACACACTGTGTCTTCTTGGAACAGCTTCACACTGCTGTCACCTGGCTGCCATTTGGACAGACTTTAGTCATTTCTGTAACAGCAAAACCAGAATTCTGTCATATTTTGTCATTTTTATCTTGTCTTTCTTGAGTGGATGGATGTATTGTCAGGACCGTTCATTTTAGGACCAGTAAAACCAAAATACTTGTGGGGTTCTGGAATTTCAGATCTTGAAAATGGAAGTCCTAGTTGGTGATTTTATTCCCTGAGATTTATATAAGGCAGCAATGAGCAACCTGTGCTTAGCAGATGTGCCAGCTTAGCAAAGTTTAAGTTAGTGCTGAGATTTTATTATAAAATCCACAAATACTCCAAAGGCCTGATATGCATCTCTTGGCATAATGCTGCAGTTACCTTTGTGGAGTTAGCCACAGCACATTCTCTCTGAAGTGCAGCATGCATGCCAGCAGTTCTGGTTACTGCAGCCATTTCTGTAACAAGCTACCTTGCTGCAGTAAATCACTGCATCACAAAGGGTGGCTGTGGAAGGCTTGGCCATGTGGCACAGAGCAGAGGTGGTTTTGCTTGCTTCTATCTGCAAACAAATTGTATTTTATCACTGTATTTTTTATGGGAGCAGTTGTTGCACTGAGATGACAAAATATTCCATCTTTGCTTCTGAATGAGAGATAAGAGTTTATTGCTTTAAAACCTGTTAAAAAAAATACATGCACCTCCCTGTCCCCAGAAAATCCAGCTTTAAGTCACTTAGTGAAATTGGACTCCTTCCATTGCTATTAAAAATTTAGGGTAAATCATTCAAGACAGTGTGGCATTTGTTAGAATGCCATGCCAATGATAATCACACAGTGCTAAACAATAATATTGGATCTGGGCTGTTTTGTTGATTTGTTTTTCTAGACTAAACTAGTTATTTTTGAAATCTTATAGGAAATATTGGTTACATAATTTTAATGCATTCGTAAGGTTCTCACATAGGAAATTATTTCATGAACATTGAGTAATATTGAGACAGAGGCAAAATGAAATGGTTCTTCTGCTTCCTCCCAGGGGTGTATTCCTAGGGGAATGTTGGAGGTTTTAGTGTTAAATTCCTAAAAAGGAATTTAACTCATTGTAGCTTTAATACCAAACAGAGGTGTGAAAGAAAAAAAAATCCTTTAGGAAATCAGCCTTTTTATATCTTAGTTTCAGATGGGAGTTTTAAAACAAAAAATTCCCAAACGTGGATGATCTCCATCAATGTCTTGGTGTATGGGCAGCGAGCTTCTGGACCAAAATCAGTGTTTAAATCGTGTTCCCACCACTTCTGTGTGGCTGAGGCAGCACAAGGACACACAGGAGGAGCTGGCTGGCAGCTGGGAGAAACCAGCACAAACATCCAGGCAGGCAGGCAGCACTGGGAGGGCAGGAAAGCAGAGAGTGCCCAGGATTCTATCCTCTGTGTGGGTGAGATCCCTGCTAACAGCAGCTTGGCCCTGCAGGGGTGGATGATGGCGAGGACATCCCGCGGGAGATGCTGATCGGGATCTACGAGCGCATCCGCAAGCGCGAGCTGAAGACCAACGAGGACCACGTGTCCCAGGTGCAGAAGGTGGAGAAGCTCATCGTGGGCAAGAAACCGGTGAGTGCCCTCTGCTCTGCCGTGGGGCACGGGCAGGGCAGCACGGCTGGGCTGCTCCCCTCCACAGACTGGCCCACGAATGGCAAAGGGCAGAAACTGTCAGAATCATTCCCTATAAGGTTGACTTAAATTCTGGAGTGTCTGTGCAGATGAATTTTGGTTTTGCAGTCATGGGTGATATGATGACTTTAGGAGTCTTAAAATGCTTTATTGTGAAGCTTTACAGTTCTGAAATACCTGCATTTTAGGCAGTTCTCTAGTTTATTTCTGAAGAATCAAAGTGATTTGTTAATGTGATATTGTAGAGAACCGTATTTCAAAATGTGCACTGTCAGTTATGGCTCCATAATTTACAAGAGTAACAGAGAAGTTCTGTTCACATCAGCATCTTTGTCACCTGCTCAGCTGCTTCCATGCCCTGGGATTTGTAAGGGGACATGGGGTCATTTTATCTCAGGACATATCTGGAAATCATGTCCCGGGGATTCTGGTCCTGGGTTTGAGCATCCAAAGATAGGATTGTTGTGGGAAAAGTCCTGAAATATTTTGCTATATAAATGAATCTTCAAAGCATCTCTTGGAAAAGGAGAGCGAAAAGAAAGGCCACAGCATTTTGCCTCCGAATGTGGATCTCAGGATTCTCCCTTTTACAGTTAAAGGGTTTTGAACTGCAATCTCTTCTCAGACAAGCCTTAGTCAGGGGAAGGGGGAAGGGAATGAGGGACCACCAAAAATCTAATTTTGGTCTGCTTCCAGTAAAGAATGTGCTGAGGAGATCTCTTTGAAGAAGCAAAGGAAAGAAAGCAAAATTTTTACAAAAGCTTGTATCTATTTTTGAGAGGAAGAGACATAAATATTCTGAAGTCAGTACTCAGGCACTTAATACGAAACTTTGTTTCTGTAATTGGGGATTTAGGTTTATATATAGGCTTCTGTGGGAGATGCTTTTTTCCATGTTTCTTTTTTTATTCAGACATGTGGCAATTCAAATCCTAAAACTAATCCTGACCTTGTAAATTAAATGGGATTAAGAAAACAATGCCCTTGGTGGTGTCCTAGCTTGAAGGATTCTTCTGGTGGGAGACTTTTTTAACTGTGTGCAAGGAATTTAGGGGAACAGGCAAGAGTCTTTATTGATAGCTCTATTTGTTTTTACTTTATAGGCATTTAGTCATAGTCAGAGCGTGCCGTATTTACTTGCTATGATACAGTTCTGTGTTTCTCTGAAGTTTAATCAACTTGTATGTGTCTTTCTACTGTAGATTGGATCTCTGCACCATGGACTTGGTTGTGTAGGTATTTCTCTCCTACTCCTTCAAAATTTATAGTCATTGTAACTGGCAGCATTTTCCTAAACTGGAAATAAGACATTGTGTTACATTTAAAAATTTTAAATTACTGATGTTCTTTCAGGCAACATTTTTGTTGTGTTATAGTAAAAACTCTCAAAAGTATAAAGATTTTCTTAAAAATCTATTTCCCAGAGTCTGCCTGATTTATTGCCAAGTGTCTTCTACACCTTTTTAGTACACTTTTTATTTATTTTAACTATTAGCATCTCTGTAGAAATTAGCCAGTAAAGAATAAACAAATAATTAAAATCACAGTTTGCACCTCATCTTCCCACCTGAGCTGTGGTGTGTTGATTCTTTCTGGTCCATTTGAGAATTGAATGATACTCTGGAAAGATACTGCCAGTTGAAGTTCACTTCTGAATGGTAGATGAACATTGAAAATATTGATTCCAAATTTAAATTATAGGCACAGTCAGTAATAAAGATAAACTGTTCTTATAACGCACCAGTTTATGGATTTCTCTTGGTGTTGTTAACAAGCTCTCATCATTTGCATTTGAAAGAAATTAAGTCTCATTCGTCAGCTTCAGAGACACCTTCAGCAGACATTTCCAATAAGAAAATGGAAACTCAGTCTTGATTTTCTTGCTGGCTTGAGAAAATAAGACAGATTGAAAATGAATTTGCTTTGTCCTGATGTCACCATTTTCTTGGTATTAGGGAATGAGCAAATTGAATTCACTTGGTGGCTGACAAAAAGTAACTCACAAAAGCTAAACTTGCTTTTCATCCTTTCTTCTAAAGATAATAAAAATGCTCCTGGAAGGAACTTTGATGAAGTTTGAATGTCCTGCAAGTTTGTGGCATAAATTCTTTATGTTCCTGTTGTTGGTCCTTTGATGAAAAGGTCTAATGGGCTTAGTGGTAAAAATATTTGAAGTGTTAAAGAAAAAAAATTCTGTGTATAAAAATGCTCTTTCTTGGCTAGAAGTTGTTGTATGAGCCATGAATTTTTGTATTATTGCAGGTGCTCTCTCTCCCCCACCGGAGGCTTGTTTGCTACTGTAGGCTGTTTGAAGTTCCAGATCCAAATAAACCTCAGAAGCTTGGATTGCACCAACGAGAAATATTTTTATTTAATGATCTTCTCGTGGTATGTATTTCCAGGCAGAGAAAATGAGGTATTCAGAAATCCTGTCTCCATGAAATTAAGTACATGAGCATTCCTAAAAATAAATATCTGTTATCCTGTGTTCCAACAATCCTGGGATGATTAAGAGATTTGTATCTTAATTTTTAAAATTCTGTATAATTTGCTTTTAAACTGAAGTATTTTATTAATGGCTACACTCTGCATGAAGGTATTTGGTGCAGTAGCTTTTCCTACAGAGAAAAAAACCTCACCTCCAGTTCACCCATTGTCCTAAAGGATCAACAGATACATTATTTATTCCATGAATAATGAATTCAAGGTACTTGTGGAAAACCAAAATTACATCCTACTTTGTGTTCCCCAGATGTTCTATGAACCAGATCTGTTTGTGCACTGAAATAGGAATAGGATCTGTTGAAATAGATTTTACAGTTGACTTTCCTTTTTAGTGTGCATTTACCTTCCCAGACTTTAACTTGACCCAGTCTTTTGAAAAGCAGACACACAGAACTCAGGACAGCTTGGAATTATTTGGTCGATTTACTCTTAAAAATAGGAAAATTTGTTGCACTCCATTTGGAATGCGTTTGGTTGTTACCTGAAAACTGAGAACTACACCAAGTATTTCATATTTTGTTAGGAAAAAGGCACATCTCATCTACACAGTTTTACTGTGTGTGTTTTTTTGCATACCTGAAGACCTTAAACCCAGGAATTTTTAAAAAAAAAACATTAATCCTTTTGCTTCTGAGTACAAACTAGGAGCTGTAAATGGGAGCTTGAGTGGAAACTGATGGAACATTGTTTTCTGCTATTTTTTATTACTTACTCAGATATCAGTAGTTCTGTCAAACTGTTTGGGGAATAATGTAGACCAAATTGGTCAGTGTGGTAGCACCTAAATTTGGGGGGGTTTAAGGATAATTTAAATATGTTTTCATTTTTTGCTGGCACAGAAAGGATGCATGGTTATTTTTGGTTTTGGAATTTCAAGAAGTAGAGTTCTGGAGGAAAAAAACACAAAGGCTTTGTGTCTGGATAAAATATTAACCCTTCTGCTGTAGAGAGATGATGCTGCAGAGCTTTGTTTTTTTCAGTTGCAGGAGATTAAATACATCAGTTGCATTTAAAAAAAAAAGGAAAAAAAAAGACAAGTGCATTTTTTTCTGACAGATTTATAATATTCTTTTAAATAAAATGTTTTCTCTTATTCTAATTCATCAGAGCAATAGTTTTCTACAGGAACATTTGGTAGAATGAGTATTTCACTTTGTTTATCTGATACCTTTCAGGTGACCAAGATTTTTCAGAAGAAGAAGAACTCTGTTACATACAGTTTTCGACAGTCCTTTTCCCTCTATGGAATGCAAGTTCTTCTCTTTGAGAACCAGTGTAAGTATTTCCTCTCTTTTTAGAGGACCACCTTGTTTATAAGTAAAACAAAAATGGTGTAAGTGAAACAGATTGACAGCACTTCATCTTGAGTTTAGGAATAAAATTGCTCTGGATTTAACTTTGTTCTAAAGTTTTAAAACAAGATGCTGTCAGTATATAAACCAGAGTTTTTTGGTTGTAGTCAGGAGCCCAATCTCCCCAAATGTGTTTGTGATTACCTGTAAAGAATAAAAGGATTGCCAAGAAACAAACACATCTGTTGCTGAGTCAGTGGTTCCATTAGCTGGAGCTGAGTGATAATAAGTAATGACTCTTATAATGATATCTGTAATTCAAAACACTATTTAATTTATTTTCCTGATTTATGACTTAACTTTGCCTAGATAATATATGCTACCTCAAATTTAAATACAAAGCATAGACTTTCATTTTCTGACACCTTTTGTTTATGTCTATTACAATCTGCATCAGTCCAATATTCTTTTTATCTTTAGTGCTTCTCAGCAGACAAAAACCAAAATAATTTGCTACAATCCTGTTTCTAAGCCCAAATACAGCATGAGTGCTGACAGCAGAGCAGAGTTGTTGGTATGGTACACAGGGAGACAGCCTGACTGAATTCATGGTTTATGACCAAACCTTCACCCCTGATAAATTGGGTACAGCCCAGTGTGAGCTGCAGTAGTTCTGTGCTGTTCTGTCATGGAAGGTTCTTAGTTTTGCCTTGTCCTTGAGAGTGTGCTCCCTAAAAATCCATTGTTGTTACTGCAAGCCTCTGGAGATTCCAAAGGGAAGGTTCTGCAGAGCTCACAGCAGCTCTGTAGCCCACAGATTATTTCTGTGC
Organism: Pyrgilauda ruficollis; assembly: GCF_017590135.1. Classification (NCBI taxonomy): domain Eukaryota; kingdom Metazoa; phylum Chordata; class Aves; order Passeriformes; family Passeridae; genus Pyrgilauda; species Pyrgilauda ruficollis. The sequence continues at coordinate 1,299,974 of NW_024511544.1, forward strand.
TTACACATGCACTCTCTCTTTTGTGAGCACATTATATGATATAAAATTTCAGTTGTAGTGGGGAAGGCCAAATACATCTATCCTGGATTCTACTAAAAATAGAAGGATTTATAATTCTCTGATGCCATATTAAATAAAATATATTTTAAAAATAAAGCATGCTAAGTAGAAACACTAATCAAATACATTTAAAAATATCTCTTTTGAAACAAGAAGTAAAGGATTGGATTCCTCCCAGGGAACTGGAGGCATTTTAACTGAGGCACTTCAGGAGGGCTTCTGAATTCACTTCATTGAATCAGTGAGCAGACTGTACTCTAATATTGGTGCCTCTCGGGTGGGATGCACAATTTTCCAATTGGGAAAGAGAAGTATTTGTCCCCTTTGATTTGTAAAATTCAATATTCTGGGTCTCCCCTGTCCCTAGCAAGCTTTGGGCTGTTTTGTCCAGAGCCATCAGTAACTGTGTGGAGCAGCTGTTCCCTGGTTGCAAGGGAATAAAAGTCAGTGTTGCTAAAGCAGAAGCAACAAAAATATTGGTTTGGCTGCTGGTGAGGTTGAACAAATTACTGGCACTGGTGATAGAAAAATTTACTTTTAATGATAGAAGTCAATTATTTTGAGGGATGGATGAGCTGCAAAAGGGAAAACAATGACACCTATCTCTAGTAAATAAATAGGCCATATGGGAAGTATATTTTCCATTTTCAGTCAAAATCACTAACAAAATATAGAGGGGGAGCAGATCACTTAGGAGACAGTGAGACTGGAACCAAGAAATACTGACGTGAGGGTTTCCTGGTACCTGATCAATACAGTGCAGAGAAGTACCTCTGGTAATAAAATACATGTGTTTGTTACATGGAAATTCCTTCTTGGCTTGTGTGTGGGGCAGCCCTGGTGACTTTGGGCTTGCCAGGTTTCCTTGTTTGGGTTTGTAAACATTTTTATTCTTTCCCCTGGAGTGGTGCAGAGCTGTTTGCTGCATTCCCTGTGCCAATGTTCCCAACATCCCACCTGAGCCTACCCAGCACTGGGACCTTTTGGCTGTTCTTCTGCATGAGGTGTTGACAGCAAATTCCAGCAAAACTCCCAAATCCTTCTTCCCTCCTTCCCCTCAGGACCATTTGAGCCTCGGGGCAGTTGGCCTGTTTTCCCTGAGGATTGTAAAAGGACTTGCTTCACTTTTAGTTGCAGCTTTGATCTGGGAGTTTAGGTATCCTAAAAAAGCCAAAGTGAAGGTACCCTAAAAAAGCCAAAGTTAATGCATCCTAAAAAAGCCAAGCACATGCACTGGTTTCTTCAACAAGCTGAAGTCTTGTTGAAACCTCACAGCTTTGAGGGAGGGGAGTGCCTCTCTTCATCTGCTGGCTCTTGAGCGAGGGAGGGAGGTTTCAGTGCATGGGAGCCCTTGAGCTTGGGCTCAAATACTGAAGTAAATATTTGAGAGCTTTAGCAAACCAAGAGGGGAAGGCAGCTGAGTAAAAGAAAATATTGTGTTAAAATGCACAAGTTGAGGTTTGTTGACACCCCATTGCTCCAGGTCTGTGCTTCAAGCAAAGACTGATTTGTTTTCTACAGCAGAACATATTTTTATTCTGAGTATCTTTCTGTAAATGAACCTTCTATCTCAGCCAGGAGGTATTTTTGACCAGCTGTTAAAACTTCAGAAGTACACCTAGAAAAGAGGCAAAGACAGTTTCCTGAAACATCTGCCTTTTATTAAAAGTCTATAATATGGGTCAAAAGAAGGGTGAAAAAACCAAATCAGTCCTTTTACTTCTTCAGTATGTGATTTCACAGATAGGTTTAATTTCATTTTAAAGAAAAAAAGGAAAGTAGCATGTACAGGGAGCACAATTCAATAGGAAATACTAAATCTGTACCTGTTTGTGTGTCAACTCACCTGCAAATGGTGAGTTGAAAGTGAAAGATAATTTGTAGCACTTGAAGTGTCTCAAGCATCCTTTACACTCAGCAAAACTTTGGTCACAAGTGGGTAAGGTCATGGGATCTGTTCCATGAAAAAAAAATTATCCCCTTAGATTTTTGCTTTTTTTTTCCTACTGCTTTTGATAAATATTACATATTGTGCCTTAAGGATAGCAGCTACATAAAGATATCTCTCAATATTTGTTCAGTATTTGACAGTTAGGCTGTTCCAATGTACCTTAGGGATTTTTATTCTAATTTTATGCTGTCAGACTTTTATTTCTCTGACTTTGTATCCTCTGTGGTAATATTACTAAAAGCTTTCCATTTTGGTGGGTATTTTTATTAAAAGAAAAGTAATTGTATTAATCAGAGCTTAGTTCTTCTTGCCTTTTTCTTCCAGATTATCCCAATGGCATTCGGCTCACGTCAGCTGTTCCAGGGGCAGATATCAAAGTACTCATAAATTTCAATGCACCAAATCCTCAGGACAGGAAGAAGTTTACAGATGATTTGAGGGAATCAATTGCAGAAGTTCAAGAAATGGAAAAGCACAGAATAGAGTGTAAGTACAAAGGTACATATAATGGAGCATTTTCCAGCTAATCAAAATAATAAAAAGTAATATTACCCTTGGAAAATTTAAATTTTAAATTAAAAATTACCATTAATAAAAAGTATAAGAGTATAACACATTAGAACTCCTTAAAAGTTCAAAATAATGTGGGTTTTTCTGTGACTTTATCTCGAGAAGGAGGAAAAAGCCAATAATGCCTTAAGCCCCAGCTGAGTTCATTGACTACTATTTACTGCAGTGTAGCTGCAGTGGAATTTGTCTTGGACAAGCTGCAAATAACAATGGACAGAGGAGAGCTGGGTCTGTGATTTGTAGCATAAATTACAGGAAGAATTTTAGGGATAATTTGGACAGACGAGAACTGGGTCTATGATTTGTAGTATAAATTACTGCAGGAATTTTTAGGGATAATGTGGACAGAGGACAGATGGATCCGTGATTTGTACTATAAATTCCCATAAGAATTTTAGGGATAATGTGGACAGAGGAGAGCTGGCTCTTGTGATTTGTATCACAAATTACAGCAGGAATTTTAGGGGCAATTTACCTCACACTGAAATTCCCAATGATGGCCCTTCCAGTAAGCTTCATTGAATTTTTCTTCATTTCCGTGTTGCAATTCCTGTAGTCAATAAGGAAGTCGTGGTTCAAACTGATACATTTTGCTGGTAGTCCCGTGAGTGTCTGAAGATGAAATTTTATCCCATTTTCCCAAAAGAGGCCCTGCTCCACATCCAGCTGTGGGTAGAGGGGTGAAACTCCCTGTGGGATGTTCTGGGCTGTTTCGTGCCCACAAACAACACTGTAAAAACCCCCGTGTGTGTTGCAGCCGAGCTGGAGAAGCAGAAGGGGGTGGTGCGTCCCAGCATGTCGCAGTGCTCCAGCCTGAAGAAGGACTCCGGGAACGGGACCCTGCCCCGGGCGTGCCTGGACGACAGCTACGCGGGCGGCGAGGGGCTGAAGCGGAGCGCGCTCAGCTCCTCCCTGCGGGACCTGTCCGAAGCAGGTAAGGGCTGCCTCTCCTCCCCGGCTCCTGCATGCAAAGCTGCCTCCACCTTGCCCACCAAGCCCAGCTCGCTCTGGGCCTCCACAAATAGCAGTGGTGGAATCTTACACTTCCAAATAGCTCCTTACTCCCCTTCTCGGCTCGTGGTTAATTTCTGTTTGGTTTGTTTTTTGTTTTTTTTACCTTTGTTCTGTTAAGCGGCCACTGTTTGAAAGTATTAAAGCTGTTGTAGGTTGCTGTAGAAACTTTTAAAGGACAGTGAAGACAGAGGAAAAATTGTAAGTTTTTAATAAAACAGAAGTGACTGGCTTGTGCTAGGAGCAATTCACTTGGTTTTCCTTTCTTTTTTTTCATTGCCTTTGCTTTTTCCCCCTCATAGAGTAGGCCTAGAAAGGGAAGGAAAGCTCCTGGTCTCTGTGCAATGAGCGCTTTCTGTGTACTCTGTGCTCAAGTGTACCTGTGTTACCACCTCGATGAATGAAATTGAGTGAAGCCCTACTAAATTCTCTCTAGAGCTGTGTAACACCAGTATGCCCCTGCTGCTCCTTTCTGGTTCTGTAACTCAGACACAGTTCCTAATTCTTGCAAAAAGATGTTGTTGTGAAGTACTCTTTGCAATAGAACCAAAGAAGCCCTAGTGGACAAGGATGTTGATAACCCACAAAGCCACTGATGTGTCTTAAGTTTTATTAACTGATTAAAGACTGGAAAGCAGTGGTGATATGATTTTTTAGCCAAAGCAAGCCAGGGGAAGTTGGGCATGTTTTTATTTGATGGTTTGCCTCACACCTGGCATAGCCATATAATCTTTCAGTGTTAAAGATTCCTGTCACTGACAAGAACTCTTATCTGAACACCATGTCCACTATTCAAAAAGTACTTCCAGAGATAGTAGCAACTCCAATTTTTTTTAATTATTTGGTTTTTAGTTCATAGGCTGTGTTGCATACTCTGCTTTGTTCTTTCAATTGCAGTGATGATGTCCAGTGTAGTCATAATTTCAATATTCTGTATATCTTTAGTAGTAGACACTACTTACCTATTTCCTTTTTTTTTTTTTTTAACTAAAGAGGAGACTTTAGCTATGCTACAATAAATAAAATTGTTGTAAACTGAAATGATAGCCTGTGTTTTGTGGGTATATGTATGTGCATACAAATATGTAGAGAGTGAGCTCTTTCAATTCTTTTCTTCTCTGTTTAGGCTTTCATACTCACATCTCCATGTGCTTCATTAAAAAAGACTTAGGCCCTTGATCCAAAATCAGGCTGAAGCTGAATATTGGTGCTTGCTTGGCTCCAGTGGATTTTAGATCAAGCCCTAGTCTTCACCACTCTTATCTCTCAGATTTGAAGATACTTCATCTTTTTCTGTTGTTTTGGTTGTATTTCATTAGAATGAGAACTACCATATTGTTAATATGTGAGTTCAGTGGGTATCTGTACCCCTAAATGTGATTTCTGATTAATTTTTTCATTCCATCAGAATTACTCATCCCTCTCTTTCAAACACTGCCATGTATTTGAATTCATATTATGGGTTTAATTCAACAAACCAGCATTTGTAATCACAAACACATTTCACAGGGCATGCCTACAACTGGCATGCTTGTTACTGAAAATAACCTTTTTCCATGACAAAAAGTAGAAATCACTCACAGACTGCAGGGTTTATCAATGAGTTTGTTAAACCCAACTAAACTTAATTTTAACTTGAAATAACTGAGAATTATGGAGAGCTTCTGTTTGGTCTTGTGCAGTGCAACCGACTTGAGAAACAACCAGCCTGTTATTTGCTTTGTTATTTGGTGGAATGACTTCAGGGAGATGATCCATATCATTCTGCCTTCTCTCAGGGGATAGCTTGCATGTGAGGCTAATTTATTTTTAATGTGGGAGAGGTGACCCATAGAAAAGCAAAGAAATCTCTTTCAGTTAGGAAGATACTGCACCTCAGTGATTATCCCATATTAAATTGCTTCTCTAAAACAGGCCTGAGTTAGGTTCCCTCAAATCCTTTTGTGGATGAAGCGCAGGATGAACAAGGAGGAGGAACAGGAGTGTGTGGGCCTGTAGGAAAGTGGATTTTTAGAGAGACTTTTCTACATTGAATCAAAAATAAATCTAACAAACATGAGAAAATGGCCTGGTTGCATATTTATGCAAGAAGGCAGGTAAATGTCCAGTGACCATTGCAAACTCAAAATTTTAACTGTTTATTCAGTGAAGGGAAATGTGACTGAACAGCATTTGGCTGCACAGATACTGACACAACTATTTAAGAAAATAATCCACTGCTGTCCCCCAGACATCCCAGTAAATGGAGGCTGTGGAAGTGACTAAATTTCTGAGTGACAATTCAGAAGCTTCTGAGATCTGGCAAATACCCTGACTGATTCTGCCTCCTAAGCTGGGAATGCACAGAAAAGCAGGATGTATCCATCAGGAATCCTTTCCTGAGAGTGTTTCCATGCCTTGGCCACAGCAGCTCAACTCCCAGCTGTGGGAAGGGTGTGCTGAGGATCTCTTCACTGAGAGATGCTGTTGTTCCTTGTGCATTGACAGTTCTTTCCATGGAATATAAAACAGAATGTGACATCCGAGTGTTCCAAGATGCGAATATGTCAAAAATATTTAGGGCTTTTTTTTTTCTCTAAAGATAAATGTATCATTTTTATTGCACATTCTTGAGCTGGAAGAACTGAATTTATTTGTTCCAGACTTTGAAATTCTTAATTTATATAAAAATATTAGAAGCCAGGCAAATTTTAATGAATCTAAAGCTGAGTTTTATGAGTTTACAGAAAGATGGGAAAATTATGGTGTCCCGTCATGGCCACTGTTCCACAGGAAGAATGATTTGCTCACTAAAGCAGAGCAGGAAGAGTTGGACTGGTTGTGTTTCCCATTCTGTTTCTCCCAGAAACAGTCCCATTGGACTGATTTTAGGTTCTTCAATTTGAATTCCAGCCACTTTGAGTTGCTGGGGGACCCAGTGCTTTTACATTGAATTTACAGTGGAATTCAAACTTTATTCCCACATCCTAACCTGTAAGGTGGGAGTAATATTTACACATTGAACTGGTTTAAAAATTGCAGTTTTCTTGTTTGCCCCAGTACTCCACAACTGGCACAGCCAGGTAGTACTGCCCAGGTGAGGGTGGTACAGTGGTTCCTGCTACTGGGAGCTGGGCTTGTCTAAAACAGCCACAGACCAAAAAAGATTACTGCAAAATCAAAATAAAACCAAAGGTATTTCCAGGATTAAAATAGTTCTGTTTCAGTGTGAGATCTTAAGATTGTACCTGTTTCACACAGAAACAAGCTGAAAATGTGAAGGTGGCAAACAGTACTTTCCCCTTCAAAAATGGTCTCTCCAATCATTGGAGAGAGTAATTTAACTTAAATTTAACTTAAATTTAACTTAAAACTTCTTTCCAAGATTTCTCCCCCAAGACACTCAAAGCCAAATCATAATACTAAATTGTAATATCAAATCATTGCTAGTGTTTAGCTATCAGTTATCTCACTGGCCCAGAAGAGTTTCAAGAACTACAGAGCAGGAGTGAGAAATATTTCCATGTACTGAGCTGATCCGCAGGCTGAGCTGTGAGATCACCAGGCATCCTGTGATGTGTCCTGCACACATCCATTCTGCAAGGTGCAAAGGCCTTTATTAATGAAGCTCAATATTCTTTTGGCATGGTTGAGTTTGTAAAAATCTTGTAATCACTTCATATCTCTACTAAATTTGAAATATTCTTGGCCCCATATAAAGCATGTTCATATATGGGACATACGCTTGCATAAGTTGAAGATATTTCTTACAAGGAATATTCATATCTAACAGATAAGGTTAAATTAATTGAAATTTATTTTTATAAATTAAAGTCCACTCTAACATCCTTAAAAATTAAAGTAAGCTTAATATATTAAGCAAAACTAATCTTCAGATTTGATAAATACCACCTTGCTTTGTACCACAGCTACTAATTATCCTGCCAGTACATGCTTGGGTACAGTTCTAGTTTAGAATTTCCCTGAGATGCATGTGAAGGCTGGAGCTCCAGGGAGGCATTTCTGCGAGGGGATGCTATCCCAAAGACCAGGGAACAGTCTGGAATAAACACACATTGGCAGGGGGAATGCTCCAGGGGATTTACTGAGTAAACCCACCAACACTGCATGTCAGCACAGAATGGGGATCAATTTGTTTTTAAGAAAAAGAACGAAGCCTCTGTACAGCAGTAGTGCCTATCTGAGAGAAATTACAGGCATTTAAGGTGGATTTTTCTGTTTGTTCTTGGCTTTGCAAGTACTACTTTGCCCTGGAGTTATTCTGAGCAAAATTCCATCTGTCGCTCTCTGTCCGTATTTACTGTGTCCATGGTTATTTGATCAGACTGTGACTTCTGCCATATGCAAAAGGCATTGGATTGTTGTGTTTTCCTTCATTTTTGGCCACGTTTAATGCCCCGTGTCAGCTCTCAGTCTTATTTGCAACCCTGACTGCTAAGTTCCGAGGTGGCTGCCGCAGTGTGTTTGCATCAGCAAGCAAGAGTGGTTGGAGTGTTAATCAGTACTAATCCCATTATCAGAGCAGAAAAATATCAGACCTGACTAGGAACTCAAAAAAAGGGATGAACAAACCCAGTTTTTCTTGGGGGGGCTCATAAGATAGTACAGTTCTGCTTTGGCTGAGGCTAAAACTGCAGCAGGAGATGAAGCAGTGAGCTTTTGACAAAGAGCCCATCCAGGGGAATTGTTCCAAATCCCAATGAATTTCACAAGTCAAACACAACACCTTGACCACAAATGCCTTCCCCTCAATTTAATGTTACTGCAGAGGGAGTTGTACTGGGGAGCAACTCTTTTTAAGAGGGGAGAATGTTCCAGTAGCCTGGAACTGTAGCTCTTACAAGAAACTTGTTTCAGGGTAGTGTCCTGTGACCAGCCAGGTCAATGTTATGCTTGTAAATCCAGCAGGTGGTAGTTTTTGATCATCCTGATCCTTTGGGTAGTCTGAATTGCCCTCTGAGCAGTTCCACTGCTCTCTAGTTCTGATCACAGGTGCTTTTGGGGTGTCTGTGATGAGGGTACATCATTAATTGGTTCAGTGATGCTGAAATCCTCACATTCTCCCCCAAAACTACCTCTCAGTGCAGAAGATTCTGAAGGCAGCAATGTGCCAGTGCAGGGTGGAGATGGATATTTGGCCTTGCAGGAAAACAAGGAGAGAGAGCTGAGAAAGCTTTGGTTTTTAGATTTTAGGGAAGCTCTGAGCACCAGGAGGGCTCCTCAAAGCTCAGCTTTGTTTCTACACCCTGCCAGGAAAGTATTCTGAAACTTTGCAAAGCAAAGCTCCACAAGCTATCTTCTAAAAATCTCTATTTCCACCGCAGCCAGATGCTATTTTCTCTGCTGTGAAGTGAGAAAGAAAATCTGGGATCCTGTGTCCTATACAGCCACTGAGGTCTTCTGGCTCTTTAGGCAAACAGTCTGGAGTTTCACGTGTGGGTTTAGTCAAAAGTTTTGGCAGTTTGAGACTGTTGGAGTACAAATCCAACATGCTTAAAGATAAAGCACTGCACAGCTAAACAAACAAAATCTAGCCATAATGTCAAGACAGATTCCAGATTTACTGATCAAAAATTAAGTTTAGTTTTTTATAAACCTCATGAAAGAAGATTGGATGAAATCCACTGAGGTTCAAAGCTGAAATTGAAATTATAAATTTGATAAAATGATAAAACCGTTGAAGTGATAAAACCGATGAAGTGATAAAACCGATGGCCCTCACAGTGCCCCACACTGAAGTTCAGAACATTTCAACGTTAAATTTTGCATTTAAGTTAATGCCACCCCACAACTATATCTCAATGTTTAAAGAAAAAAAAACCTTCATGGCCAATTAGATTCCAGGAAACCAAACCCTTTAAAATCGTTGCTGCTCTGCATCACAAGCGCAGCACTAAACCCAGCTGCTCAAACACCCCTACTTCAAGAATTGTGCAAATCACCAACGAAATAACCACCCCCCGCTCGTGTGAGCCGATTCCCAACAACACCACCACCTCTCCAAATTACCACTGAACCCCTAGAAACGCAGGCAGGTGCAGGGAGTTGCTGTCCCTAAGCTGTGGGGCTGTGGGGCCGCGGCTCCTGGCGCCGGTCGTGTCGCAGTCTCTAATCTCTGCTGTTGCATGTCCTGGGCAGGCAAGCGTGGGCGACGCAGCAGTGCAGGATCGCTAGACAGCAATATGGAAGTAAGTAGGAAGTTCCTGATGTCTAGCTGGATGTGATGATGTGCATTTCAAACCTTTCTTTTATATACATACATATTTTTTTGCTCTTTTTTCTTCTAACATATATATATATATATATATAACCTGCCTGCCACGAGTAAAATGCATGCCTAGGCTATTCACTCTGTATTCTTCCAGCTTACAAAGCACTGACAGCTTGTTTTAGAGCAATGCCATTTTTGGTTTGAGCTAACCTTGTTCCCTTTGTTCCTGCAAGCATGGTTAAATGGATATGATGTGTCCTTTTGCCACCATTTCAGTCTGGTCCCAGCTTAAAAGCCCACTTGCTCTTTGTTGCCAAGTACACTGTTCTTGCTGTTTGATATTTAGCTACTACTATTGACTGTCATGCTCAACCATCCCCATTGCTTATTTTCGAGTTCAATTGCTAAATGTATGCAGTCATGACACCATGGAATTGCACAGATAGGGCATGGGAGGATAAAAAAATTATTCAGATAGGTGAATTCAATGTGGATTTCATGAGATTTCATTCATCTTCAAACCATTTATATATACTGTTCATGTCTCTGAATTCAGCTTGCAGATTTTTTCTTTTTATTTTCTTTTTTTTTTCTTTTTTGTGTTTGCTTTAGGTAGATTACAGTTTAAATCTAGCACACTTTGCCTAAGTACTGTTGTGTCCCATAACTCTTTAAAAATACAAACCCCAAACTTCAGCAACTAAATTCCAGGCTAAATAATAGAGAATGTTGGACCACAGGCCAGAAAAATATAAGCATATAGAAATGTTAGTGGCAAAAATGGTATGGTTCCATTTAACACAAAATGCAGAGGTAGGCCTGAGAAGCAGCACTGTCACGTATAGTAGTGGAAAACTGCTATAAATAAAGATTTAAATACCATTTTAAGATCTGAGCTGTAACTGTAATATTTGCTGCTGTATGCTTAACTATTTAGGTTGCATTTAATCTAGTAATCTAGCGCTTTTTTTTTTTTTTTTTTTTTTTTGTGGTAAAAAAGCAAGTATGGTATTTTTTGCAGTATTTTAAAATGTATTTTTCCTTTAAAAACACACTCGTAGGTCTTATATCATGTTACATTTCCGTGACATTTTTTTTCATTTGAAGTCATATCACTTTATGTCAAAATACTGAGAGAAAATCACCCAATGCTTAACATCCTCTAAGAAGGGCATGAGTGCCCCATTGGCCACTTAGGGAAGGTGGAGATAAAATTTCCCCTACAACTCTCTAACATAATCCACCCATGCAAACCCTAAAGGAGGAGTTTGTGGGTCAGTGTGAACTTTTTCTTTTTTTTTTTTTTTCCTTTTTTTTTTTTTTCCTTTTCGAACATTTCAAGATTTTTTTTTTTAATTTTTATTTTCTATTAATTTCTTTTTAGGGGTCCATCATTAGCAGTCCTCACATGCGCCGAAGAGCTACATCAACCCGAGAGTGTCCATCTCGCCCTCACCAGACTATGCCCAACTCCTCCTCACTCCTAGGGTCCCTGTTCGGTAGCAAGAGGGGCAAGCCCCCCTCGCAGAGCCACGCGGCCGCGCAGACCCCGCACCACGCGGAGGGCGCGGCGCCGCACCCGCACCACGCGCCGTTCTGCCACCAGAACCCGCCGCCCTACCACCACCACCACCACTACCACCCGCCCCCGCACCCGCACCCGCACCCGTACCACCAGCACGGCCACGGGCACGGGCACGGCCCGTACCTGCCGCACGCCCCGCACCACGCCCCGCACCACGCCCCGCACCACCACGGGCCGCCCCCGCCGCCCGCCGCCTCCAGCACCAAGCCCAAACACAGCGGCATCAGCACCATAGTCTAGGCCTAAAGACCCTCCTCGTGACTCTAGTTCTAAACCCAGCTGCAAAGGCACTTAGAGGAAGCAACAAAATCACACCGTCAGTTTTTACCCAGGCCGTTTAATGAGCTTAAAGGCTTGCTGTTACTAAATAAAATAATTCCGGTTAGCCCAGGCCATACTGGTTTTACTTATCTACTGGATAGATGTTCACCACCATCTGGTTAGCTCTTATTTCCAAACTTGCCTTGACAACGTGCTGCTTGCTGAATCTGAGGAAAGCTACCTTTTACACCAAACCCCTGGACAATTTTACACATGTAATAAAAAGCTAGCCTATGGAAAAAAAAACAGGGAAAAAAGTCAGACAGAACCAAGTGTCGCATTCTTGCTCTTTTATTCTCAATGGGCAAAAAAAATAAGTAGACCTGATATGGTTGATGAAAGTACGTAAGTAAACTTTATATAATATAAATATATACATATAAATATATATATATATATACTGTATAGTTAACATTTGTGCTTGGAAGGAAATTTTTTCAGTCCACAAAACTAGCAATATAGACTTTACAAGGAATTCCACTTACTTGATAGGACAGTATAATAGATGAATAGCATATGAAAGTAGACCAAAACCATTAAACGTTAGAAACCAATTTCAAACATTTCAGTATTTTCATCACAAGTCCCCTGGACTTGTTAAGATTTCTAAGCAATCATTACTAAATGTGCCAAGTAACATAGCATTTAAATGTTGTAGTCCAATACTGCTTTGTATAAATCCTTATTTTATTAACACGATGATATCATACGTAATCAGTATTAGAGCTGCTCTGCTATTTCAGGTAAGCAAACTCGTTAAGATGCAGTAATTATTCCATAGCAATGGAGGGTGCCCACCTATCAGGGGGCACCTCCAAGCATTGGTCACACAAGTTCTTAGACACTTTAAAGGCTGTGATAACTGTGAATTTACATGATCCACATTTCTTTTGTAAGCATATGGATTGAACAAGCACACGGGAAGAGTTCCGCCAGGTGCATGTAAACACTGCAAAAACATTCATCTCAAACATGAAAATGGCAAACCTCCATCCTTCTCAGCTACTTTGGTTCCTGTTTACCATAATTGCTCATTTTTACCCCCAGCGAAGCTGAATTCTAGTCCAGAGTGTTTCCAGTGGAAGTGCTCTAAAACTTGAAGGTTTGTTTTAGAATTTAATATAGGGTTTTTATATATATATATATATATTAAAAAAAAAATTAAAAATCTGTAATTCCATGTAGCCATGTGCTAGCAATGAAGTGGCTTTACCATTTTTACTCATCACATTTGTTAGTTTGAAACACCCAGCACTCAGCAGGCTGAGTTTATGCTCAAACCCTCACTTCCATAGTCCAGTTAGTTGCAAGACATCACATAAAAATAGGCTGTGCTGTTGTTGCTTATGTGTTGTAACCAAACAATCTGCAAATTTCTCTACAATTTGTATCCCGAAATGCTGTACAAAGTTATCCATGGCACCTACTTTGTAGTTTCAGCACTTTGAGCCACTGCAAGGACTTAACACCTAAACAGTAGAGACAAAGGAATCACAACTGCAAAACTGTACCAGCCTAAAAGCAAACCTTGAAGAGGATGAGCAAAAAGTTCCAGTGAGAGATGGGTAAAAGTAATCACAGCTCCAACCAGTCGGGTTTCTGTGTAACAGAAAACAAACAGTAATAAAAGTGTCCCAAACCGGGAGGACATGGGAGCAACAGAGTGATTTGTCCTGTTGGCTTGCTCATGGCATCTCTAGCGTGGGGAGGATGGGAGAGGTTCAGTCATTTTTTCCCTTTCATACCATGGATACCACAATACCAGCAGAACTGCAAACTGAGCACTTTGTTCACCTCCACAGAGAGCAAATACAGCAATCTAGAGTTTAGCCTTTTGTTTCCAGCAGTCCACGTTTGTTTCACACATGTGCAATATGTTTTCCCCTTCTGCTCCTTCTCCTCAGAATGATCTCCATGAAAAGAAAACAAGTGATGATTATTATTATTTTCCTGTGTCACTCATTCTATTCTAAATTCTGCGGCTTACCTTAAGAGGGCTCGCCTGGGTCCCCTGAGGCTCTGTTCCTTGCAGTTTAAAAAATATATACTGTTCTTATAAGGGAAAGTAGAACTGTCTGCATGTCATCTAATGTTATTAGTGTGAGGCTACACTCTACATATTGTATAATTGCAAAATATATCAGTGTTACTGTTGATATTAGTTGAAGTAAAGTGATAACATATTTCAATATGTAGACTTTTCTTCATACATCTGTACCAATAGTAGAGTCTAACTGTAATTTATAGGTTGTTCCAGAAAAGATGAAGAACCATTTAGGTGCAAACATCTCTGAGAAACTGCATCTTTTAATTAAAACAGAGGTAAGAAAGCTCCTCTTCACTGGGTGATGGAGTCTGTACTTGTTTCAGATGCAGAGGCATAATGGAAATAAAATTCTGTGTATGGAATAAAGGCAGAATATGCAGTAGCAGTGGAGAGGAAAATCTGACTCACTGTGTTGATTAACACTGAAGATGTTAAATCTCACAGATCTGCATTTGCTTTGTGTTTAAAAAACCCTTTCATTCATTTAAATTAGAGTTACATATAAATATTCTGTGCTTAAACAGTGAGCCACAGTTTAATGCCTGCCCACTGATTTTCCATGTGCAATCAATGTACTTGTGAACCAAAGTGTTGAGGAGATGTCACAAACGTGCATGCACAGAAACATTTCCACATGGTTCCATGGACCCTGGGGAGGAGAATGTGCCTGCCCTGGGCGTGCAGGGAGTGTGAAATCACAGATCATTTGAAGGCTGGTTAGAAACCAAAACTGGTAACCTGAGAGCACAGGATTTGGAAACTCTGTTCTTGTTCTTTCAAGCCAAGGAGGAGAAACAGTGGACTTTTTTTTTTTTCCTAGTTTTGTTCTGTTTTTTTCTTAGACTATGTGTTTCTATGTACTCCAACCAAACAAATGTGTCTTGGTGTCAGCACAAGTCTCCAGACCTTTGCTGCTTGTTTAGGGTCGTAGCAAAACCTCTCTGACTCCATCCTTGATCAACAGCTGCTTAGAGCAGTATGGGTCATGCCTAGAATAGGAGAATTCCAGCACTTAGCACTGCGTGGGGTTAAGAAAATGAAATTAAATGAATTCTTCAGCCTGCAGACAGGAGTAGAACGGAGAGGGTTTTTTATCAGATACCATTGCCAATTACAAACTGGTACAGAACTGCATAGACTGACCGTGGTTCTCTCTTCCCATAAAAGATGTGGCAAAGCAGTAATGCTGATTTGGACAAATGAAAGGGAAATGTAAAGAATGAAGGTGTGGCAACAACAAAAAAAATCTTTTCTGGGACAACAATCAAATATATATTTGGGGTTTTTATTTTTTTAAGTTAAGAATGAAATGTAAAACAATGTAAAAAAAACAACAAAAAATCAAAGTTCATCCTAATATAATGTGCGTCTTGTATTGCTAAAAAAAAAAGAGTCTAACATACAGTGTAGAATGATTTTCCCATCATGTACTGCATGCAGCAGAAGCCTCTTGTTTCTTGATAAAATGAGCTGAAAGACAGTCAGCAGATATTTAAACACTGAATCTCTAGATGTTGACTTGCTGTTCCATATGAAGCTGTGTGTTTTCTGCAGTTAAGCATGCATTTTGCTGTTCCCTTGTAAAATACCATCGCACTTCTTGACTGAAAAATGGATTCTCGTGTATATATTCAAAGAAAAGTGGAACCAATAACAAGATTCAATTTGGACAAGAGAAAAGGGGGTGGTGAAAATGGGACCAGTAGGGGGAATAGAGAATTCTCTAAATTGTACATAGTGTGTAAATTAGCATTACTATAAGTCTGCAGTCACTTTGAGGTTGCCTATCTCCTGCTAGGAACTTAAATCAGCTTTGAGTTGTACTAAACTGTTAGAATTAGGTCTTGAATGCAGACTCTTAAAGACTTCAAAAATCATTATGCTTACAAGAAGCTTCTGTTCTGGGGAGGCTCGAGACCCCTTTTGTAACTCTGGGGAAGAAAGGAGTGCTTTCATTTTAATATGCATTCTGTTTGTAAGTAGTAACAGACCCTATTGATGTAAAACTATAACTGTGATCATGTGGAGAAATCAAATAAATCATTTAAAACTCTTTGTTTCTCATTTCATGCAATCCAATAGCTTCAACTCTTCATATTTGAAATGAAGGAAATTCCTTCCAATGGTATCCTGGCCCGCTGAGGCAGTGGGATTTGTGCTGCTCACTTCAGAGGGGCCAGGAACTGAGGATCAGGTGGAGGAGGTGATGAGTGGAGTCTGTGACCCCTCCTCAGATTGGTGGGGTAGTGCTGAAATAAATTGAGTTCTAGAGTCACTAAAGAGCAATTAATCCAACTGCCAGATGTGCAGACAGACAGGGAGAGAGTGACTCCAGCACCCAGATGTGCAGACAGGGAGGCACTGCAGAGGTCCTGGTGGACAACTCCTAAATCCCTCGAGCCCCGGACAGTGCTGGCAGCTTTGAGACCTTCTGGCCCAGGGGCTGTGTGTCCAGCTGAGCCCAGGCAGCCTCAGGAGCTCCTGTCCAGGACACTTGTGCCCTGCCTGGGCAGGGCCCCGTTTGTCCTTTCCAGGGTCAAGTCCTGGGCTGCTCCGTGGGACCCCCAGGAGCTGGCAGTGCCTCTGTGGCCACGGGCAGGGAGCCCCGGACCCCTCAGCCCAGCACTGAGTAAGTACTGCCCAGTTACTCCTTGTCCTCTGTTTGTGTGTCTCAGTTTCCAGCCCTGAAGGATCCTTTGCCACATGGGACCTTCCCAGTGTTTGAATTGCAGTTACACTTTGATAATCACCTGTGGGATAGTCCATTGTGCCCTGAACTTGGTGCATTTCCAGCCTTTCCAGGAGATTGTAGTGTGTTCTGGAAAGCCTGGCCAAGCTAATGCTCAGCTGTCAATTAAACTAAACACTATGTTTGCTTGTGTTTTCTACAAATTTTAGGAGATGCTTGAATTATTTTGTGGGAATAGTCAACTATGACCTCTTTCTGGAGGGCTCTAATTTCAGGATGTGCATCTTCATCAATGATTTTTTTTTTTGATAGGTAAGTACCCACTTACCATCATCCTCTGTGCCGCCCTCTGAGCTGTGGGACCCCTTTGAAGGTGACCAGTGCCTCTGTACCACAGAAACATCCTCTAGTGGAAGTAGAAGAATTTGCAGAGCTGTTCTTCACTGATGCTTCTATTCCTGGTTTAGAAATTAGGATTTGTAGAACTTGAGTAGATTTTGAGAAGACAAGAGGTTTGCACACACAGATTGCAGGAGTGAGTTGTCATGCAATAAACAACTTCTCAAGCTCTTCTAGACAGCAACTTTTTAACAACAAATTCTTTCCCAATAAGTTTTTTTTTTGGTTGAAATAAAGAAATGCAAGATTAAAAGGACAGAAAAACAAAATAAAGAACTTTAAATGTTTTATCTGTATCTTTCTTCAGATTTTTGTTGACTTAACAATCAATGAATTCTATTTAACTTTGTTTTTTCCAGTTGGCCTTAATAATTGATTTTCATTCAGAGTTTCGTAAAAACAGGTATGGCATTTTAGCATATATTTATTTTAATAGTTGTGTAGTGTTTTATTCATCTCCACCCTCTGTTACAGCTGCATTAAATACACCTTTTCCAAAGGAATCTTTCTGATTTTTACCCTGCTTAGTGATTTTTGCTGCTGTATTTTGTTGATGTAAAATTCCTGGAAGGGAACATAGCACAACCAATCTAATAGAAATATCTAAACCACACAAGAATTTCATTTTAGGTGTATTTTTTTAGTAGGCCTTCTTTCTGTTTCCTATTATTTCAAGAATTAAAGCCAAATCCTGTATTACTCAGCAAAAGTAAATCAACTTTAGGATGAGGCTAGTCATGAAAGCTAGGAAAATCTTTAATTAATATTTCTGCTGGAAGTACTTCCTCAGCTAAGCAAGACTTCAATGAAAGTTGTGTGGGTGATGCTGACTTGAAGCCATCACTTCTTCACTTTTTCAAATCTTTAGATTTATAATTTTTGCCATGTGAATAAACACACATTTTTAGGGATAAAATGAAAAAAAAAAAAAGCTTTTATTTAGCATTTTTGCAGTAACTGAGATGTGAAATTAGCAGCATGGTTCACGAGACACAGCAGCTGAAAGCAGCCACAGGAGAGTGCAATCCATCAGCTCTGCTGGGTAATGGCACCTCTGGAGCTTTCATTTATTTTTCATCCTTGGACACAGTGCTTTAGATAGGTCTGTGTAATGAGCAAAGCAAAAATAATCTGTCTTTAACAAGACGAGCAGGGGAAATTCATTCCAAGGCAAATGAAATATTAGGAGGGCATGATGGAAATGTCTTTTCTCTGCAGTTTCTCAGCTCTGCCACAGCACAATGCCTGGTTTCTGATGAGGAGATGGGCCCTGGGTGAGTGTCCAGGGAACTGGGAAAAGCAGGGACCATGCAGGAGTTCTGTGACTCAGCAGTGGGATCAGAGTGAACCAAGGCTGGAAATTAATTCATTTAACCATTGTCAGTCTGATTTTGTACTGATTTTTTATAGGAGCAGAGCTCAGCTGAGTGTGGGGCCCTGAAGGGAGGTGCCCACCCCCTGAGCATCTTCCCCCTCCACCAGCTCCCCGTGTGCTCTTGGCTGATTATTCCTTCCCTTGCTGGCTAATATTCCTTCATGTCCATCTCCAACAAGAAAGCACATTTTTATTTAATGATTCATCCTGTATATTGTCCTTGCCATCTTTCTGGTAGTCTCGTGTCTCTGCTTCTGCCTCAGCCCTTACACCAGGCTCCAAAAAATGACTCTGCTGTAATTAAAAATAACATCCAAAAAATCCCCAACCAAACCCCAAAAAACCAACCAACCAAACACCCCTGCAATCACCAGACTTTGAGATGCTTCTGTTGTCCTTCAACCCCTGAGTTTGGAAGAGCAGCAACATTTTCCAGCCCAGTGACGAATGTGCTGAATATTCCAGTTCAGACTTGGAGCATCCCAAGTGTTTATAGCCCTGAATTTTCACGGCATTTCAGCAGGTTTTAAAAATGTCCTTGATTATGTGCTAACTCCTCTGCTGTGCCAGTCTGTACATTTTCAAAATAATTTGTTTGTGTATTTTATGCCTAAAGGAGGAGGAAACTTTGTTTCTGCTCTTCCTATTTTTTTTTTTTTTCTACTAGTACAACATGCAGCTTTCTGGGCTGTTGCAATATTCCATGACCCTCCTCACAAATTTCCAGACTGCCAGCATAGCTTCATGCAAAAAACAAAAAAACAACCTGTCTGTATATTAGTAGTGAACCACAGGGGACATGTCCTTAGCAATTCCTCTGACTGCAGGAATTTGAAATGACTTTGAACAAAAGCTGGTGAAAAAGCACTGGCATTTTGGGTCATCTGTTTCTCTTCCCAGATGAGAAAAGGGAGAAACAGATGCCTCACTGGACTAATAATTAAATAATAAATTAATAATAGAAATATTTAATATAACTACATAAATTATTAAATTATTTAATATAAATACTTCAATTATTTAATATAAACAATGTAAATAATAAATATAGTTAATTAATATTGTACTAATAATTATTAATGAAATGTTTTTGAGTTCATGGAGCTCTTCCCTTCTCTCCGACATTACAGTGCAATGAAGGTTATTTTGGCAAAGAGGTTCTTGACCCACGTCCCTTCTGTATCCATTAATAGTGCCAAGATGTGCTTTATCCAGTTACAAGGTCTTTTTATAGCCAGCCTTGGCCTCTCACTCATCACTGTCACCTGTGTGTGACATCAAGGCAGCACTCTGCAGGCTGGCCCACAGCTCCTTGGGTGCAATCCCACAGCAACAGCTTCTTTCCTGCACTGAGCTCAGGTTATCTCCCCTCACTGAGCCGGAAACTTGATTTCAATACATTGTTCGGCACATTTTCCCTTGCTTGAGAAATTAAATCTTATTTGGCTGTTAAAAAAAATTATAATGTGAAATAAAATATAAAATACTTCAAAACATGAGGCAATTTGGTGCTTCCTTTTAATCTAACGTGGCAGAGCTGATGGACAATTTCCCTGCAAGTGCCACCTGACGTTGTGAGGAATCCCTTTGACTAACAGAACGTGTCTTTATTTTTCAGGTGGTTTCTTAGATGGCCACAGTCCAGTCAGTGAGGATGGACAAGAGCCTGGACAAATTTATTGATGTATTTATACAGTGACCATGTTAACATCTGGGTTTCAAACACATCACATCACTAGCACAGCCCATAACCAGGAGCAAAAGTGGAAATACCAGCTCCTGCCCTCACCTTTCCCAGGATTTCATATGTGAACCAGCTTTTTAAAAAAATGTTCCAAGCCAGGAGGTGATGCAATGAGCACATCATCAGTGAGCACACGCCTGTGGGAAAGACAATTATGGATGTCAAGTGCAAAACTTTCATACCATCTGTCAGGTTGAACAGGAGCAAACAATGATTGCATAGAGAGAGGAGAAATTTTATGTATTTTCCTGGAAGTGCTGCAAAGCCTGATGAATGTTTTTGTAAAGTAATTTAGTAACACTTTTTCAGTAAATAAAATATCTATGTCTCAAAGACCTAAATCTTATCACAGGTCATTTTATTACTGAATACCAGTTTTTAAGCAGCTGCTGGAAAAATAGGAAAGAATAAAAAGGAAAACTGAAGGGTAATTTTATTGTAGTCATTTACTGATCTCTACTTCTCTTGCATTAATTCCTTCTCAGGAAGAAATTTTTCCACTTCTTTGTGGAATGGGCTGAAATGGACATCACTGTGGGAGTTGTGGTTGTTCACAAAATGTGGGTTATGAGGAGCTGTAACAGCTGAGGGATTAGCTGGCCCAGGAAGGGAACCTGAAATGATGAGAACACGTGGATGACTACCTCAGTGGCAGAGACAGCAGAGAGGAGTCATAAATAAAAGTGGGGAAAGGAAAATGTTGGGCATATTGCTGAAGCAAAAGACAAAAATACTGATTTTTATGTTTTCTTTTTTTCAGTAGATGGTGCAGTTCTGTGCAAGGCAGTTTGAAGGTGTGTCAGGTCAGGGTGGAGGGATTCTGCAGAGAACTGCAGCTGCCAGCTGCAGTGTGATTTCAGCTGTGGTTACACACAGCACTGGATGGGACAAAATCTGTGGTGTGGCCCCACTGGTGCCAGCGCAGGGACAGAAGGTTCTCTGTGCCGGTGCCGGTGCCCCTGCAGTTTCGTGCTGTGGGTGTGATATCACCCCCTGTGACTGGAAACCCCAGGTGTTTATTTATTTAGGATATACCCACAGTGCCATCCTCATGCTTGCTGAGTGAACACACAGGGTGGGGTGTGCTGGCTGCTGCCTCAGTTCCTGTGAACTTCCTGATGAGGCATCTTTTCCCTGTGCTTCCCAAATGCCCAGCCTTGTTTTCACTCTTTGGATCATTTTCTTCAAGCAGTTTTTACCATGCTCTGTTTATCCTTTCTTTCAAGCTGACAGTCACCCCTACATCAGCAGAACCTGCCTGACCTGTCTCAGGAGAGGGTGGCCTCAGTTTAACCCTTTCTTTCCTGATATTCAGTCTGCCAGGTGTTGTGGGACCTACACCTCTCCTGCCCAGGAAGATAAAAAACTAATTTTTAATAATTTTTTACCTCTCCTGCCCAGAGCTGGGATGTAGCACTGGTGTGGCAGTGCCACCCAGGTCCCCTCAGAGGGACATGGTGTGGCTCTGCCCCATTAACCCCACGTGTCACGAGGCTGAGGCTTGTCCCCTTCTGTCCATACCATCAACCACCTGTGGGTACCCTCTGGAGGCACTGGCACCTCATCACTGCACCCCAAAGATTGCCAAGTGCTGCAGCCAGCTCAGCGTTCCCCACCCATTGTTTCCTGCCTGGTAGGATTAGACATCACCTCTTGCTTTTCCACCCTTCAAAATGAAAAGAAGCAGGATAATGTTACTTAATCAGAGCTGAGCACATCCTTACCTTTTCCTGATCCCTCACTCTGAGCCCTTCTTGTTCCCTACTTGCAGTACAGTCGAGAGGCAACCAACATGGCAATTTATTTGGGTTACAACATTAAAGGATTTTCATTTAATGAGTCATAAATAAAGGAAGCAAAATAAGTGAGTTCATTAAGCCTGTGTTTACTTGTTCTTTTTGCAAATGCCATTTTGTCACATTCTGCAGTTCCACATAGACCAAAGCAAAGTGAAGGCAGGTGGACATGGAGATGCCTAAAATGACAGAGTAGCAGCAGCCTTTAAAGGGCTTATTTTATCTGAAAGAAACAGTTCAAATAAATTAATTCTGCCCTTGAGTAAATGAAGCTTAGCACGCCTTAAACAGCCCGTCTGTGTCGGTGAGCATTCCCGGCCACCTGCAGGTGAGGCAGCGGCTGTGCGGTGATGGTGCCACAAACCTGACCGTGACCTCTCGTACAGAAGGAGAGCAGTGAGTGCTTCTCAGCCAGATTTCAGTGAATATCAGTACTTTCACACAGGTTTGGCATCTGGGTTTTTAAAGAAAGACAAAACCTGCTGCCAGAGGGATGGCAGGGAAAGAGAAGGATGAAGGGGGATGCTCGGTGCAGGGCAGTGAGCAGATAGCTCTTTGACACCTACTGATGTGTGGAAAGGGCTGCAGGAGTGCGGGGCCGCTCAGGGGAGGGCTGGAGCTGCCCACACCATCCTGCTCCGGCTCCCGACACACGCAGCAGGGGGAGTTAGGCATGGATTTAGGAGATTTGGGGGCGATTTCCACGCGCTCGGTTTGCAGCTCAGCGTATCCCGCAGCTCCAGGAGGGGATGCAGCGATCCCTGCCTGCCGTGCTGCTCCCCGGCTGGCCTGCGCCGCTGCTTTCCCTTCAGGACGGCGATTCAAAGGCACCCTGGATGCACCAAGAGCTGTTTCTCGGCGGGACCGTGCGGCTCGGGCAAGAGCTGCCGGGTCGGGTCGGGGAGGGGAAGGCACCACGGCCGGAGCCAGACCCGGCCGGGCGAAAGAAGCCGTGAGCGGCGGCACTGCGGGCCCTGCGAGCGCAGCGCCGCCCAGTAAGGCTGCGGGGCCGCGGGGCCGCGCCCGCCCCAGGTCCGGGCGAGGCAAGCCCGGATGGGGAAGGTCCCCGTGGCTCCTGCGGGCGAAGCGCCGCCCAGTGAGGCGGTGAGGCAGTGGGGCTGTGGGGCTGTGGGGCCGTGCCCCGCCCCGGGACGGGCCGGGCGCTCGGCGGTGCCGTCAGCGGAGCGCCGAGCGCGGCCATGAGCGCGGTGCTGCTGCTGCTGCGGGCCCTGCGCGCCGCCCGGCCCCGGCCCCGG
>NW_024511544.1:1323112-1336988 GCF_017590135.1 Pyrgilauda ruficollis
AGCCCCGGGCCGGTCCCGCAGCCCGCGGCCTGCGCACGGCCGCGCCCCGCCGCGCCTTCGCCAAGGAGCTGTTCCTCGGCACCCTGCGCAAGGTGGGTCCGCGGGCATGCGGGTGGCGATGGGGGCGGGCCGGGGCCGGCCGTGCCCGGGCGTCGCTGCCCTTTCACCGGCGGACAGCGGGGAGGGCGCGGCGGGGCTGGCACATACCGGGGGCATCGCCCGCCAGGGCTCGTCCGCAGCAGCTCCAGGGCCTTTTCCAGCTGCTCATCCCAGTCCGGGGCTGCGGGCGTTGGTGTGAGCCCACGGCAGGGCCCGACTCCGGCCTGGCTGCCCCGCAGCCCGTGGGTCCGGCCCGGCCCGGTGCCCTGCAGAGCTGCCTGCCCCGGCACGGAGGGGACGAGAGGCGTCTCTGTGTGTCCCTCAGCTGGAGCCGGGTTAACTGAAGGGACCCTTTGCACACAAAACACGCGATGGGGCTCAGAGTGACCCAAACAACCGTGACGCCAAGAGCCGCGCGATGCCCCTGTGCCTCCCCGGACACCGCCTGTCACCGGGCACCCCTCTGGGCGTGCCGCTAAACTTGGGCCGCTTCGCTCTCCGGTTGTGCTTCAAGGATCGAGGCTTCATGTAAATCTGCCTACAGTTCTGCTAGGAAAGACTGACGTTCTTGCGGTGCCTTGAGGTGCCACTGGACAAAGAAGTTAAAATCTGAGGTAGAATGCTGTATTAAGCAGAGTTTGTTACTGCAAGGCTTAGAGTGTGCGTTTATCAGAGATTGCAGGGTGAAGTAAACGGAAAGAAGGAATAACTCAAATCCACTGAAATGAGTTGAGCAATAAAGTCTCCTGCAACAGAGCTTGTCAGGTAAGGTGTTAAAACAGGCAGCACTCAGGCTCCACTGTGTTAAACCCCTCTACAGATATGTCTGGGGTGTTTCTTTCAAATTTCAACACAGCAGCTTTCTGAAAACCTCTAGCATTTCACAGGTCCTGATTTTTTGATGCTGATATTATTGCTCAGAGTACCATGGACAGATTTGTGTGGACAGAGATAATTTCTTCTGTTTAAAAGGGGAAAGGCAGCAAAAATCAGAAGTGTGCTTCTCACGTAGCCTCCCACTCCTTGTGTTCCTTGCTTGTATTTTTTACCAGTTCCAACCTGCCAGGCTGTGCTGCTCCCAGTCCATGGCCAGAACACCCTGGGGATGATAAGGAGTGGTGGGGCTCACTCACCTTTGTCCTCGAGGCATTAGCAGGTGGAATGTGCTGGGTGTTTGCAAGGGACAGTGTTCATGGGCTGAGCTTTGGAAACATTGAACTCATTTTTTAGCAGTCCCTGAATAGGGTTAAAACTCATGGGTGATGAAGAATTTTTGCATCCTCGTGGTTCTTAAAAGATCTCTTGATTTCTCCCTCATGTTTCTGTTGTTCAGTTAACACCCTCTGGTCTGGTTTTGATGGGCAATAAGGTTGGGTCCTGTGGAGTCCTGTTTCTGTTTTGGAGCACTTTCAACATTCTTAATTTGCACAGTGTTTTAGAGTCTTTGCAAGGCATATCTCCCATGATTTTTATTTTAACTGCATGGTTTGTGTATTAAAAATTATTAAATAATTCTCCTATTTTAGGAAGAAGTTTTTCCTTACCCAGAAATTAGCAATGAAGAACTGGCAGAAATCAACCAGTTTGTGGGACCTGTTGAAAAGTTCTTCAATGAAGAAGGTATATTATTGTGTTTTTATCCATGCAAGTGATTCAGTGATTACAAAATTATTTTGCTATAGCAGTTGCATAAGATTATTATGCTTAAAACATTTAATTTAGTTTATGCATTTATTTCTGCTCACACAGTGATGCTGATTCTGTAGCATGTCCGTTTATGGCTTTTTTAGGAAGTATTTAGGTGCTGATCAGAAGAATTAAATCTCCAAAAAAGGGGGAAAAATCAAGGATGTAAAAGAATTCTGGGATAAAGATAGGATTTGAAATTGGTTTTAGCTCAGCTGAATTGTGCTTCTAACTACTTCATATGATGTGATTTTTTTTTTCCTAGTTCTAGTTCCTAGAACTTTTTAACTGTCCTACTCTGCTAAAACTGACTATGGCAAAACGCAGCAGAGATACTCAGAAATGCTGGCTCGTTGAGAAGTTATGAAAAATCAAAAGCATTTCTGTTTTTTTTTAGCATTAGAGTAATAATTCTGTTTGGGAAAGGCCTTATTACCCATCTGCATTCCAGAGAGCATTGCAGGGTGTCCTTCCATTCATGCTGCCATGGATAAGCCAATTCCAGAGCAATTGCAGAATATTGGTTTGCACAGACAGCAATTTCTGGGGCAGTTAAGCAGCATTGTCTCAGACTTCCCATTGACAGAGGTTTTCCAAACACTGTAGGAGTTTGGAGAAGCCAGTGATTTGTCACACATCACAATTTGAGATGCAGGTGATTTTAACTGTAGAATTATAGTGTTGCTCACTGACAGTAAATAAAGGATTTATTCAAATTACATTTTTTAACTCTTTGCTCTGTGGGGGAACATGATTTATGGAGTAAACAGCCTGATGTTTAGGGAAGGAATAAAAGGGTCAAATTATGGAGTCTGGAGAAAGTATGATTCCTGTTTTTTTTCACTGACATGGTACAGAACAGCTCTCTTAATCCCCCAAGAATCTAAAATCTCCTAAGAACAAGATTTTCTAATTACCTCATTTTTTTTTCTTGCATTCACGACCTAGACTTAGTTCAGATAGAAAATCCTGAAAATACTTATTCCAGTCTTGGAATCTGCTGGCATGCAGAACCAGTAGAAATATTTGAGAAAATGAAATAAATGCTGGATTTTTCCCACTTCCAAGTCTTTTTTCCTGAATATGTCATGAGGACAAACAGGATAGTCAGGCTGAAGCTAGAAAGAAGAAATTCTTGTGAAGCTGGGAATGAGAAGGGTCATGAGTGACCGTGGCCCTGGTGGGGGAATCCTGCAGCCTCCCAGCTGCTCTGGGCACTGAGAAACACAGTGTTATGTGAGAAAATTCTGTATTTGTAGTGGACTCGAAGAAAATCGATCAAGATGCAAAAATCCCACCTGAAACCTTACAAGGACTGAAGGACCTGGGTCTCTTTGGCATGCAGATTCCAGAGGAATATGGTGAGTAAATGCCACAGAAGAACATTTAGGGGTGCATTTTGTGCCACTTTTGTAGCTCTCCAGTTAAAGCTGCTACATTGCCATATTTCTGTACTTGAAATGGATTTTTGGGGGAGGGGGGAAGTGGCACAAAAAATGTACTAAAATAAAACCTGGTGTCTGTTCCAGGTGGGCTGGGCCTGTCAAACACCATGTATGCACGTCTGGGAGAAATCACCTCCCTGGATGGCTCCATTGCAGTGACCCTGGCAGCTCATCAGGCCATCGGGCTGAAGGTAATGCTGCTGCTCTGGGGCCAGGGCTTCTGCACAGAGTGCATGCAAAAGGTGAAGTGAAAAATGTGGGGCTTAGTGGGAGCAAATCAGAATTACTGGGAAAGCATAAATCAGGTTGTTGGTGTCCCCAGCAGCCTCTGCCACTGGTTCAGTGTGAGACAGAAAGGCTGGATAGGAAGTACACAAGAAAGTTACTATTAGGATAATTGTTCTTAGGAAAACTACTTTGAATGTGTCCAAGTTGTTTTTTTTTTTTTTTTTTTAATTGATGAAACTTGTGTAAAGTACCTAGAATAAATAGAATTGAAACAGAGTATCAGGGTGGCTCAGGTGATGAGGAAGGAAAGAATTCAGAAAAGAGGAACTTTGGCTGGCTGGGCCTGCATGGTGGGGGGCCTAGAGGAGATAACTCATCTGGGAGAAAGTGTGTCAGTTTTGAACTTGAATATAGCCATAGGTATTTACCTTTTTAGTGCTGGGTAGATGGCATAAAGAAGCTTGAAACCACACTCAGTTTGTTGTAGCATATAACAAGAGAAGATTCCGTGTGGAATTGAGCAGAGAATGCTAATGAAAAAATATTTTAATGACTGACAAATAATACAGTCTGTTGTTGATTAAACTGTCTCTTGCTATGCCATAAAACTTGCAAATGAAGCTTTCTGAACATGCTGGAGCTTGTCAGCTCCCTCTCTTTTCCCACAGGGTGATGCTGCAAAGTTTCCTGTGCTTGTTTCTGCAGGGGATCCTCATTGCTGGCACCGAGGAGCAGAAGGCCAAGTACCTGCCCCGCCTGGCCTCGGGGGAGCACATTGCTGCCTTCTGCCTCACCGAGCCTGGCAGGTGCTGCTGCCCCCCAGCTCCACAGCGGGCTCACTGCTTGTCTGCATTGCTTCACTCCTTCAGTCTTCTTTATTTACTGGGGCCCATGGCTTCAGTATATAAATCTCTGGTTTAGTTTTGTATTTAAAGGAACAATCCTATTACTCTTTCCCCAACATGCTGCTTTTGGCCGTGTCCATGAAATCCCTGATTCTTGTTGTTCCCATCCCAGGAATTCATTTTCTTAATTTCTTCCATGAATTGAAAGGATGCTTTGTGCTACGTCAGAAATAATGTGCTGTGACTGTTCTGGGATGCTTTCAGTTCTTATTCAAAATATAAAAGCCTGTTTTGAAGGAGCTAAAACTAAAAGGAAGAATTTTTGGTGTCACTTAAGTGAGAGGCTCATTGTGTGTTCACATAGCTCAAAGTGTAGTTCCAAAATGTTGCTTTTGTGGCATTCTGCACATTCTGGTCAGGTCATAACCCTGATAACATGGTAATGAGAAGAAATGTCCCCTCAGGTAACTTTTAGAACTGTTCAATCTAGTGAGCTTCCTGGTTAGTTAAAAGCTAAAATTTATTTACTGCTATTTAAGACCCCCTCCTTTTTACAGAATGGGAAGAGGGGGAATATGCAGTTTTGGTTTTTTAAAGCATGTTTATTTCTTTAACCATTAATAACTTTTGTTTTCTAGTGGGAGTGATGCTGCATCCATCCAGACAAGGGCAACCCTGAGTGAAGATGGGAAACACTTCCTGTTAAATGGCTCCAAGGTACCTACTCACAGACTGGGAACAGGAAAGGGCTTTCTTATAAATGTAGGAAGTGTCCTTTTCTTTCGCATCAGTCTGGAACTGGGAGGTTTCCAAGCTAGAGGAGAATGACCCTGTCAGAAAGCTAACCCTTGTTGGTTTAGGCACAAAGGGAATAGAAAATTACTGTTAGAGAATTATTGCATTAAACTCCTGGTAAGAAAAATGGAAAACTACCCCAGGTTCCTTCTGTGTTGGCGACTTGTGTGTTCAGCTTCAGGGTGGGTTGGTTTGTTAGTAAATCAGCACCCTCCATGACAGCTTAGGTAAAAGGAAACCTAAACCTGTATTTGGCATCTCTTCATTCTGCAGGCTAGATTTTAAAAGAAAACTTGATATTTAATTAGAAATAGGTCTGCTTGGAACCCTTCTGTTAAAAGAAACAGTGACAAAAGCCAGTCTTGAAGAAATCAGAGATGTCCTGGTTTCAGTAGTATTGGATGCATTGCACATTTGGTCTGTAGTTGTTCATCCATTTGTGGTGTGAAGAGACCCACCCTGGGGGAGAGGCTGATCAGAAAATTTCTCATCAGAGTTAATTTTTGGGCACAGGGTTTGTCCAGTCTGCATTGCCCCTGTATCTCTCAGGTGCCATCAGCAGCAGGATGTACCAGCTTTTGTGGAAATGCAGTGTGGATTTTAATTTAATGCATATTGATACTACATTCTGGTTTTAAAGTTGCTCTAAACTGAGCACATGTGGTCAGCTCTCCTCAGAAGTGTGCTCACCCTGGGAGCAGACCCTCATTAGAACTGAAGGCAAGGAACAGCAATTTTTCAGCACTCTGTTCTTTTGCCAGCCTAATGCAAAACCCTGGAGAGCTGTGCCCACAAAATCAGCACATTTACCTTTCTTACACATCTTCCCTCTCTCAAAACAGGTCTGGATCTCCAATGGTGGCCTGGCCAGTATTTTCACAGTGTTTGCCAGGACAGAGGTTGTGGACAAGGACGGGCAGGTGAAGGATAAAATCACAGCTTTCATCGTGGAGCGGGACTTCGGGGGCGTCACTCATGGGAAGCCCGAGGATAAACTGGGCATTCGAGGCTCCAACAGTAAGAGCCACCTAAAATTGTTAGCAGAAATTGTTTTAATAGTTTAAGGTTTTATTTTGGTTGGGTCATCTGAATTCAGAGGCAAATCAATACGTATTCCATGTTACAGTATAAGTTTCATGTTTCTTTAGCTGGCTTTTCCTATGAGTCCTTCCTGACTCTTTCTGAAATAAGAAATCCAGTTTGTGGAGTTCATTCACTGTGCAGTGAAAGAAATCATTCAGGAGATTCAGTGGCCAGTAGGTTTAATCTAGAAGTCCACTTTCTTCAGCTCTTCTAAGCTTTGTAATGATTGCATCTTCTCACCATCTTGGTGACTGTTCAGTCAGTTCCTTAGAACTAAAAATGAAGACCAAACTGTAGTTCTCTGTTTACACGGTGTATATTCATAACATTTTTAATATTTTACATTAATAATTGATGTCAACTACAGCCTTTTCCCAAATTCTCACTTCTTTGGCAAAGCATGTATAATTCTGTCATAAACAATGCATTAGGAAGACTACATTTCTTGTTACAAATAGTGACTTAAGTTCCTGAATGTCTTTTAAATATTTTTGTGTCATATTTGATCAAGTGTTAATTCTGTGTTTCAGCCTGTGAAGTACATTTTGAAAACACCAAAGTGCCTATAGAGAATGTAATTGGAGAAGTTGGAGGGGGATTTAAGGTAAGCAGTGGAGAATAACTACTGGTGATTTGTAGAAGTCTGAAGGAGGCTGTTTCCCCCCATGCTGAAGTTTCCTTGTGGGTGGTGTGAGCACTGCCACACTGCAGGGTACAGGAGGACAGATTCCCCCACTGATCTGTAAGTTGGTGTCATTGGACAGTGCACAGTGTGCCATCATCTCAGATTTCTGTGTTTCTTCTCTTCTTGTTGGGCTTTTGGTTGTTTGTTGTGGTGTCCCCTCAGAAAAGGGAGTGACTTCAGCTGCCCTTCTGCCCTGAATGGGTGACATGTCCTCTGCTGGTTCCACAGCAGAATGTGGGAAGGGAGACAGAGCGAGGAGTGTCACAGGGAGTGCTGGAGGCATGCCCAGCTCCAAGGTGCCCTGGCTGTCAGGTGCTTCTCCAGGGCTGCACTGTTGCAAAGGGAAATGCTGGCAGGACCCCAGGAGAGAAAACCACAGGTGGCCTTGCTGTGTAACCTTTCTCTGAGAGTGTGACCTGGGGATTTGCAAAACTGCTCTTACTCCTTCTCCATTTCCTACTCTTGCTGTAGCAGGCAAGTCCAGGCCTAAATGCTAAATGAAATAATTTTCCTTAATGTAGTAGAGATTAAAAGAAGATTGTTGTGGTGTCTTCCTGACAAGTTAAAATGTAGGACAGTGACTTCTTTCCTAGCAGGCTTTGACCTGAGTCACCCATGTTGAGAAACAACACTACAGACAGCAGACTCCAAAATCTAATTTTTACATTATTGGTCCGTATTTCATTTCTGCACCTCCTTTCTTATCCCTTCTGTGATGTGTTGCTGAAAGCCATCTGAGGCAGAGAGCAGGCATCACAGGTCAGGATAGGAGAAATATTGTGGTTTTCTTCATCTGATAAACTGGAGCAGTGCTGTCCAGCTGGAATGTTGTTTACCAGCTGCAGATAAATGCATTTTTATCTACATTTTACCTTCATGTAATTAGAGATTATTTCCAAGTCACTGGATCATCTACTTCAGATACAAAATTGGATGTAATGGGTGGCAGGAAAAGCCCAGTTTTGAAGCATTTTCCTTGGGATGCTGAGAGCTGTGGTGGCTGATGTGAAGGCACTCCCCAGGACTGGCAGTGTGTCCCAGTGAGGAGTGAAATCCAGGGAACACTGAAGCAGGAAGCAGTGACCAGTGTGGCCTAAGGAGAATGTGGCCTAAACCCCATCTGTTTCTTCACAGGTTGCCATGAATATCCTCAACAGTGGAAGATTTAGCATGGGCAGTGCATCTGCTGGAATGATTAAGAAGTTGATAGGTGGGTGAATTGGGAGCTCTGCATGGCTGGGTGCCAGCAGAAACTGCTCTGCCTGAGGCAGATCATGCAGGACATTCAGAGTGGGAACAGGAGTCTTGACCTTGTCGTAACAGGCTTTGACGTCTTTAAAACACTAAAATATGGTTTTGAAAAATAGCTATTAAAAGCCTGCTTGTAGAGGTTTTGAACTAAAGTTCTTTTTCCTTTTGTACAGTGTAGATTCAGTTCACAGAGTGGGAGGTTATTGCCTCTGTTGGACTTCCCTGAGGTAAAATGTTCTTCCCAAGAAAAAAACCTCTTCTGTTAGTGCTTTTAGAAGGTGTAGTCTCCCCTGGAACCTCCCACCTGAATAACTGGCTCAAAGCTGCACACAGTAATTAGGGCTAAAACTGTTTTCTGCCAATTACTAGCCAAAACAGTAACAGAAGTCTCTCTAATCAATTAGCACCAAACCTGATTACTTCTCTAAGAGTACCTCTGGTTCAAAAGCCTCTGACAGGCTGGTCCCAGACTTGGTCAACACCATCAGTATGAGGGTGATTTTCACAAAGTGCTGCTTCTGGAACAGCCAGGGGGCTCCTGGGCATAGACTGGAATGTCACCGCCCAGGGAAGGACACCAGCTGCTGGAATGGTCTGTCACTGCCCTTCTGAGAGTGATTTGTTTTTCTTTCTTCAAAGAACTGACATCAGAGTATGCTTGCACCCGGAAACAATTCAATAAGAAACTCAGCCAGTTTGGATTAATTCAGGTAACAAAACATGAAACACCTAAATCTCTGTGCTAAGTGCCAGAACATAGATTGCATTGGGCGTATTTTGTCTGTACTGGCTTAAAGGATTTGCTAGAAATTTGTGTGAACCTGGTGCTGACTTCTGTGCACTGATCTTTTAAATGTCCAGAATGATAAATGTATAAACATATTTTTTATTTATTGTTGTTTCAAAGTGGTACTTTTTATTGATTGATTAATTTGATGATGTAAAACATATAAGAACTGCAGGTCTTTTTAAGTTGAGGGTTGATTGTGGACTTTTGCATCTGAATTTCTGTACGATTCCTCCTGTTGCTGTGTGGCAGGAGAAGTTTTGTTTGATGGCTGTGAAAGCCTACGTGATGGAGAGCATGGCTTACCTGACTGCAGGGATGATGGACAGGCCAGGCTTCCCTGACTGCTCCGTGGAGGCTGCCATGGTTAAGGTAACCAGGGCTGGGAAAGGGCTCAGTGTTCAGCCTGCAGAGGGCTGAGAACTCAGGGGTGCATTTAGAGGAGAGAAGCACTGCAGCCAGGTGGAATGACAGATACTGTTCTGTCTGTACCCCACAAGCTGAGACTCATGCAAAATAAAACCTGCAGGGAACAGGTTGAGAATGTCACAGCCACTGAGTAGGGTCTGAGGAGGCCTCACATGAGCACTGGGACACTCAGTTACACTCCAGCTGCCATCCTGGCCAAGCTGCTGCTGTGCCAGCTTTCCCAGGGAGCTGGTGGCACAACAAAACCTGTGGAATATCCAGGCTGTGGCTGTCAGGGTGTCCTTCATGGTCACTGCAGAAAACTCCTGCTCTGGGCTCCAGCCGAGCAGCTGCAGCTGCTTTGCCTGTGTGGGGCTGCCCCCATCCCTGGAATGTGGAGAGTGCCCTGTGCATTGCATCACTAAATTTGACAAACCCCTGAGCCACAGGGGTACTGTTCCAGGACTGGTGTAACACACAGAAAACACTGCAGCAGTGTCCTGTGGATACAACCCCAGAGCAGGGCATCCTGTGTTTACTGCTGATTTATTATCTACTCACTGCTAATCAAACCCTGCTCCATGGCAGGTGTTCAGCTCTGAAGGTGCCTGGGCATGTGTGAGTGAGGCTCTGCAGATCCTTGGAGGCCTTGGCTACATGAAGGATTATCCCTATGAACGCTACCTCAGGGACACCAGGATCCTGCTCATCTTTGAGGCAAGTACCAGGATCCCCTTTATACTGCAAACTGCAGTTCACACCTCCTGTAAAGGTGAGCAGAAACCAGCAATTGACCAGGATCTTGTTCCTTCAGCTGCAAAGTCTGTAACAGTAAAACTGCAGGACTAACCTTGTTTTCTTTGGAATGTCAGTAGTAGTTCCCTATAATAAAAAAAGCTGTGATGGCTTTTACAGACTGGCCACAGTGTGAGTTAGAGCAGTAACCTTTCTTCTTGTGTGCTTCTCACAAGTGAAACAGAGAAACTCATAAAAGATCAACTTAGACATTTAATTAACTTATTGATGGGCATTTAAATTAAAAGAAAGGTTGGTTCTGAAGCTTGTTCTCTTTCCAAGCTGGATGGTCAGTGACCCATCGTGTGCACATCAGAGTCACTGCCAGATTGATTTTAACACAGCTCATTTTGAGCAGTTCTACAACTGTTCAAATGTTCCTTCACTGGAACAATGCAGAACATTTTTAATCAAAATGCATTTTGTCTGTTTTCTTTTACATTGGGGTATATTTTTCTGTTTAATGATGAGGGGCTCAACTTCTGCAATGCCCCATGAAATCAGAATTAAAACTGAGATAAAGCAAAAGGCAGCAATTTATGTGTGGGGAGAGTCATCATGTGATACTGAAGCAGTGGGAAGAGCACAGGGGCACAACAGACCTGCTTGGAAAACACTCACTATTGTAAACTCTGGTTACTCACCTGTCTCACTTTCTCTTCTGCTTTTTCCAGGGCACCAATGAAATCCTGAGAATGTACATTGCACTGACAGGGATGCAGCATGCAGGGAAGATCTTAACTGACAAAATTAAGTATGTTCTTATTTATTCTTAATAGTTTTAAATAAACTAAACAGAATCAGATAACTTTATAGATAAGAGAACAAACTGCAGGGAATACCTGCAGTATTTTCTATTTATTGTCTGTAAAAGTTCAGTGTTACAGGGACTCTGTCTTTTTAATGGGATGGTTCATAGATTTAGGATTGTAGCATTTAATGCATTTTATCTTGGACTTTTACATAAGCTGTAATTATTTCTTTCAAGGACCAGTAATGAATATTTTGTATCTGAATGAAGTTGTATTGGCACAACAGCTGCATTGTGGATATTGAGTACTGGTCTCTGGAATTCCTTGTGGGTGTTTTGGAGAGCAGCTGATGACTCTTAAGGCTCCACAGTTGTTCTCCAGACTTCACAGTAGTGGATCAGGACTTCGTAATTCATGGACAAACTGCAGGCATTTTGCTAAAGCATTTGGAATTCCAACTGGTTGTGTCTGAACCTCCTGGAATTTTTTTTAACAGCCATTCTTTCCCCAACATTTCAGAGCAATCAAGAAAGGAAACGTGGGAGTGGCACTGGGGGAGTTCCTGACCAGGTTACAGGACACCCTGGGCAGGAAGGTGGATCTGGGGCTTGTAGGTGACAGTGGGGTGGTGCATCCCAGCCTCCAGGTAAGCTCTCTGCTGAGCTCTCATGTTTGTTCCCTTTGCTGCTTGCCACAGTTTCATCTCCTGTTTTTGCAAACCAAAATGTGTGCATAGGGGCAGTGAGATTTTCCAGGGTAAGCAGATGTTGGCGCCATGACAGGGTAAGAAGTTACAGTTACTGTCCAGGTATCAAGGGAGGATGAAGGCTGCTCTAAGCCTGTGTTTATACCAAATCCAGTTTTAGATCCATTTGGATAATTTGTATAAATTGAGCCTTCACCATATTAAAGTGTCTTTAATAGCTGCCCTTTGTTGTAAGGTTAGTTACAAAACAGGAGTTTTTCCTGTTTAATTGGAACAGAGTTTCAGGTAAGAATGACTGTGAATTACACATACACGTACTTGCTTAATCACTTAGGAAAAGGTTTTCATGACCAAAAATGAATGTTCTGTTAATAGGAAAAAGGTATATTTTTCATGGGGTGTTCTGTTAGTTACTTTTGTCAGCATAAGCCTGTACTAAAAGTTACTGAGAGTAAACTCCAGAAAATTGTAATGGATGTTTGAGAGAAAGAAATGTGCCTGTCTGGCTTTCAGCAGCAAGGTGGATGAATGTTAAAAAAGAGAAAATCCAGTATCCTCTTTAAAGGGGGTGGGGTTATGTTACTTTTCTGTTATAAGACTACTCAAATTGTTCTATTTTGTGTTTTGTTTTATAGGAGAATGCCAAGAAACTTGAAGAAAACATTTATTATTTTGGAGCTACAGTCAGGGGACTGCTAAGTAGGTTTGGCAAGGTAACTATTTATTTTGTCTATTGTCTTTGTTACTGAATAGTTTATCCTTGGGGCCCCACTGGAACCTGCAGGGGACTGAGTGTGGCAGGACCAGCACTTCCTTCACATGACACCTTCTCACTGGGTGTGAGAAAACACACTGACAATCGGTACTGAGTGTAATGGACAAGTTACAATTGTTAGAACCAAAACCAAAGCACCAGCACCCTCAGTGAATTGGTTGTTTTCTTCTCGTGTAAGCACAAATCCTGCTGCTGCAGGTATTTAACAAAGTGGTTTAAGGCACACATCAATGTTACAATTTTACAAGCAGAATTTAAAAGGTGTAGCTTAGTAAACCCAAAACTAACTATGATAATTTTCTGACCTAGGCTAGAACCGGTTTATGCAAAATAAAGCTGGACCTAAACATGAAGTAGGGATAGTGATATTTGGTTGAAGTTTTAAACTGACAAACCACAAGCTGATAATGATTTTCCCTCTCCCAGACAATAGTGGATGAGCAGCTGGTGCTGAAGAGAGTGGCAGATGTGGTGATTAATTTGTATGCAATGACTGCAGCCATCTCCCGGGCCAGCCGCTCCATCAGCATCGGGCTCAGGAACCATGACCACGAGGTGAGTGTCCCTCAGCACCAGCCATTCCCATTCAGGCTGTGCTCCTGGCAGCAGGCAGGCTGCGTCTCTGGGGAATTACAGCAAACTCTCCCATAAAAGTGCAGCAGAACGTGGCTAAACCTGCCAGAGTGCAGGAGCCTCTCAGGGGCTCTGCTTGTTGAGCTGCGCAATCTCAACATGTTTAAAATACTTATTTAACACATACACAGACATTTAGAACCTCACCACAACTCTGCACGTTCTCTCAAATCTGTTAACACCATGCAGTTCTTCCCAAGCTCTTTCCATATAATCATTAATAAAAACACATAAGCACAACAGTATTTGGGCAGCACAGTTCAGCATAGAACAATACAGTGCTTATTTAGTAGCTCATGTAAAGTTTCACAGTAACAGTTGTGTTGCAAGTCAAGCAAATTCACTCCAGTTCAGTGTTAAAACAAATCCAACCTGATGAAGGTTTGGCTTTGGCCTTGAGACTTTGCCCTTTGTGTGAGCCCTGCTCTGGATTGATTCCCAATCAGTCTTGGAGCCAGTTTTGGGCGAAGGCTCATCCCAGCCCTGAGCCTTGGCAGTTCTCTGGCCTCAAAGGGACAGCTGAGGCTCCATTATCAAAGAGTTTTGGGAAGTTTAAGTTACTGTATTCTTACTACATGGTTTTATTTTTGAAATTAATTCACTATTTTTAAACTCAGTTTTACTCCTTTTCCAGGTGCTGCTTACAAATATCTTCTGCACAGAAGCCTATTTCAAGAATAATTATGCCATGGCTCAATTAGAAAAATGTAAGTACTATAAAATAGTTATTACACTCTTCTGTCTTTCAGACTGTAATCGAAAGAAGGTGAGTTTGATGTGACCAACAGAAGAGTTTGGCTCTGCTTTTAATTCAGACACTCATGAATGTCAGTCAGGGAGGAATTTGCTGCAGTTCCAGTATTTGACATCTTAAAAGCATCTGTTATTTAATGTCTTTACTAA
>NW_024511545.1:0-6505 GCF_017590135.1 Pyrgilauda ruficollis
GCCTTCCTTAGCAGACACCTGTATTTTGAAACCAAGACAATTTGCTACCATCCATGAATCAGTGTAAAGGTAGAGCTTTGGCCACTTCTCTCTTTCAGCAAGATTCAGGGCTAATTGGACAGCTCTGAGTTCAGCATGTTGACTGGATCCACGTTCTTCTTCAGTAGCTTCTGCAATCTCTCACGTGGAGCTCCATACAGCTGCTTTCCATTTTCGATTTGTCCCTACGGTGTGACAGGAAGCATCAGTAAAGAGAGCATAGTGTCACCATGAGTTAGGGACAGCGAAGATGAAGGCGACATTTTGACTACAATTCTCAGAAGGCATAAAAGCAAGCTTTATTAGAAACCACACACCTTTATAGACAGGATCGTTCACCTAGGACCTGATTGGTCCTCAGCAACACCTCTCACACCATTGGTTAATTAGGAACAACACCTTCTTGTAAACATCTTACTGTAAACATCACATAGCACACGTTAACATGATCACAGCTGCAGACATTAAGGATTGTTTTGATTCTTTCTCTGAGCTTTCTCACACTTCCCCATGATGATGCCTGGAAAAGTTATCTGTTTCTCTCTGTGACCAGAGAGCCCCCACCACAGCATAGTGTGTTTCTTCTGCTGGCAGTTGGTTGTAAGGTGGAACTTCCTCAGCATGGGTTACCTGTTCTTGCTCTTCTTCATCAGTGAGATCAAAGTTTTCACCTTCTGGCCAGTTTGTAATTATTTCCAAGATCCCAGGGTGATTTGGGTTTTTGGGTTTCCAATATGGGTGTGCTGTGTGATGAGAGTAATCTATTTCCTCCATGTGGCATCGGTGGCGTGGTGGGCAGAGGGAACCTTTGCTTTGAACATCCACCCCAGCACTGGCAGTTGGGGTGCCAGGAGGAGCTGTGCTTCAGTGCCTATTACCTCTGAGGCAGCTTGAACTCCTTCATAGGCTGCCATTTCCTTCCCTGTTGGGGTATAGTTGCCTTTAGACTGTCTTTAGCTTCGACTCCAGAATCCCAGTGGTCAGCCCCGAGTCTTGCCAGGCACCTTCTGCCAAAGGCTCCAGGAAAGACCATGGTTCCTGGCTGCAGAGTAGAGCATTTTCTTCACTTCTGGTCCTGTCCTGACTGGGCCAAGGATTACTGCATGAGCGATTTCCTGCTTGATCTGGGCAAAAGCTTGTTGCTGTTCAGGGCCCCACTGGAAATCATTCTTCTTGCGGGCAACCAGGTAGAGAGGGCTCACAATCTGGCTGTACTCAGGAATGTGCATTCTCCAAAAACCTATGGCTCTTAGGAAAACTTGCATTTCCTTTTTGCTGGTTGATGGAAACATTGCTGTGATCTTGTTGATGACCTTGGTGGGAATCTGACGCCATTCCTCTTGCCGCTTTCCCCCCAGGAACCGGATCTCTTGGGCAGGTCCCTTGACTTTGCTCTTCTTGATGGTGAAGTTGGCTTCTAGGAGAATCTGGATGATCTCTCCTTTCCCAAATACCTCCATTGCCATGTTTCCCCACACAGCAATGTCATCAGTGTACTGGAGATGTTCTGGAGCCTAATCACCAGTACCAAGTTTCTGGCTGCAGGCTCTGCAGCAGCTTGGAAAAAACCAGACACCACTGATTCTTTTAGCAGGATCCATCTTTATTATGCACACTTCAATATTTATATGTTTCTGCTATGAGAAAGTTTTGGGAAGGTGCATAAGCAAAGACAAAACAGCCACACCATCAAGCACCCATTAGAGCACATGTTTCTGCCCTTATCAGTCATTCGCTCAAACATGCCACCTCCCAGTGTTTGGGTGGTAAAGGAAAACATTCACACATGGTGTTTATGGCTGGAGTCAATTCTTTGGTATGCACCTTTCCCAAGAGAACAGAGAGCCTTTGTCAAAGTTGAGATAAATGTGATAGGCTGCTGCTTCTACACAGAGCTCTCATCAAGTTCAGGATGGCCTGAGCAGGCCACTGCTTCTTCAGGCTCCTCTGATACAATGAGCTGGCTTAGTTTGTCCTGCAGCCAAAGGATTGGTGTAGCACTACACAGGCCTTGGCCTGCTCAGATTAACTGTTATGTGGAAAGGCTTTACCTTGGAACTGGAAGGTTACTTGCACTTTAGGAGATTTACTATCTCACAAGGACAAAAGAGTCTGGGCCAGGAAAGACAAGAGGCTTTCTGTCAAACTCCTGAGGCCCTTTCTAAAAGAGAACTGAGCCTGAATGCAGGAAAGCCTTTCAGGAATTGAAACATGCTTTAATGACTGCTCCTGCATTGGGACTACTAGACTTAGAAAAACCTTTAGAATTCTTTGTGCATGAAAGGTCCCATTTGACACTGAGGGCATTGACATAACTGGGATCCTGGAAGAGCAAAGGATGGCCAGCCTGCCTTAAGGCAGTAGCCTCAATAGTCCTCCTAATCCAGGAAGCAAGAAAATTAACCCCAGGACAGAAATTTACTGGGTTTTGTGTCCCATACAGTTACAGTAGTGTTGTAAAAAAAAGAAGGACACTGGTTATGACCAAGAAGGATGTCAATATACCAGGCAATATTGTTAGAACAAGATGATGTGGAGTTAAAAGTAACTGCGCTTTTGAATCCAGCAGCGTTCTTAACAGCTGACACAGGAAAAAGGGGAACTGGTCCGTGATTGTTTGCAGACTATTGAACAGGCATACTCCAGTCAAGATGATCTATAGGACACTCCCTTGGAAGAAGTGGATTAGGAACACTTCATGAACAGGAGCAGCTTTGTGAAAATGGAATCTGAAAAGCTGGGTATGCAGTGGTAACTCAGCATGAGGTAATGAAGCCAAAGCTCTAATCCCCCAAACATCGGCTCAGAAAGCAAACTGATTGCACTGATGAGAACATTAGAGCTCTCACAGGATAAGACTGTAAATATATGGATGTCCTAGGCTGATGTTATGATGCTTGTATCCCCAATTGTGTGTTCTGTTTATGCTGGATATTATATTCTGTGCCCTCAAGACTGGCTGAGAGCGAAGGCAGGGAGAAGAAGAAGCACAGAGTTTTGTTATCAGGGACGGGACTCCTCCTCCACAGTCTGCTGGAACACTGTTGATGTCTGGGCATGGACGGATCAGAACACCGCGCTCCTTTTGCTTTTTTTGCTCCTTTTGCTCCTTTGGCTTTTTAGTTAGTTAGTTTAGCTAGCTGAGGCAGTCCGAGCTTTCCCTGGACTGGTTTTCTTTCCCTCTTCTTGGAACCATTCAAACCTGCTCCAGACCGGGACCCGAGGAAACACCAAGAACACTTTGCAGCCTGCCGGGGCCCACTCTGCAGCCTTTCCCAGCACCGGAGGGACTGATAACAGAGCAACCACCCCTGGGAGAGACTTTCTGGATTTGGCATCTCTTCAGAGCAGTGAATGAGTTTTGTCATCCAGTATTGTTCATTTTGTGTGCTGGGGAGTGCTTGGCCTGTTAAATAAACAGGTTCTTTCCACTTCTCTCTGAGGAATCCTTCCCAAACCGGTTGGGGGGAGGGGCCATGTGGGTTGGCTTTCTGGAGGGGCCCCCTTTGGAGGTTTTCTTCCAAATTTGTCCTAAACCAGGACAATGGACTGTCTCGAAATTTGCTTTTGGAGTGGTCCGTGCCCATGGAGCCATTTGGCTGTAAACCTCTCAGGGATCCCCCGTGAAACATGGACTATAAAGAGATTGTTAGAGGGGGTATAGCTACCTCAAAAGATGACAATAATGCATTCTAAAGCTCATCAATTAAGAGAGACTCCAGTGAATATTGGAACTAACCTGGCTGACAAAGCAGCTTAGGAGGCTGCCAGTGGAGACATCCTTTTGGTCTTACCTGAGAAATATCGGCATTTGGACAAGGAGGCTGCCAATTATCAGGCTGAAGATGAGAAATTGGCAAAATTGTTAGATGCTGAAAAGAGTCCTGAAGGATAGTGGATTACACCCAGCAAAGAGGTAATAACTCCCCAACACCTTATGAGGAAAATTGCAGGGGAACAACATAAAGTAACTCATGGGGGAATAGAGTCTATAGTAGTAATGTTGAAGACTCAAGTTTTGAGCATATGAATGACTGGTGTCATTGAAAGAAATTATCCTGAGGTTTGGAGTGCCAGTGGGAATGTCATCAGTCAGAGGTTCACACTTCGCTGCTGAAATAGGGCAAAGCCCAGCTAAAATGTTAGGGGTGAAATGGGACTTGCACACCTCATGGAGATCTCAGTTGAGGAGGAAAGTAGAAATAGTGAATCAGTCTAACAGAGTATGTTATATCCCTAGGGAAGGTGGTGCCTTCTCTCCACAGATACATTGTACTGGCAGCACCCATGATGCTGGACATCACCGCCCATCCATACCAACCCAGAGACTGGGTGTACCTCAAAACCTCAATTGAAGAACTTCTCTGAGAAAGGTGGAAAGGACTATATCAAGTGATCAAATGGAAGATGTGTTTAATTAAATAGCATAATGAATCCCAAATTTAAGTGCAATAGCAAGAAAACTGACTGGCATAATTATCATAGTTTTGATATTAATTGTTGGTTTATGTATTTTATTCCAAATTGGCAAAATAGGATGTAATAGAATGTATAGATCCAACAAAAACGATCTTTTCTAAAACTGAAAAAGATGTCAAAAAGATGGCTGGCTACTCTGTATAATGGATTTTTTTTTGAAATTAAGGTTTTTTTAATCTAGTGTTAAGAAGCTTGATTAGTATTATTAAGGTACTAGATAATTTAAATGTTTTTCCTAATAAGTTTTATTAATAGTAATTATTGCATTTTAGTGTCTTAAGTCTTGCTAAACACTCAATGATTTAAGTGGAAGTAATCTTAAAAAAAGTAATTAAGATCACTTCCAAATGGGGAAATTGTTGGAAATTATAGACGTTTCCTAACTAATTTTTAATTAGTTGTTTCAATTAATTGTAAGCAGTATCCACTTTTAGCCAGCACTAGTTAAGTTTCTTCACAGACTCTTATTGTTACTTTGATCATTAAATCACTGAAACCTTAAGTTTTTTAAAACTAACCCTGACAAGCTTCAATAAACAAAGCCAAAAGGATTTGAATACTGGGCATCTGGGATCTTAAATGTATGGCACTTCAAGGACATTGGAGTAACCAAATGGAGTACTAAGGCCTGAACAACAGGCCTTGAGCCAATGTTGACCTCTGGATGAACCTTCCAACCAAATGTTATATGTATCCACTCATTAATGAAGTATTATTAGCAATATGATATATGTGTCATTAGTGAAACATGTATTTACCTTTCCGTAATTAGAAGCCAGACAAGGCCATGAAATCAGACATCTGGCTTTGTTTGGAGGCGTATGATCAAAGACAACTCCCTTGTTTCATCCTTGAGCCCTGGCCAGGCTTTGGGAGAAACCCAAGGGGAAGATGAAACCAGATGTTCCCACGCTAGAAGTTATGTCAGCTTGTTTATTCAACAATATAAAAACTGGGCCTTCTCACAGCAAAGTTGGAAGCCTTGCCTGTGGGTGGACGCACCACGCAGGATTTCCCAGTTGCTGGGAGTGGCTCTCCAGTCCTTCGCTGTGACAGGAACTTCCCCAGCTGTTGCACAGACCTGGATGTAGGAGTTAAGTATTAGGGTAACTGGTGATATATCTTTCTTAATCACTATAGGCAATGTTTTGTAGTAATGATTATGTGCATTGCTTAGCTTATCCTTTTGCAATTCTTTGCAGTTTTGCATGATAGTAAATTACACTTGTTCCTTAAGTTTGTGTCTGCATCTTTGGTGCCGACTCTGCCTACTGGCAAAGCACTAGAAGATACAGAGGAGATTAAGGCCTGGAAAACTGGAGACTTTCCACCTGAGAAAAAGATAGCAAAAGGATTAAAGAATGTGGACTGGATTAACATGAAGAGGGAGAAATCAATAGAGGATAGAATACTAATTAATGAAAAGAATTATGTAACTTAGAACCAATGAATATTAATGTCTTTGTTTGCTGAAAATGCATAAATAAGTGAAAAAGTTTTGTATAGGCATCTGTGTGGAGGCCAGAACTTTGTCAGCCCCACACACGCCTCTTGGCCAAGAGTAAAGTAATATCTTACCAACATCAAAAAGACAGTGTTAGGGAGTCTCATTTATCCCAACGATTTCAGTGACACTGTCACTTGTTACATGGGAGAGAAGACCAACCCCTACCTGGCTACAACCTCCTTTCAGGCAGTTTGTGAGATACAAAGTTGTGTTTCGTGTCAGGTACATACAGATAGTGTGTGTACTTGTGATTGCGATTTGTGTGGAAACTGATCATGGGACAATTAAAAGATGAATTCTAAAAAATAACTGTGGGAGTAAAGCATGGAAAAAGGCCTTGGAAATTATCCTTTGTTTGCAAATAGCATCTGAATTAAAGCTTTAAGAATGTTGCTGCTGGACAGGAACTTTCTGCACGTAGCTAAGCATTTAAACAGCTTTGCAATATAACCTTATTTTTAGAATATTGCTTGTAATAAG
>NW_024511546.1:0-483 GCF_017590135.1 Pyrgilauda ruficollis
TCTGGGAATCTGGGAATGCCATGCTGGAGATTGGCTTGTCCCAGGACTCTGGGAATGCCCCGCTTGGGATCGCTGTGTCCCAGGACTCTGGGAATGCCGTGCCGGGACTCAGTGGCTCCCGGTGCTCCGGGAGCGGCGATCTGAGGGCGGCATTCCCGGCAGGAAGCGGTGCAGCTGGCGCGGCAGAAGGAGCAGGAGCTGTCGGCGCGGGGCGAGCGCTGCAACGCCTCGGTGCTGGCGCTGTGGGAGCGCTGCAAGCCCTGCCTGCGGCAGCGCTGCCTGCGCTTCTACTCGCGCACCTGCCGCAGCGGGGCCGGGCTCGTGGGCCGCCAGGTGAGCCACGGCAGCGGGAACGCCCCGGGAAAGCACCGGGGAAACAGCGGGGAAATACCGGGAAACAATGGGAAAACAGCGGGGAAATACCGGGGAACAGCGGGAAAATACTGGGAAACAACAGGGAAACAGCGGGGAAATACCGGGAAA
>NW_024511547.1:0-483 GCF_017590135.1 Pyrgilauda ruficollis
CCAAAATGCCCCAAAATCAGCCCAAAATTCCCCAAAGCAGTCCTGAATCAGCCACAAAAATGCCTTAGAGCAGCCCCAGAGCAGCCCAGAAACCCCCAAATAAAAGCCCAAAAAGTGCCCCAAAATGCCCCCCAAACTGCCCAAAAACTGCCCAAAAACTGCCCCAAAACAGCCATAAAAATACCCCAAAACAGCCCCAAAATATCCCAAAAATGCCCCAAAATACAGACAAAAATGTCCACAGGGCAGCCCCGGAACGGCCTCGAAATCCCCTCAGAGATCCCCAAAAAAAGGCAAAAACCACCCAAAAATGCCCCCAAAAATAGCCCAAAATACCAAAAATACCCCAAAAATACCCCAAAAATACCCCAAAAATAGCCCAAAAATAGCCCAAAAATAACCCCAAAATGCCCCAAAAATATCCCAAAAATTCCCAAAAACTGCCCCAAAACTTCTCAAAATCCCCCTAAAACACCTTAAAAA
>NW_024511548.1:0-483 GCF_017590135.1 Pyrgilauda ruficollis
TTTCCCAGACAAAAAGTGGTTGCTGTGGTTTATTTTCTAGAGGATTTTTTTGAAGTGCATCGACCCTCATATGAGGAATCAATGTGGTAGTAATAGCTATCAAGAATAGAATTGTAAATGCTAAATACTGCTTTTTGTGGTAATTGTCTCACAAAGTAAAATCATTTGTAGGTTATTTTTCATCTAAAATTTTAAAGCCCCATTCAGTTGGGATTTCTGTTTATTGTAAAAATACATTTATTTGCTTATATAGATTTCATTAGGTGGTAAATGGTAAATTGAAAATGTATGCTTGCTTCTATGGTATACATTATTTAATTTGAACAGAAAAAAGGCAAATTCTTACCAAACTAGATTTTTTTAATATACCACATTGTATGGATTTAGAACAACTTTATTTGGTTGTTGAGAAGAATCACTAGTGAATTTTAAAAAATGTCTAAAAGAACTGCCAATACCAACAGTGGATGCAAGATTTAAAAA
>NW_024511549.1:0-483 GCF_017590135.1 Pyrgilauda ruficollis
AAATATAAATATAAATATAGGAACAATTTCCCATCTATCTATTGCAGAGGTTGCTGCATAAACATAAAAAGAGACACTACAAAAAAAAATACATTTCTCTATAGAAAAAAGCAATTCCTTTCTAGAAAATAAA
The DNA here is from genome assembly GCF_017590135.1 of Pyrgilauda ruficollis. Lineage (NCBI taxonomy): Eukaryota > Metazoa > Chordata > Aves > Passeriformes > Passeridae > Pyrgilauda > Pyrgilauda ruficollis. The sequence goes on from NW_024511549.1 coordinate 134, forward strand.
GGAAAAGGAAGCCCCCGAACTTTGCTAGGAATAATAAATAATAAATAAATAAATAATATAAATAAATCTCCAGGAATTCAGCACCAGTGTGCTCCTGACAATTCCATTTATCCACATGGATCCTGTACTGTTTTCAGTTCCTTCTGGCTGTTCTCAGCCCTGGAACCACTTTTTTATTTTCAGGGAATCCCAGAACATTCCAAGCTGTCAAGGACCCCGTAAGGGACATCAAACCCAACCCCAGGCCCCAAAATCCCCAGCGAGAGCCCCCTCTGTGGAGCCAGACGGGCATGCCAGCCCTCTGCCCTGGAGAGGGATCCCTGGAATGGGCTGGGATAAGATCTCCTCAA
>NW_024511550.1:0-483 GCF_017590135.1 Pyrgilauda ruficollis
TAATACCCCTGGAGAGTCCCTCAGGGAAAATGCTGAGGTCTTGGAACATATTATACATTCACACAGAGGTAACTATGGAGATAATGGTAAAATATTGTTATTTTGTGTGGCCAGAGTATAAGTTGCCAAAGCGGGCTTATATGGCGACCTTATGGAACAGGTAGAATTCGTTTGTGTCCAATTTTGTGGAGGTATTTAGAGGAGAATTGCAAAGGAAGGATTGAAAGGGAATGTGGGTTGATATAGATTAGACAATCAACAGAAGAAATCTATGTATTAAGGAAAATGGGAGAAGACGAAAAAGGGGAGGAAGAGGAAAATGGTGAGGATTGGGATGTTTTTCAGCACCTTTCCCCATCTTGTCCTGCAGTGTTGCCAGCTAATCCAGGGCCAGCTGCAGGTCCCCTGTATCCTCAACTCCTGGCACAAGAGGAGCAGGGAAATGTTGTTCCTACAGCTCCACCTGAGAATAATGATGGTGTG
>NW_024511551.1:0-483 GCF_017590135.1 Pyrgilauda ruficollis
GTTAGATCTAAAGGCTTTTTAAAATGACTTAAAAATACCCCACAGCCCTTAAACCACCTCACTTGTCAGTTTATAACTTGAGCTGTAAAACAGATGCAGAAATAGAAATAGATTCAGAAAGGACAGAGGAAGATGGGAAATGGCTAAAAGAACCTGTTCACAAACAGAAATCCAGTGTCAAACTATACCTGTGCCTATCAGCAACTGACCACAAAAATTACATTCCAGGAAAAAGTATACAGTTTTTGGAATAACCTGCAGAAATTCTTATTATAAAGCCCTACTACCTTTATGCCAAAAGTGTGCCTAGAAAAATGTCTCTATTTTTTATATTACTACACTAATGCATTTGAATTTTAAAAAAATCCTATAAAGCCCAGCATTCGCATTTAACAAATGTATAAAATGAAAATTAAACACTGAGATAAATTATGAGAGTAACATTTTATATGTATCTGACTGTTTTACTCAGAAAAAAAATAA
>NW_024511552.1:0-483 GCF_017590135.1 Pyrgilauda ruficollis
CAGTTTGAAGCCATTCCCCCTTGTCCCTTCACTACACCCTCTTACAAACAGTCCCTCTCCAACATGTAAATCAGATCTCTGTTCACGTGGATATTTTCAGTTTAATTTGGAATAGGTGAAACCCAACACCCTGCACTCACTGCAGATATTTTCTTAATCTATAACCCACTACTTGTGGAGGGAGGAAAATCCCACACATGCTAAGGAAACTCCGGTGTGAAGTGAACTTCCTTTTTCCACCGTGCTCATCCATGGTCAATGAATAACTCCGAAGTTCACAGTACAATGCACATGACTCAGGAGTCCACTGGAGACACTTGGAGCTTTTCTTCACCAGGATCTCGCAGACAAAATGCCCTGTGTCACTTCCAGGGACACCACTTCCCTCTCAAACTAAGACACAAACACAAACAGTGCTGTTTTTCCAGGCAGACAACAGCATGATTCCTTTGAATGTGACTGCAGTGTGAAACACTGCACCAC
>NW_024511553.1:0-483 GCF_017590135.1 Pyrgilauda ruficollis
AAATCTCCATCCTAAACCCCAAAATCTGCATTCCAAACCCCAAAAACTCCATCCCAAACCCCAAAAACTCCATCCCAAACCTCCTAAAAAACCCCAAATCCCTTTGGGGTCTCACCTGGACCCCGCTCCAGCCCCGTTTTTCCGAGCCCTGCGCAGCTGCGCCTGCCGCGCGCGCGCCTCGTCCTCGGGCCCCGCTCTCCCTTTGTGCTTCTCGGATTTCTTCTTCTTCCTCTTCTCCCTCCTCTTCTTGGGCTTGGCCACGGGGCCCTGCGAGAGCGCGGCCAGCTGCTCGTGCACCGCCCGCAGCTGCCCGCCAAAAACACAGTTATTCCCCAATTAGCTCCCTTTTTTTAACCATTTTTCCTGATTTTTTTCACATTTTTTTCAGGTTTTTTTCAGATTTTTTCCTATTTTTTTCCCCAATTTTTTTCTGATTTTTCCCAAATTTTTTTCTCGTTTTTCCCAAATTTTTTCCCTTTTATC
>NW_024511554.1:0-483 GCF_017590135.1 Pyrgilauda ruficollis
AATTTCTTTATTAAAATCTGAAAACATAATTTTTCCAGTGGGAATCTGGTGTGGTTTGCAGGTACAGAGAAGAAAAGGGGGAAAAGGTGGGATGTGATCCAGGAACTGTAGGGGAAAAAAGACAGAGGCAAAGGAAGCCAGCAGGTTTTATTCAACCAATATTATAAAAGATATCTCCAGGTTTGAAAGGTTTGAATCAACTATTTCTAGGGAGACAGTTCCTGAGAGAAAGAACTGTTTTGTTGCTTCATACAGAAACTTTGGAACACATTCAGGAAGGGAGATTTTAATTTAAACTGTCCATGGAAATTAGAGTTCCAAAATGGTGAAGTGGATGTGAAGTTAAATTTGATTGCAAGACTACAGGAGAGAGATGAGAGGTGTGAGGCGGTGCTGGATGCTCAAAAGGAGACTCAGAGCAAAGAATTCCCATCTGGGAATCCAGAGAAAAACCCAGCTCCAAGCCCCAACATCCAACCTGGC
>NW_024511555.1:0-483 GCF_017590135.1 Pyrgilauda ruficollis
TGGGCCTGTGCCGTGGCAGAGCTGTGTACAGGGATCGCTCGCTCGGCGGCCGGGCTCGGTGCTCAGGCTCGCTGCCGTCGGTGCCGAGCCTCAGGCGCCGCTCCGCGCTGCGTGTCCCATAACCCTGGCACGGTTTGTAACGTGGCTCAGGCTGGCTCCAGCCTGCGGTGTGACAGGAAGGGAAGGCAGGGATGGAGCGATGGAGGAGAAGAAGGAAGCGTTCAAGATTAAGTAAAGGGAAGGGCAGAGGGGAAGTACTTTGGTTGTGCAAGTGAGATATATTTATCCTAACGTTTATCCTGCCTGCCTTCCCTGACCTTACATGTCTTTTTATCCATTGTCCAGTACTTCTCTGCTCCATTTTAGGCAGGAAAAAACCCCTGTACTATTATGGTAAATTCACCTAGCAATGTTGCTGACTTTAGGAGCTCTCTCAACACAGATAGAGTCTTGTTTAGAAAAAAGGCATTGTTTATTCTGTGC
>NW_024511556.1:0-1104 GCF_017590135.1 Pyrgilauda ruficollis
CAGTTTTCCCCTCATTTTTAACTCATTCCCCTCTCATTTTTTCCCCTCATTTTTTCCCCTCATTTTTTCCCTCGTTTCCCTCTCATTTTTTTCCCTCATTTTTCCCAGTTTTCCCCTCATTTTTTAACTCATTTTTCCCCTCATTTTTAACTCATTTTTCCCCTCATTTTTTCCCCTCGTTTCCCTCCCATTTTTCCCCAATTTCCCCCATTTCCCCCCAAAAAACCCCACTCCTTGACTCCAAAAACATCCTCTTTTATTCCCGGAATTCCCGGAATTCCTCTTTTCCCCTCATTTTTTCTTGGACACGCCCACGGTCCTCCCGCGCCGCCCGGTGGTCTTGGTGTGCTGCCCGCGCACCCTCAGCCTGCGGGGCAGAAAAAAGCCAAAAACGTCAGGTTTAGCCCCAAAATCCCGGCGGGTTTGGGCAGTCCCGGCCGGGGCAGGTCCGGGTTTGCCCGAAATCGCGGTTTTTACCCCCAGAAGTGGCGCAGGCCGCGGTGGGCGCGGATCTTCTTCAGGCGCTCCAGGTCCTCGCGCAGCTTGTTGTCCAGGCCGTTGGCCAGGACCTGGGAAATGGGGGGGGCAGTCCCGGCCGGGGCAGGTCCGGGTTTGCCCGAAATCGCGGTTTTTACCCCCAGAAGTGGCGCAGGCCGCGGTGGGCGCGGATCTTCTTCAGGCGCTCCAGGTCCTCGCGCAGCTTGTTGTCCAGGCCGTTGGCCAGGACCTGGGAAATGGGGAAAAAATGGGGAAATTGGGGAAAATGGGGTGAAATGGGGGAAATTGGGGGAAATTGGGAAAAAATGGGAAAATTAGGGGGGAAAATGGGGGGGAAATGGGGAAAAATGGGAGGCGCAGCTTGTTGTCCAGGCCGTTGGCCAGGACCTGGGAAATGGGGAAAAAATGGGGAAATTGGGGAAAATGGGGTGAAATGGGGGAAATTGGGGGAAATTGGGGAAAAATGGGGAAATTAGGGGGGAAAATGGGGGGGAAATGGGGAAAAATGGGAGGGAAATGAGGGGAAAAAATGAGGGGAAAAGGGGAAAAATGAGGGGAAAAATGAGTTAAAAATGAGGGGAAAACTGGGAAAAATGAGAGGGAAAC
>NW_024511556.1:3199-6391 GCF_017590135.1 Pyrgilauda ruficollis
GTTACTGAGGCCGTTGTCCCCACCCCCCGGCAGTGTCCCCCTCCCCTCAGGCTGTCCCCGCAGTGTCCCCACCCCCTGGCAGTGTCCCCAGCCCTCAGGCTGTCCCCGCAGTGTCCCCACGGTGTCCCCAGCCCCACTGGTGTCCCCAGGTGTCCCCAGTGTCACCTTGATGGCGGTGATGGCGAAGGCGATCTTGCGGCGCCCGTCGATGTTGGTGTTGAGCACCCGCAGAATGTGCTGGAACTTCTCGGGGATCACCAGCGACTGAGGGGACAGAGGGGACATTGGGGACACTGAGGGGACACTGGGGACACTGAGGGGACACTGGGGACACTGAGGGGACACTGGGGACACTGAGGGGACACTGGGGACACTGAGGGGACATTGGGGACACTGAGGGGACACTGGGGACGTTGGGACACTGAGGACATTGGGAACATGTGCTGGAAATTCTCGGGGATCACCAGCGACTGAGGGGACAGAGGGGACATTGGGGACACTGAGGGGACACTGGGGACACTGAGGGGACACTGGAGACGCTGAGGGGACACTGGAGACACTGAGGGGACACTGGGGACAGCAGGGACTGAGGGGACATTGGGAACATGTCCTGAACTTCTCAGGGATCACCAGCGACTGAGGGGACACAGGGGACATTGGGGACACTGAGGGGACACTGGGGACACTGAGGGGACACTGGGGACACTGAGGGGACACTGGGGACAGCAGGGACATTGGGAACTTCTCGGGGATCACCAGCGACTGAGGGGACAGAGGGGACACTGGGGACACTGAGGGGACATTGGGGACACTGAGGGGACAGCAGGGACATTGGGAACATGTGCTGAACTACTCAGGGATCACCAGGGACTGAGGGGACATTGGGGACACTGAGGGGACATTAGGGACACTGAGGGGACACTGAGAACATGTGCTGAACTTCTCAGGGATCACCAGGGACTGAGGGGACACACGGGACATTGGGGACACAGGGGACATTAGGGACACTGAGGGGACATTGGGGACACTGAGGGGACATTGGGGACATTGGGAACATGTGCTGGAATTTCTCAGGGATCACCAGCGACTGAGGGAACACAGGGGACATTGGGGGGACACTGAGGGGACACTGGGGACAGCAGGGACTGAGGGGACAGAGGGGACATTGGGGGGACACTGGGGATACTGAGGGGACACTAGGGACAGCAGGGACAGTGGGAACATGTCCTGAACTTCTCAGAGATCACCAGGGACTGAGGGGACATTGGGGACACTGAGGGGACACTGAGAACATGTGCTGGAACTTCTCAGGGATCACCAGGGACTCAGGGGACATTGGGGACACTGGGAACACTGAGAGGACACTGGGGACGTTGGGAACTTCTCGGGAATCACCAGCGACTGAGGGGACAGTGAGGGGACACCGGGGACACTGAGGGGACATTAGGGACACTGAGGGGACACTGGGGACATTGGGAACATGTGCTGAACTTCTCGGGGATCACCAGGGACTGAGGGGACATTGGGGACATCATCGGGGACATTAGGGACAGCAGGGACTGAGGGGACAGCTGGGCATCAGTGGGGACACTGGGGACAGCACGAGGACACCGGGGATCACCAGGGACTGAGGGGACACAGGGGGACATTGAGGACATCAGGAACACTGAGCACTGAGGAGATTGAGGGGACACTGAGGACATTGGGGACCTCGGGGACCACAAGCGACCGAGGGGACATTGGGGACATTTGCGAGGGGACAGCGCCGGGACGGTTTTTGGGGGGGGTTGAGGAAAATTCCAGACGGATTTGGGGCGATTTTAGGGGGTTGGGGAACACCTGGATAGGCTTGGGGACACTTTGGGGACGTTTCGGGGCCGCTCCGAGCCGAGCCCGCCGTGAGGGGAGCGAAGGCCGCCATGACACCTGAGGGGGGGGCTCGGACATTCGCGCCCCTCCCGCCGCCATCGCCGCTCGCCACCGCCCCCTTCCCGCCCCGCCGCCTCCCTCGGTGCCGCCGCCATCGCCCCGCGCCCTTCCCGCCGCCCGTCGCCCTCCCCGCGCCCCGATGGCGTCGGATCCCGCCCGGGAGCTCACCATGGCTGCGGCTCCGCGGGGCTCTGCCGGGGGAAGAAGAAGGCGGAAGTGACGTCACACGCCGTGCGTCAGCAAGATGGCGGCGCAGGCGGAGGTAGCGCCGGCAGCGGGAGAGGTTTGGGGGATCCCGGGGCGGTTTTGGGGTTTTTTTTTGGGGTTTTTTGGGGTTTTTTTGAGGGGATTCGGGAGGTTTTTGGGATCGCGGAGGGGGCGCGGCCGTTACTGAGGCCGTTGTGCCGCAGGTGGCGGCGATGGAGGCGCCGCTGGAGGCGGAGCTGGAGGCGGAGCTGGACCTGGAGGGGGCGGAGCTGGAGGAGGTGGATGGTAAGAGGGGCGGGGCCATTAAATGGGCGGGTTAATTAACGCTTAATGAGGGGGGCGGGACCGGACAGGTGACAGGAAAGGGAGGTGTGGCCTGCAGGTGAAGTGGGCGTGGTCAGAGCCCCGAGGCGTGGCCTGGATACCCGGGAGGCCGCAAAGGGGCGTGGCTTTTACCTTATTTGGGGTGTAGCCTGCTGGGGGCGTGTCCATTTAACTAATATTGGGATGTGTGGCCTACTGGGGGCGTGGCCATGCCCTTATTTGGGTGCAGGTAGTCTTCTGGGGGCGTGACCATTGGCCTTATTTGCATGTAACATGCTAGGGGCGTGGCCATGACCCTATTTACGTGCATGCAACCTTATGTGGGCGTGGCCATGCCCTTATTTGGGAGCGTCTATCACACTGAGGGCTCATTGCCGGCAATGGAGGGGGCGTGACCTGCGGGAGGGGGCGTGGCTTGGCCGGACTGAACCATTTGGGCAGCACTGGGGGGGGGGATATTCCCCAATTCCACCCCTTTTTTCCCATTTTTTTCCTGATTTTTCCCATTTTTCCCCCAAATTTTCCCAATTTTCCAATTTTTTTCCCAATTTTCCCTTTTTTTTCCCCAATTTCTCCCAGTGCACATCCAGGAGAACCTGGAGGACGCCCTGGTGCAGGAGGCGCTGCAGACTGTGAGTGGCTCCTCCCCAAAATCCCCCAAAAAATGTAACCAAATGTCCCCAAGGTGTCCCAAAAACGGCCCCAAAAATCCCAAAATAGCCCCAAAACGGT
>NW_024511557.1:0-483 GCF_017590135.1 Pyrgilauda ruficollis
GGGGACCCCAAAAGTACCACATGCTGTGGGTAGAAGATTGTTGTGCTTCTGCTCTGGGGAACTCAGACCTGTTCTACTTCCACTTTTCCTGAGATTTACTTAACATTTCATGATGATTGTGAATAATATATAAAATAGAGGGAGGAAGAAAATTTAAACTAATATAGTGTTTTAATGTTAAAAGGTGCTTGGGGACTTAGTTTAGTGCTGATTAAAGGAACAGAGCTCTGCAGAAAGCAGATGATTCACAGTCCCTAAGAGCAACATTTAGGGGTAGTAGATAAAATCTAATGGCAATAGTATAAAATAAAAAAAATAATAAATTCAAACTGCACTGCAGTGCTGCCTGAGACACAACATCTTTAATTCCCACTCAGCATTTTCACTCAATCACCACAGTAAATAGGTCTGTGAATGAAAATCTGCTGAGATAAAAGAACCTGCATAACAGCTGACATCAAAAGAAAAGCCTTTTTTTTTTTT
>NW_024511558.1:0-483 GCF_017590135.1 Pyrgilauda ruficollis
GGCACCCCGGAATGGGGCTGGGCACCCTGAAACGGGGCTGGGCACCCCGGAACGGGCTGGGCACCCCGGAACGGGCCTGGGAGCCCAAAAGCTTTCCTGGGATCGCCAAATCTCTCCTTGGGACCCCTAAGCCCGGCCCAGGACCCCTAAGCCTGACCCAGGACCCCTAAACCCAGGCTACCCCCAACACCTCTATAAACTGCGCCCCGCAGGCGTGTGTGTGTGACCTGCACCTGTATCACCCTGTGTCACCTGTGTGTGTCCTTTTCTCCCTGTGTGACCTGTATGTGACCTCTCGCCTGTGTCCCTGCCCTGTCCCTGCCCTGTCCCTGACGTGTCCCTGTCCCCAGGTGATGCGGGACCCCAACACGAAGCGCTCGCGGGGCTTCGGGTTCGTCACCTACTCCTCGGTCGAGGAGGTCGACGCTGCCATGAACGCGCGGCCACACAAGGTGGATGGCAGGGTGGTGGAGCCCAAACGGG
>NW_024511559.1:0-483 GCF_017590135.1 Pyrgilauda ruficollis
ATCCTTGTGGCTCCCTTCCAACTCAGCTTATTCTCTGTCTCTATAACAACTAAAGATTTCATTCCTTGTAGGTTTGAAACAAGGCTTGTAAGGAAAAACTTCTTTACATAATCCCAAAGTTTAATTTTATTGTGGATACTTTCAAGTTTATTTTAGAAGAGAAGGTATCTGCTGAGACAAAATGAACGTGTGTGTGTGTATTTTGGAATTATATTTCAGCAGACCAACCTATATTTATTGATTCTGTTGCTAAAAAGATTAAATATTCCTTTTTTTTACTAGTTCCAATATTATTATTGCCACAGAATATGTTTGTTTATTAGAACCACACATTAGGCCTAAATGTTTTACATTTTCTCAAAAATTTGATTAACCAAGAGTTATATCCTAAAGTATTGGGAATAATTTCAAGTATTATTTCTTTCTTGGATACCCCTAGGACTATGCAAAGCATTTGAGATGAGGAAAATGTTAAACCAACAC
>NW_024511560.1:0-483 GCF_017590135.1 Pyrgilauda ruficollis
AATGGCAGAGAACTCCGACATTCTGTATGTCAAGTGGTTTTCAGCACTGAGTTGTTTATATACCAATTGTAAATGTCAATGAACAGGACCTGTAACATTTCTCCTTAAATCTTTCTGTACAAACAATTAAAGAAGGGATAATCCATGTTTTCACAGATTTGCCTTCATCAAAATAGGAAAAAAATAGGGAAAAAACCTAAAGCATTCCGAATTTCCCCAAGAATCCCAACAGACACTCTGCTTGACACAAGCCCTCAGTTAAAGATGCAGCATCCTGAGGGTAATGGGGCTTTGGGTGATTTTGTGGTGATTTTGTAGTGGTTTTATGGTGGTTTTGTGATGATTTTTGGGTGATTTTATGATGATTTTGTATTGATTTTGTGGGGATTGTTGGTGGTTTTGTGGTAGTTTAGTGGTGGGTTTTTGGATGATGTGGTGGTTGCGGTGATTTTGTGATTTTTGGTGTTTTTGTGGTAGTTTTAG
>NW_024511561.1:0-483 GCF_017590135.1 Pyrgilauda ruficollis
CTTTCCATGGAGAAATTCCTCCTGAACTCCATCCTGCCCCCTCCCCTGGCACATCCTGTGGCCTTGCCCTGTCACCTTTTCCCTGGGAGATGAAACACAAACCATTCCCACCTTGTGTTTTCCAGCCTACGAGCTGCAGGAGTGCCCCGACCCGGAGCCTTTTGCCAACGGGGTGGTGAGAGGAGCTGGCTACAACGTTGGCCAGTCCATCTCCTTCGAGTGCCTGCCTGGCTACCAGCTGATCGGCCACCCCGTGCTCACCTGCCAGCACGGCACCAACAGGAACTGGGACCACCCCCTGCCCAGGTGTGAAGGTATGGCCTGGGCTCACCTGGGCACTTCAGCTCCTTGGGACGGGGCTGGCTTTGCTCTGGGAGCAAAGGTGTGGCTGGGAATCTGCTCTTGCAGGGAATTGTGGTCTCTGTGAGGTGTTTTGGTGAATATTTGGCATGTTAAGGTGATTATTTGGGGTGTTTCGGTGAT
>NW_024511562.1:0-483 GCF_017590135.1 Pyrgilauda ruficollis
GAAGAAAACAGTAGAAATCCATCGGTGGATCCGTCAACCTGTCTGCTGCTCGCACCGTCACCGCCCCCTGTGCACCCTGAGGCCGGCCTGAGGGGTTCCACATACCGCAGGGCGTACGAGAGCGAGGTTTCTATTTCTAACCCTATTAGTGAATCTACTTATCAAAAAGTGGATGGTTGGATAAAAGATGCTCAGGAAAGGGAGTTCCATCCAGAAGTTGTGGCTCTAGTACGGAAGTATAAGATGCTCTTCCCGGACGAGCTGCCTGACGGCCTACCCCCACCACGGGCTCTGGATATGACTATCGTAACGGTGCCCAACGCCACAGTACCCAAAGGTGGTACACCACGGTGTACTCCGGCAGAAATAGAAGCCTTACGGCAAATACTTCAGCAGTATCTTCGTAAAGGGTGGATACAGCGAAGTGCCTCACCGTATGCGGCACCGGTCATGCTCGTCCCTAAAAAAGGCGATCCCCCGGGC
>NW_024511563.1:0-483 GCF_017590135.1 Pyrgilauda ruficollis
TTTTGCACACTTTTGTCAATTTTTGGGCGATTCTTTTGCGGATTTTTATCAATTTTAGGGGGAATTTTTTTGCGGATTTTTGTGAATTTTTGGGCCATTTTTCGCACACTTTTGTCAATTTCTGGGTGATTTTTTCGTACACTTTTCTGAATTTTTGGGCGATTTTTTTGCACACTTTTGTCCATTTTTGGGTGATTTTTTTGTGGATTTTTGGGCAATTTTCCCGCACACTTTTGCCAATTTTTGGGCGATTTTTTTGCAGATTTTTGTGAATTTTTGGGAGATTTTTTTGTGGATTTTTGCGGAATTTTTTGGCACGCTTTTGTCCATTTTTGGGGGAATGCTCCGCACACTTTTAGCAATTTTGTGTGGTTTTTTTATGGATTTTTGACAATTTTTGGGCGATTTTTTAATGGATTTTTGTCAATTTTTGGGGGATTTTTCCGCACACTTTTCTGAATTTTTGGGGGATTTTTTTGCAGA
>NW_024511564.1:0-482 GCF_017590135.1 Pyrgilauda ruficollis
CTCCTCCACTTTTTGGGAATTTTTGGGATTTCCCTCCCGATTTTTAGAATTTCTCCCATTTTTTTAAAATTCTCTCCCATTTTTTGGGTTTTTCCCCCCATTTTTTGGGATTTCTTTGGCATTTTTCTCCCATTTTTTGGGTTTTCCTTCCCAATTTTTGGATTTTTTTGGGATTTCCCCCTCATTTTTTAGGATTTCTCCCATTTTTTTGGGATTTCCCTCCTATTTTTGGGGGATTTTCCTCCCATTTTTTGGCATTTTTGGGGATTTTCTCCCATTTTTTCGGAATTTTTGGGATTTCCCTCCCATTTTTGGGATTTTTTTGGGATTTCCCTCCCATTTTTTGGGATTTTCTCCCATTTTTTTTTCAGATTTTCTCCCTTTTTTTGGGATTTTCTCCCATTTTTTGGGAATTTTTGGGATTCCCCTCCCATTTTTTTGGGATTCCCCTCCCATTTTTGGGATTTTTTTTGGGATTTCCC
>NW_024511565.1:0-482 GCF_017590135.1 Pyrgilauda ruficollis
TGAAGTGGTTGCACCACAGAAGCTTGCTAAAAAATGAAGACCCATACTTAATCCCTGAGGCAGAGTGTGTATGAGAGGTTTTCTGGTTCCTTTGGCATTATGGAATTAAAGTAATTTCCTCCTTTTCATAACTTTCTCACAATTTCAACTATCCACATCTAGATTTATTGCCCATTTAGAAAAGAAATACTACTGAAGGGACCACATCCGTAAGAGTTCTTATTTCATTCCTCTGAAACTTGAAATTCTCACTAAGACACAGCATGAAGGATTTTCAAGCACAAAGTCCTTTGAACATAAAGAACCAGACATCTTAACCTGCTTTTAGCAGACTATAAGATCTTTCACATTAGGAGTCCCCTGGACATTCGACAATAATACATTAAGCAAATACTGTGGGAAAACAGCAGGCCTGAAAAGTCCATAAAAGAGGGAAGTGTATCTCAGCAATAGAAAGTACATGCTCATAGAACTCAGAAAAA
>NW_024511566.1:0-482 GCF_017590135.1 Pyrgilauda ruficollis
AAGGGTCAGCTCTGCCCAAGGGGCAGAAATGTCTTCAAACAGCACCACAGTCAACTGGACATTGCTCAGAAGAGCTGGTGGGCTTTGTTCCACTTCCCTGAGGGTGAGCACCTGCCCCACAAAAAGCAGAGAATCCCTACCCTATGAACTGATATGGCCACTAGGCTCTTGTTAGAGATCTCTGATTTGGCAGTCTAGGCACAGAAAAAAAAAGAAAAAAAATTATGACTAAAGGACAAAGGTTATCCTGCCAATTCAGCCTGAGGAAAGTGCTTTGAAATCAGACCCTTCATGCACAGCAGGAGATGTCACAGGCCAACAGTGTCACTGCTTCAAGAGCTCAGCACAAAACCAGACTGCTTTCTTCCCACCTTCCCACCCAGCACCTTTTACCAATAATATAGAAATAAAATCTGAAGTGAAACAGAGGAGGCAGTACCATATTTGCAGCAATGACTGCTTGTTGCTATCAAGATAAAAAG
>NW_024511567.1:0-6468 GCF_017590135.1 Pyrgilauda ruficollis
ATTATTTTCCTTATTTTAATTATTATTGTTGTTAATTTTAATTATTATTTTCCTTATTTTAATTATTATTTTCCTTATTTTAATTATTTTTTCCTTATTTTAATTCTTATTTTCCTCATTTTAATTCTTATTTTCCTCATTTTAATTCTTATTTTCCTTATTTTTATTATTAATTTTATCGTTATTGCTAATTTTTATCCCTATTATTCTTAATTTGATTATTCTTATTTTCGTTATTTTAATTCTTATTCTTGTTAATTTTATTCTTATTTCCGTTAATTTTTAATTGTTATTATTGTTAATTTTATTATTATTGCCGTCATTTTTATGATAATTATTGTTAATTTTATTATTAATTTTTTATTCTTATTACTTTATTATTATTATTATCGCCGTTATTATTTTATTTTGGATTATTATTGTTATTAATTATTATTTTTATTATTCGACCCCCCCCCAAAAATCCTTTTTATTGTTCGGGATGGGTTTGTAAAAAAAAGGGAAATGGGGAAAAAAAGGAGATTTTGGGAAAAAAATCAGTTTGGGGACGTTTGGGGATTTTGGGGGATTTTGGGGATTTTTGGGATATTTTGGATAATTTGGATATTTGGGATTTTTTGGGATAATTTTGGATGTTTTGGATATTTGGAATATTTGGGATTTTGGGGATAATTTGGATATTTTGGGGATTTTGGATATTTGGGGATTTTGGGGATAATTTTGGATGTTTTGGGATAATTTTGGATGTTTTGGATATTTGGGACATTTGGGATATTTTGGGATAATTTTGGATTTTTGGGATTTTTGGGACAATTTTTGATGTTTTGGATATTTTGGATATTTGGGATAATTTTGATATTTCGGGATAATTTTGGATAATTTGGATATTTGGGATTTTTTGGGATAATTTTGGATGTTTTGGATATTTGGGACACTTGGGATTTTGGGACATTTTGGGTATTTGGGGATTTTTGGGATAATTTTGGATAATTTGGATATTTTGGGATATTTGGGATTTTGGGGATAATTTGGACATTTGGAAGATTTGGGACATTTGGGGATATTTGAGATATTTGGGATAAATTTGGGATATTTGGGGATATTTGGGTTAATTTTGATATTTTGGATATTTGCGATTTTTGGGACAATTTGGGACATTTTGGGACAATTTTGGGGATAATTTTGGACACTTGGGGGGCGCTCCTGGATCGTTAATCAATCAATCAATCAATCAAACAATTAACCAATCAAACAATTAACCAATCAAACAATCTATCTATCTATTAATCAATCAATCAATCAATCAGTCAACCAACCTATTATCCAATCAATTAATAAATCAACCAATTAACCAATTAATCAATCAATCAATCAATCAAACTTGGGATTTTGGGACATTTTGGGTATTTGGGGATTTTTGGGATAATTTTGGATAATTTGGATATTTGGGATTTTTTGGGATAATTTTGGATTTTTGGGATAATTTTGGATGTTTTGGATATTTGGGACACTTGGGATTTTGGGACATTTTGGGTATTTGGGGATTTTTGGGATAATTTTGGATAATTTGGATATTTGGGATTTTTTGGGATAATTTTGGATTTTTGGGATAATTTTGGATGTTTTGGATATTTGGGACACTTGGGATTTTGGGACATTTTGGGTATTTGGGGATTTTTGGGATAATTTTGGATAATTTGGATATTTGGGATTTTTTGGGATAATTTTGGATTTTTGGGATAATTTTGGATGTTTTGGATATTTGGGACACTTGGGATTTTGGGACATTTTGGGTATTTGGGGATTTTTGGGATAATTTTGGATAATTTGGATATTTGGGATTTTTTGGGATAATTTTGGATTTTTGGGATAATTTTGGATGTTTTGGATATTTGGGACACTTGGGATTTTGGGACATTTTGGGTATTTGGGGATTTTTGGGATAATTTTGGATAATTTGGATATTTGGGATTTTTTGGGATAATTTTGGATTTTTGGGATAATTTTGGATGTTTTGGATATTTGGGACACTTGGGATTTTGGGACATTTTGGGTATTTGGGGATTTTTGGGATAATTTTGGATAATTTGGATATTTGGGATTTTTTGGGATAATTTTGGATTTTTGGGATAATTTTGGATGTTTTGGATATTTGGGACACTTGGGATTTTGGGACATTTTGGGTATTTGGGGATTTTTGGGATAATTTTGGATAATTTGGATATTTGGGATTTTTTGGGATAATTTTGGATTTTTGGGATAATTTTGGATGTTTTGGATATTTGGGACACTTGGGATTTTGGGACATTTTGGGTATTTGGGGATTTTTGGGATAATTTTGGATAATTTGGATATTTGGGATTTTTTGGGATAATTTTGGATTTTTGGGATAATTTTGGATGTTTTGGATATTTGGGACACTTGGGATTTTGGGACATTTTGGGTATTTGGGGATTTTTGGGATAATTTTGGATAATTTGGATATTTGGGATTTTTTGGGATAATTTTGGATTTTTGGGATAATTTTGGATGTTTTGGATATTTGGGACACTTGGGATTTTGGGACATTTTGGGTATTTGGGGATTTTTGGGATAATTTTGGATAATTTGGATATTTGGGATTTTTTGGGATAATTTTGGATTTTTGGGATAATTTTGGATGTTTTGGATATTTGGGACACTTGGGATTTTGGGACATTTTGGGTATTTGGGGATTTTTGGGATAATTTTGGATAATTTGGATATTTGGGATTTTTTGGGATAATTTTGGATTTTTGGGATAATTTTGGATGTTTTGGATATTTGGGACACTTGGGATTTTGGGACATTTTGGGTATTTGGGGATTTTTGGGATAATTTTGGATAATTTGGATATTTGGGATTTTTTGGGATAATTTTGGATTTTTGGGATAATTTTGGATGTTTTGGATATTTGGGACACTTGGGATTTTGGGACATTTTGGGTATTTGGGGATTTTTGGGATAATTTTGGATAATTTGGATATTTGGGATTTTTTGGGATAATTTTGGATTTTTGGGATAATTTTGGATGTTTTGGATATTTGGGACACTTGGGATTTTGGGACATTTTGGGTATTTGGGGATTTTTGGGATAATTTTGGATAATTTGGATATTTGGGATTTTTTGGGATAATTTTGGATTTTTGGGATAATTTTGGATGTTTTGGATATTTGGGACACTTGGGATTTTGGGACATTTTGGGTATTTGGGGATTTTTGGGATAATTTTGGATAATTTGGATATTTGGGATTTTTTGGGATAATTTTGGATTTTTGGGATAATTTTGGATGTTTTGGATATTTGGGACACTTGGGATTTTGGGACATTTTGGGTATTTGGGGATTTTTGGGATAATTTTGGATAATTTGGATATTTGGGATTTTTTGGGATAATTTTGGATTTTTGGGATAATTTTGGATGTTTTGGATATTTGGGACACTTGGGATTTTGGGACATTTTGGGTATTTGGGGATTTTTGGGATAATTTTGGATAATTTGGATATTTGGGATTTTTTGGGATAATTTTGGATTTTTGGGATAATTTTGGATGTTTTGGATATTTGGGACACTTGGGATTTTGGGACATTTTGGGTATTTGGGGATTTTTGGGATAATTTTGGATAATTTGGATATTTGGGATTTTTTGGGATAATTTTGGATTTTTGGGATAATTTTGGATGTTTTGGATATTTGGGACACTTGGGATTTTGGGACATTTTGGGTATTTGGGGATTTTTGGGATAATTTTGGATAATTTGGATATTTGGGATTTTTTGGGATAATTTTGGATTTTTGGGATAATTTTGGATGTTTTGGATATTTGGGACACTTGGGATTTTGGGACATTTTGGGTATTTGGGGATTTTTGGGATAATTTTGGATAATTTGGATATTTGGGATTTTTTGGGATAATTTTGGATTTTTGGGATAATTTTGGATGTTTTGGATATTTGGGACACTTGGGATTTTGGGACATTTTGGGTATTTGGGGATTTTTGGGATAATTTTGGATAATTTGGATATTTGGGATTTTTTGGGATAATTTTGGATTTTTGGGATAATTTTGGATGTTTTGGATATTTGGGACACTTGGGATTTTGGGACATTTTGGGTATTTGGGGATTTTTGGGATAATTTTGGATAATTTGGATATTTGGGATTTTTTGGGATAATTTTGGATTTTTGGGATAATTTTGGATGTTTTGGATATTTGGGACACTTGGGATTTTGGGACATTTTGGGTATTTGGGGATTTTTGGGATAATTTTGGATAATTTGGATATTTGGGATTTTTTGGGATAATTTTGGATTTTTGGGATAATTTTGGATGTTTTGGATATTTGGGACACTTGGGATTTTGGGACATTTTGGGTATTTGGGGATTTTTGGGATAATTTTGGATAATTTGGATATTTGGGATTTTTTGGGATAATTTTGGATTTTTGGGATAATTTTGGATGTTTTGGATATTTGGGACACTTGGGATTTTGGGACATTTTGGGTATTTGGGGATTTTTGGGATAATTTTGGATAATTTGGATATTTGGGATTTTTTGGGATAATTTTGGATTTTTGGGATAATTTTGGATGTTTTGGATATTTGGGACACTTGGGATTTTGGGACATTTTGGGTATTTGGGGATTTTTGGGATAATTTTGGATAATTTGGATATTTGGGATTTTTTGGGATAATTTTGGATTTTTGGGATAATTTTGGATGTTTTGGATATTTGGGACACTTGGGATTTTGGGACATTTTGGGTATTTGGGGATTTTTGGGATAATTTTGGATAATTTGGATATTTGGGATTTTTTGGGATAATTTTGGATTTTTGGGATAATTTTGGATGTTTTGGATATTTGGGACACTTGGGATTTTGGGACATTTTGGGTATTTGGGGATTTTTGGGATAATTTTGGATAATTTGGATATTTGGGATTTTTTGGGATAATTTTGGATTTTTGGGATAATTTTGGATGTTTTGGATATTTGGGACACTTGGGATTTTGGGACATTTTGGGTATTTGGGGATTTTTGGGATAATTTTGGATAATTTGGATATTTGGGATTTTTTGGGATAATTTTGGATTTTTGGGATAATTTTGGATGTTTTGGATATTTGGGACACTTGGGATTTTGGGACATTTTGGGTATTTGGGGATTTTTGGGATAATTTTGGATAATTTGGATATTTGGGATTTTTTGGGATAATTTTGGATTTTTGGGATAATTTTGGATGTTTTGGATATTTGGGACACTTGGGATTTTGGGACATTTTGGGTATTTGGGGATTTTTGGGATAATTTTGGATAATTTGGATATTTGGGATTTTTTGGGATAATTTTGGATTTTTGGGATAATTTTGGATGTTTTGGATATTTGGGACACTTGGGATTTTGGGACATTTTGGGTATTTGGGGATTTTTGGGATAATTTTGGATAATTTGGATATTTGGGATTTTTTGGGATAATTTTGGATTTTTGGGATAATTTTGGATGTTTTGGATATTTGGGACACTTGGGATTTTGGGACATTTTGGGTATTTGGGGATTTTTGGGATAATTTTGGATAATTTGGATATTTGGGATTTTTTGGGATAATTTTGGATTTTTGGGATAATTTTGGATGTTTTGGATATTTGGGACACTTGGGATTTTGGGACATTTTGGGTATTTGGGGATTTTTGGGATAATTTTGGATAATTTGGATATTTTGGGATATTTGGGATTTTGGGGATAATTTGGACATTTGGAAGATTTGGGACATTTGGGGATATTTGAGATATTTGGGATAAATTTGGGATATTTGGGGCTATTTGGGTTAATTTTGATATTTTGGATATTTGAGATTTTTGGGACAATTTGGGACATTTTGGGACAATTTTGGGGATAATTTTGGACACTTGGGGGGCGCTCCTGGATCGTTAATCAATCAATCAATCAATCAAACAATTAACCAATCAAACAATTAACCAATCAAACAATCTATCTATCTATTAATCAATCAATCAATCAATCAGTCAACCAACCTATTATCCAATCAATTAATAAATCAACCAATTAACCAATTAATCAATCAATCAATCAATCAACCAATCAACCAACCAATCAACCAATTAATCAATCAATTAATCAATCAGCCAATTAGCCAATTAACCAACCAATCAATCAATCAATTAACCAACCAACCAATCAATAAATCAATCAATTAACCAATTAATCAATCAATTAATCAATCAGCCAATTAACCAATTAACCAATTAATCAATCAACCAACCAATCAACCAACCAACCAATTAACCAATTAACCAATCAATCAATCAATCAATCAATTAACCAATTAACCAGCCCGTTAATTAGCGGCTCTTTATTATTAACGACCCCCGCTGACCTTTGGTGGGGGAGGGGTCCCAAGGCACTGGGGGGGGGAGGGGCGGGACCCCCC
>NW_024511568.1:0-482 GCF_017590135.1 Pyrgilauda ruficollis
GCTTTTAGGACATTCGGATAGTTTGGGAACTTTTAGGAATTTTTTGGGAACTTTTTGTGATTTTTTGGCGATTTTTTGAGTTTGTATGTATCTTCCAGGACCTTTTCAAGTGGCATTTTGATTGTTTTTCAGCTTTTAGGACCATTGGATTTTTTGGGGATTTTTTGGGAATATTTGGGATTTTTTGGGACTTTATGGGAAATTTTTGGGAATTTTTGTGATTTTTTGAGATTTTTTTGTGATTTTTTGGGTTTGTTATGTATCTTCCAGGACCTTTTCAAGTGGCATTATTGGTTGTTTTTGAGCTTTTAGGACATTTGGATAGTTTGGGAATTTTTAGGAATTTTTGGGATTTTTTGGGGGATTTTTTGGGATTTTTTTGAGATTTTTTTGGGGATTTTTTGGTGATTTTTTTGGCGATTTTTTGGGTTTTTTTTATGTATCTTCCAGGACCGTTTCAACTGGCGTTTGGGTTGTTTTTC
>NW_024511569.1:0-482 GCF_017590135.1 Pyrgilauda ruficollis
CCGGCGGGGCGCGGGGGCGGCGGGGAGGGCACCCGGCCTGGCCCGGCCGCCCGCACGCCCTGCGCCGGGGACGTGGGGAGGGGAACCGGGATGTTCCATCTCTACACATTAACCCCAAACTCGACTCTACGATACAGCTACATGCCAAGCTAAAAGGTGAAAGGTCATAGTACCAGGTCAAAGGTTGCCTCGAGGGGTCGCTTCAGTGATTTGACAGCCGACTGAGTCTTAATTAGCAGGCAGCGAGCACATGATGGCAATGGCCAGTGGGGTCAAGCGCATTAACATAAACAGCAAGCAGAGGTGCGTCATGGGGGCAGCAGTGCATTTGGGGAGGTGAGAAAAAACAAATAAAAACAAATCACCGGATGCCGTGTACAACGGTAACAAGACTAGGCATGCACGGGCCCACGGGCAGGGCAGCGGGGCAGCAGCGGGTGCCCACGGCCGCCCCCGGCCCCACCGGGGCCACGCCGGGCGGG
>NW_024511570.1:0-482 GCF_017590135.1 Pyrgilauda ruficollis
AAAAAAAAAATCACGGCGATGTTGTATTTTGTGAGAACACCTCAACAGATTGCATGAGGAAAGGAGGAGGCAGGAGAGATGCACACTCCTCCAGATGGAGAAGCCTGCACCTTGCCAGAGCAGTATTTCCTGAGTGTGACATGTTTGCTCCTGTGCCAGGAGACAGTTTTAGATTACACTGCTGGGTGAAACAACAGAAGGGTAAAAATCTGAGGTTAGTTTGGATCAGCAAACAGATTTCAAAACATAATTTGAGCTGTTCTGACTTCTCATGTCTGCAAAACTCAGGAGGAACCATCATGAGAATGGAGTCTAATGACCTTGCTGATCATCAGACATTTCTAGCAGATGCTAGAAAACCCCACTCTTTTCTCATATGAAAATATTAAGGGAAGATTTTGTTTACATTTAATTTTGGAAAATACTAGTGGTTTGGAATTTATCATTTTATCCTAAAACTACAAAGTATTAAACTTTTAATC
>NW_024511571.1:0-482 GCF_017590135.1 Pyrgilauda ruficollis
GTGTGTCCCCAGGTGTCCCCAGGTGTGACACGCCCCTGTCCCCAGGGTGGAGTACGAGGAGCCCGGGGGGGCTCTGCAGGGGCTGCGGCTGCGCGACCCCCGGCTGCTGTGGCAGGAGCTGCCCCCGCCGGGGACACAGGTACGGCACCTGTGTGTCACCTGTGTCACCTGTGTGCCACCTGTGTGTCGCCTGTGTCACCTCTGCATCGCCTGTGTGTCACCTCTGTCATTTGTGTGTCACTTGTCTGTCATCTATATGTCACCTGTGTGTCACCTGTGCCACCTGTCTGTCACCTGTGTCGCTTGTGTGTCAGCTGTCTGTCACCTGTGTGTCGCCTGTGTCATCTCTGTTACCTGTGTGTCACCTGTGTCACCTGTCACCTGTGTCACCTGTCTGTCGCCTGTGTGTCACCTGTGTCGCCTGTGTGTCACCTGTGTGTCACCTGTCACTTGTCTGTCACCTGTGTCACCTGTCTGTCACC
>NW_024511572.1:0-482 GCF_017590135.1 Pyrgilauda ruficollis
CCATCATCAGAGAGGATTTTTGGGCCAGTCTGGGAGCCTGGCTCCACTGTCATGAAAGCAGAGAGGGTTTTAATGACTTTTTTCCCCCTTTTTTTCTGGCTGCACTGGGGGTAACGTGGCAGTGGTGCTGTTTGTAGCTGTGCTGCTGCCTAACGAGATTATATTTGACATGGGTAATTAATGAATGGATTATTAATGCTTCTGCTTGCCTGCCCCATCCCTGAGGGTTTGGGCCATGCTGATGTGTCCTGTCCAGGTTTTCTCTGCAGCAGATGTGCTGCACTCGTGTTCTTGTCCCATAGCAAAGGTCACGTTTGAGGGTGTAATTAAAACATTTTATAAATTGAGTCATGATTAACCTGTAACCATTGGCTGAATGGTATTTCCTATTCATACAGGGACAAAACTTATCTTTTAAATCCTATTAAAACGTATTTTAATATAAAACACTTCCTAAAAAAAAAAAGGAAAAAAGCTTTTTG
>NW_024511573.1:0-482 GCF_017590135.1 Pyrgilauda ruficollis
GAAGAAAAATGTTGTGTCAAACTGAAATTGCTAAAGAAACCTTAGCCAGGCCCTGTTTGCAGGTGATATAAATAGGGAAGGCAGCATATTGGTTTACATCAGCAATGGCATTTGAACTGATTTAATTACCAGTGCCAGATTTAGCCTGGACTCGGGGACTAGAATGTTGATAATTACTGAAAGGACCCAAGGAGACTGGGATTTTCCATCTCCTCATGGAAAGGAGCATGTTCCTACTTACTTATGCTCACAACCATTATATATAGTTGTACCAATACAAGCTGGGCCAGGTTTTTACAGAGGGGCAGCACATTTGTAGAAAAGTTGAGGCAAACCAGGGAAAAAAACCACCTGGCTTCCAGGCACACAAGCTCTTCTTTAGATGCACCTGGAAATTTGCTTATTTTTCCACGTTATCTCAGCTGAGCTAACTTGTTCTGATTTTTACAGATCATTGCAGCTATAACTGTGCTGTAGGGACA
>NW_024511574.1:0-482 GCF_017590135.1 Pyrgilauda ruficollis
GTAGGACCTTTCCAGAAATACCAGGGGAGTAAGCCATGTGCTGAGTCAGTTGCTCTGGCAAATGGCCCACAAGTGCAGCCTCTCCGGTATGGAACTGCACATGAAATTATTATGTGACTCATGGGCAGTCATTCTTTTACCTGACAAATGTGTGTCTACTCACACGATGCAGGAAGCATTAAACTCAGATTCTTGCGCTGTAAATCAACATAATCAAGGCTGCAGACATCCAAGGTATAAGGAATTTGAAAGTGTAAACTTTTCTAAGCCAACACCACATATAGAATGGATTTTAGACCTATTGGTATTAAATGAAAAACTTTTTTTTTTGTTTGTTTTTTCTTTTGTTAACATACCAATGAATTCTGCAGCATACTTAAACAAAGGCACATATAATTATCCCATATTTTTTTACTAAAATGTCAACTGAAAATATCCATTTAACTGTAAGTATCCAAAAGATGTTAATAGGTCATTAAAAA
>NW_024511575.1:0-482 GCF_017590135.1 Pyrgilauda ruficollis
AAAGTAGATGCAGTCGTGTCCAAGGCTCGTGTGTCCATGCTGCACTTGTGCCCTAGCTCCATCTTTACAACTAGGCCAACTGCCTGATGAGGTAACAATAATGCCATCACTTTACAATGAAATTTACTGCTACATTAATGAAACAAGAAAAGATATCAACTAACAGTGGTTTTGTCCTTCTGTTTGCCAAATAATAGCAAGGCACATTTTATGAACTCTGTGGGAGCTTACACTCCAATGCAGTGCCTTGCACAGCTCATACAGAGCCATGTTGTCTGTTGATGTAATCACCATGCCAGAACTAATTAAACTCAAAATGACATTTTCTGGATAAGGCTATTGCAAAGTTCTCTAAAGAACAGCAAAATGTATCTGATCAGAAAATCTCTTGCCCAAAATGTCTTCCCGTACATAAGGTCAGAGCTAGCTCACTTTTCAGAAGCACAGTAAATGTAATTTTTTCTTTCAGCTATTAAAAAAAA
>NW_024511576.1:0-482 GCF_017590135.1 Pyrgilauda ruficollis
AAGCCTGAAAGTTGATTTATTCTCCATGTGTTCTTTTTACAATTAAATGTGTCGCCTTTGTAACTGACTTACATCTGACAAAGCTGATCTAAACAGTTGCAGAAATGTCTCATTGCCTTCGCAGTTATGAGCCCAATTAACTTGTCAACATTTTCCAGTGGTTATTTACTACAGATTTACCACAGCTCTAATCAGCTACAGAGGCAGGAGAATGAAGGACAGTTGGGGTAAGGGAGTGTCTTTCCTTGCAGTTTTCTAGTAACAAGTGGATCCTCATGATGCAAGTATTTAGGGTCTGTAGGAGTCAAAATGATGATGGGTCAGAAAATCACAAAGAGGTTTCTTCAGTGATTGTGATCTGACTCTGAAGCCTACTGAAATTAGTTTTTGTATGAATAATTTTTCCATTCTTGGTTATTTCTACAGCCACATTTAAAAATGAGGTTATCCCATCTGTCTTAGCATACTTCAGATGTCATTGG
>NW_024511577.1:0-482 GCF_017590135.1 Pyrgilauda ruficollis
CCAGTCACCACCAACTGTGTGCCTACATTTCCCCAAACCAGACAAGCCCAAAATCCTCCGTGGCTCCTCACAGCACATCCTTTCCAACCCTTCCACGAGCTTTGTTGCTCTTCTCTGGATGCATCAAGGACCTTCCCACCCAATCTGGGGGGCCCAGCGCTGCTCACAGCACTCGAGGTGAGGTCCCACCAAGCTGGGCTCAGCAGGACAACCAGCTCCTTGTGCTGGGCTGGTTGTGGTGCCCCCCGGGATGGAGTTTGCCCTCCAGGCTGCCAGCAGGCACCCCCAGGTCCCTGTCTGCAGGCTGCTCTCCACACTCTCCCGGTTCACACCCACGCCTGCTGTGACTCATCCCAGGTGCAGAACTGGCCTGGGGGGACTTCATGATGCTTGTATCCCCGTTCTTCTGTTTAGCCCAGAGGTGGGTCTTGCACCTTGAAAGGAGGTTCTGAGTGAAGAGGGGGGAAGAAGAAGCATGCAGT
>NW_024511578.1:0-1208 GCF_017590135.1 Pyrgilauda ruficollis
CACCCCAGGGTGACCCTGATGGCCAGCGAGACCTGATGGTCAGCAGAAACTTCTCCAGAGGAACTTCTGAGTCATTTTTGGTCAATTTTGGTGGGAATTTTTGGTATTTTGGAGGTTTTTTGGGGTTTTCTGACCATCAAAGTGGTCACTTTGGTGTTGTCCACCACCGAGTGGTCACTCTGCCATTGTCCACCCCAGGGTGACCCTGATGACCAGCAGGAACGTGATGGTCAGCAGGAACTTCTCCAGGGGGATTTTTGGGGGGGAAATTTCAGGTGATTTGAGGTTTTTTGGGACCTGCTGACCACCAAGTGGACCATTGTCCACCCCAGTGTGACCCTGATGGCCAGCAGGAACTTGATGGTCAGCAGGAACTTCTCCAGAGGAACTTTTGAGTCAGTTTTGGGCAATTTTGGTGGGAATTTTTGGTATTTTGGAGGTTTTTTGGGGTCTGCTGACCACCGAGTGGTCACTCTGCCATTGTCCACTCCAGTGTGACCTTGATGACCAGTGAGACCTGATGGTCAGCAGGAACTTCTCCAGGGGGATTTTTGGGGGGAAATTTCAGGAGATTTGAGGTTTTTTGGGGTCTGCTGACCACCGAGTGGTCACTCTGCCATTGTCCACCCCAGGATGACCTTGATGGCCAGCAGGAACTTGATGGTCAGCAGGAACTTCTCCAGGGGGATTTTTGAGTCATTTTTGGGCAATTTTGGTGGGAATTTTTGGTCATTTGGAGGTGTTTTGGGGTCTGCTGACCACCGAGTGGTCACTCTTCCATTGTCCACCCCAGGGTGACCGTGATGCTCAGCAGGAACTTGTTGGTCAGCAGGAACTTCTCCAGAGGAACTTTTGAGTCATTTTTGGGCAATTTTGGTGGGAATTTTTGGTATTTTGGAGGTTTTTTGGGGTTTTCTGACCATCAAAGTGGTCACTTTGGTGTTGTCCACCACCGAGTGGTCACTCTGGTGTTGTCCACCACCGAGTGGTCACTCTGCCATTGTCCACCCCAGTGTGACCTTGATGGCCAGTGAGACCTGATGGTCAGCAGGAACTTCTCCAGGGGGATTTTTGGGGGGGAAATTTCAGGTGATTTGAGGTTTTTTGGGACCTGCTGACCACCAAGTGGACCATTGTCCACCCCAGTGTGACCCTGATGGCCAGCAGGAACTTGATGGTCAGCAGGAACTTCTCCAGGGGGATTTTTG
>NW_024511578.1:1685-6468 GCF_017590135.1 Pyrgilauda ruficollis
GAGGAACTTTTGGGTCATTCTTTGGGCAATTTTGGTGGGAATTTTTGGTAATTTGGAGGTGTTTTGGGGTCTGCTGACCACCGAGTGGTCACTCTGCCGTTGTCCACCGCAGGGTCAGCCAACAGCACCGCGTCAACCTGATGACCAGCGAGAACCTGTCCATCTGCTTCTGGCCCACGCTGATGCGGCCGGACTTCAGCACCATGGACGCGCTGACGGCCACCAGGACCTACCAGACAATCATCGAACTCTTCATCCACCAGTGCCCCTTCTTCTTCTCGCTCCGGCCACCGCCGGACACGCCCGGCTCGCCCGGTCCCGCTCCGGCCACCGCCACGTCCTTCCCGCCCTTGCCGCCGTCACCTCCTCGGACGCCGTCGCCGCCGCCGGAGCCGCTGGAGCCCTGAGGGCGGCCTGGGGAGTGACCGCTGGGACGTCCGGCCGGACGCGATGCGGGGGGGCTCGGACATTGCCGGGGACGTTTGTCCAGACTTTGGCCAGGCCGGACGGACGGACGGACGGATGGACGCGTCCGCCACTGGGGAGGGGCTGGAAGAGGGTGAGGGTTGTCCATGCGGTGGCCTGAGGGTCATCCAAGGTAGTCCAAGGGTCATCCAAAGTGGCCTGAGGGTCATTCGAGGTGGGCCAGGGTGGCCTGAGGGTCACTCCAGGTGGTCCACGGTGGCCTGAGGGTCATCCGAGGTGGGCCAGGGTGGCCTGAGGGTCATTCAAGGTGGGCCAGGGTGGCCTGAGGGTCATCCGAGGTGGGCCAGGGTGGCCTGAGGGTCATTCAAGGTGGGCCACGGTGGCCTGAGGGTCATTCAAGGTGGGCTGGAGTAGTCCATAGTGGCCTGAGGGTCATTCCAGCTGGTCCAAGGCTCATTCCAGGTGGTCCAAGGGTCATCCAAGGTGGCCTGATGGTCATTCGGGGTGGGCCAGGGTGGCCTGAGGGTCATTCAAGGTGGGCTGGAGTAGTCCATAGTGGCCTGAGGGTCATTCCAGCTGGTCCAAGGCTCATTCCAGGTGGTCCAAGGGTCATCCAAGGTGGCCTGACGGTCATTCGAGGTGGGCCAGGGTGGTCTGAGGGTCATTCAAGGTGGTCCAAGGGTCATCCAACATGGTCCAGGGTGGCCTGAGGGTCGTTCAAAGTGGGCCAGAGTGATCCAAGGTGGTCCAAGGGTCATCCAAGGTGGTCCACGGTGGCCTGAGGGCATTCGAGGGGGTCCAAGGGTCATTCAAGGTGGTCCAATGGTCATCCAGCATGGTCCACGGTGGCCTGAGGGACATTGGAGGTGGGCCAAGGTGGCCTGAGGGTCATTCAAGGTGGACTGGAGTAGTCCATGGTGGCCTGAGGGTCATTCCAGGTGGTCCAAGGGTCATCCATGGTGGTCCACAGTGGCCTGAGGGTCATTCATGGTGGTCCAAAGGTCATCCAAAATGGTCCAGGGTGGCCTGAGGGTCATTCGAGGTGGGCCAGGGGTGATCCAAGGTGGTCCAAGGGTCACTCAAGGTGGTCCACAGTGGCCTTGAGGTTCATTCCAGGTGGTCCAAGGGTCATCCAAGGTGGCCTGAGGGTCATTCCAGGTGGTCCAGGGTGGCTTGAGGGACATTCCAGGTGGTGCAACGGTCATCCAACGTGGTCCAAGGTGGGCCAGGGTGGCCTGAGGGTCATTCACGGTGGTCCAAGGGTCATTCAAGGTGGTCCAAGGGTCATCCAAGGTGGTCTAAAGGTCAACCAGCGTGATCCAGGGTGGCCTGAGCGTCATCCAAGGTGGGCCAAGGGTCATCCAAGGTGGGCCAGGGTGGCCTGAGAGTCATTCAGGGTGGTCCAGGTTGGCCCAAGGAGATCCAAGGTGGTCCAACATCCATCCAAGGTGGCCCAAGGTGGTTGAAGGTCTGGCCAATGTCATGCAAGGTGGCCCCAGGTTTTTCACCCAAAAATTCAATTTTTTTTTCCTTAAAAAATCCAGGTTTTTCTCCAAAAAACCCCATTTTTTTTTCCCCAAAAATCAAGTTTTTTCCCCAAAAATATTTTCAGTTTTTCCCAAAAAAAATTCAGTTTTTTTCCCCAAAATAAATTCAAATTTTTCCCCCAAAATTTTAAATTTTTCCCCTAAAAATTCAGATTTTTTTTCTCAATAATTCAGGGTTTTTCCCCAAAAATGAGATTTTTTTTTTCCTAAAGAAATTCAGGTTTTTCCCCCCAAAAAATTCAAATTTTTTCCCCAAAAACCCCCAATTTTTTTACAAAAAAATTCAATTTTTCCCCCCCCAAAAAGTCAATTTTTTTCGAAAAGAAATTAAATTTTTCCCCCCAAAAATTCAAATTTTTTACCTAAAAAATCCGTTTTTTTCCCATAAAAAATGCGATTTTTCAGCTGGAAATTTTGGGTGAATTTTGGGGGATTTTGTCACAAAAAAAGATGAAAAAATTGGGGAAAAAACCTCAAAAAATTCAATTTCTTTCCCATAAAAAATCCGATTTTTCAGGGGGAATTTTGGGGAATTTTGACACCAAAAAAAGATGAAAAAAATTGGGAAAAAAATGCAAAAAAATTCCATTTTTTCCCATAAAAAATCCGATTTTTCAGGGGGAATTTTGGGGAATTTTGACACCAAAAAAAGATGAAAAAAATTGGGAAAAAAATGCAAAAAAATTCCATTTTTTCCCATAAAAAATCCGATTTTTCAGCTGGAATTTTGGGGAATTTTGCCACCAAAAAACGTGAAAAATTTGGAAAAAAAATTCAATTTTTTTCCCAAAAAAAAATCCGATTTTTCAGCTGGAATTTTGGGGAATTTTGCCACCAAAAAACGTGAAAAATTTGGAAAAAAAATTCAATTTTTTTCCCAAAAAAAAATCCGATTTTTCAGCTGGAATTTTGGGGAATTTTGCCACCAAAAAACGTGAAAAATTTGGAAAAAAAATTCAATTTTTTTCCCAAAAAAAAATCCGATTTTTCAGCTGGAATTTTGGGGAATTTTGCCACCAAAAAACGTGAAAAATTTGGAAAAAAAATTCAATTTTTTTCCCAAAAAAAAATCCGATTTTTCAGCTGGAATTTTGGGGAATTTTGCCACCAAAAAACGTGAAAAATTTGGAAAAAAAATTCAATTTTTTTCCCAAAAAAAAATCCGATTTTTCAGCTGGAATTTTGGGGAATTTTGCCACCAAAAAACGTGAAAAATTTGGAAAAAAAATTCAATTTTTTTCCCAAAAAAAAATCCGATTTTTCAGCTGGAATTTTGGGGAATTTTGACACCAAAAAAAGATGAAAAAATTAGGAAAAAAAATGCAAAAAAATTCAAATTTTTTCCCCCAAAATTGGGAATTTTTCCCATAAAAAATCCGATTTTCAGGGGGAATTTTGCCACCAAAAAACGTGAAAAATTTGGAAAAAAAAATCAATTTTTTTCCCAAAAATTGGGGTTTTTCCCCAAAAAAATCCGATTTTTCAGGGGGAATTTTTGGGTGAATTTTGGGTGATTTTGACACCAAAAAAAACGTGAAAAATTTGGAAAAAAAATTCAATTTTTTTCCCAAAAATTGGGGTTTTTTCCCCCCAAAAAAAGCGATTTTTCAGCTGGAATTTTTGGGGGAATTTTGGGCAATTTTGTCACCAAAAAATGTGAAAAATTTGGAAAAAAAAAATCAATTTTTTTCCCAAAAATTGGGGTTTTTTCCATGAAAAATCTGATTTTTCAGCTGGAATTTTTGGGGGAATTTTGGGCAATTTTGTCCCAAAAAAAGATGAAAAAATTAGGAAAAAAAATGCAAAAAAATTCAATTTTTTTCCCAAAAATTTTGGGTTTTTTTCCCGTGAAAAATCCGATTTTCAGGGGGAATTTTGGGGAATTTTGACACAAAAAACCGTGAAAAATTTGGAAAAAAAATTCAATTTTTTTTCCCAAAAATCGGGTTTTTTCCCCCAAAAAAATGCGATTTTTCGGCTGCCGGAGCCTCCGGAGGGAATTTTGTTGCCGGGAGGGGAAAACCGAAGGAAAATCCTCCCAAAATTGGGAATTTGGAGCCGTTTTTCCCCAAAAAAATGAAAATTTCGGGGCCGTTTTCCCTCCTTTTTGGAAATTTTGGGCCAGAATTTGGAAATTTTGGGGGATTTTGGGCCAGAATTTGGAAATTTTGGGCCAGAATTTGGAAATTTTGGGGGATTTTGGGCCAGAATTTGGAAATTTTGGGGATTTTTTTGGGTTTTTTTCTTGTGGATTTTGGGTTTTTTCCCCCGATTTTATTTTTTTGGATAATCCCTAAAAAAAACAAAAAATGGGAAATGGAGGAATTTTGGAGGCGCCGTAAGTTATTGTTGGGATAATTAATAAAAATTAATTAAAAAATAACCCAAAAAAATCCGAATTTCCACCAAAATTTTTGTCGCAAAAATTCGGAATTTTTGGGGATTTTTTTGGCTTAAAAATCCCCAAAAAAATCCGAATTTTCGCAGAAATTCCCGCTGTTTTAAGGACGTTCCCAAGGGGATTTTTTGGGGGATTTTTTTGGGAATTTTTTGGGAATTTTTGGGATTTTTCCCGGGAAATTTTTTCGGGATTTGGTGCATGAGGAAAAGGCCCGGAATTGGCGGGAAAAGGAAAAACGGAAGGAAGAGAAAAAAGGAGAAAAAAGGAGAAAAAAATGAAAAGAATTGCGAGTCAAGGCTGCGGAGTGCTCTTTGCTTAATTAATTCATTAGCGGGGGAATTCATTAATTGGGGGTTGAGTAACTGGGGTTGGGAAATTGGGGGTAATGGGGAAAGGCCGGGGTTTGATT
>NW_024511579.1:0-482 GCF_017590135.1 Pyrgilauda ruficollis
TCCCTTTAAGTAATTAGAGAAAAATTGCATTTACTGTGCAATAAAACACTGACAAACTCACACTGATGTAAAAATGTTACACAATCACCCTTTCTCTGGAAAATATATATTAAGTTACACACATGGCCAGAATAGTACCAGACCTGCACAGCCTGAAATACAATTTACACCTTGGAAAAGAAGTTGTAAAATATGCAGCCTGTCCTTTGATTAATTACAAAGATTATTTCATGTTCTTTCTGATGCAGTAAAGAAGCAGCATTCTTTCCCACTGTGAACTTCAAAGTGGCACCTCTGAATAAATGGGAAGAGCTGCTCCTTTCCATTCCCTTGCACAGGAGAGACCAACCTGTGACCCCTGAGGGTTGTGGGTGACACCACAACACCTACAGCTGAATTTTCTGCTATTTTTTCCCAAACCAAGCCAACACTTGATCTGAGGGATGCCTGAGGAGCATGGCAAATGTTCCAGAAACTTTTTT
>NW_024511580.1:0-482 GCF_017590135.1 Pyrgilauda ruficollis
CCCATCGTTCCCCGGGCAGCGCTGAGCTGTGCCCCGCTCCCACAGGAGCACCCCGAGGACGGCCGTGCCAGCATCTACCGCTCCGTCATCATCAACACCTCCAAGGAGATGATGTGCTTCAGCGACTTCCCCATCCCTGAGGACTTCCCCAACTACATGCACAACTCCAAGATCATGGAGTACTTCCGCATGTACGCCCAGCACTTCGACCTGCTCCGCCACATCCGCTTCAGGGTGAGGGCCGGGGGCCGAGCGGGAGGTGGCAGCGGGAACGGGGGCACAGGGTGCCTGACACCGCTCCCCTGTGCCAGACCAGCGTGTGCCGCGTGTCCAAGCGCCCCGACTTCGCCAGCAGCGGGCAGTGGGAGGTGGTGACGGAGAGCGAGGGGAAGCAGGAGGCGGCCGTCTTCGATGCCGTGCTGGTGTGCAGTGGGCACCACACCAACGCTCATCTCCCGCTCAGTTCCTTCCCAGGTACTGCC
>NW_024511581.1:0-482 GCF_017590135.1 Pyrgilauda ruficollis
AAAAATAATTAAAATATTTCATTAATGGGTCAAGAGTAGAAGACAAATTATGAAATAGGCATTTTATGTTTGTAGGTTCACCCATAGAGGGCAAGAAGAGGGAAAATAGAGTATTTGTAAAGATTAGTACATCTATCAGGAAGTTCTTTTATTGAGAAACACCTCTCGTCATTTGGTTTTGCCACAATAAAACGTAAAAAACATTATGATGATAGTGTTTGATATCCTCACCTTTTCCACATCCTCTGGGAGCATGCAAACGTCCTGCAATGAACGATTCAAGGGTATAGCACTTATACTCAAAGGACAAGTAGAACCTGAGGGTATAACAAGAACTTTTTATTAGTTACTTCTTTCTCTGTAGCTCCCACGATGCATGCTGGGACTTCCAGAAAGAAAAACAAGGTTTTTTTCCCAAAACTCAATACCACTGGGGCTGGAGGCTGTGGTAGAAGCTAAGGCAGAGAAAAATGTGAGAAATA
>NW_024511582.1:0-482 GCF_017590135.1 Pyrgilauda ruficollis
GGGAATGGGGAATGCACCGGGAATGGGAATGCACCGGGAATGGGGAAATTCTCCAGGTTTTGGGGTGAATTTCCAGAGATTTTGGGAAAATTCACCAGGTTTTGGGGAAATTCCGGAGGTTTTGGGGTGAATTTCCAGAGATTTTGGGAAAATTCACCAGGTTTTGGGGAAATTCCGGAGGTTTTGGGGTGAATTTCCAGAGATTTTGGGAAAATTCACCAGGTTTTGGGGAAATTCCGGAGGTTTTGGGGTGAATTTCCAGAGATTTTGGGAAAATTCACCAGGTTTTGGGGAAATTCCGGGGGTTTTGGGGTGAATTCCTGAGATTTTGGGGAAAATTCCAAGGATTTTGGGGGGAATTTCAGGGATTTTGGGAAAAGTCCGGAGGTTTTGGGGTGAATTCACCAGGTTTTGGGGGAAATTCACCAGGTTTTGGGGAAAATTCTCAGGATTTTGGGGGAAATTTCAGAGATTTTGGGAAA
>NW_024511583.1:0-482 GCF_017590135.1 Pyrgilauda ruficollis
ACAATTTTCTTCCTCTCCTCTTTTTTTTTATTTTTTGCCTTTATTCTTTCTATGACTGAACAAGCCACTTAAGAAAGTGAATTCAAAGCTGTTGATGGCCAACATCAGTTATTCAAAGAAGAATGTCACTGTTTTCAGATGGTTTGGTAAAATTTTGGGGCTGTTCCTACATTTTCAGACCTTTGAGGTGTGTGAGAAATGAATTTCCTCAGCTGAGAGGTCTCTTTTTCCTCAGGCAGTGGCTCCAATCCTTTCCAGCATCTGGAGAAGAGTGCTGTGCTTCAGGAGGTAGGAATAATCACAGGATAATGCTGTTTAATTAATAATATTTTCCTTCAGGAAGCATTGCAGAACGGTTGTGGGGAAATGTGGATGGCTAAATTCATAGAATTAATTGAAAACCACGGAAAGTGTAAATAAATTAATTTTATCTGCAGTTAATGAGGGGTTTTTTAGGGTAATTAGGTGACACGTGGCTTCTG
>NW_024511584.1:0-482 GCF_017590135.1 Pyrgilauda ruficollis
AAAAATCCCCCCAAAATAAAAAAATCCCAAAAAATATCCCGAGAAAAACCCTCCAAAAAACCCAAAAATCCCTTAAAAATTCCCCAAAAATCCCCCCAAAAAACCCCAAAAATTAAAAAATCCTCCCAAAATCTCCTGAAAAAAATCAAAAATAAACCCCAAAAAAATCCCAAAAACCCCAAATCTCCCAAAACTTCAAAAATCCCCTCAAAATCTCTCCAAAAACCAAAAAAATCCCCCGAAATTCCCCAAAAATAAAAGAAAACAAAAAAAAATTGCCCCAAATCCCAAAAAAAAAACCTGAAAGAAAACCCAAAAAAATCCCCAAAATTCTAAAATCCCCCCAAAACCCCCCAAAAATTAAAAAAAAACTCCCAAAATCCCTCAAAAATCCCCCAAAAAATCAAAAATAAATCCCAAAAAAACCAAAAAAGCAGCAAAATCCTTAAAAAATGCCCAAAATCCCCCCAAAATTCCCAAAA
>NW_024511585.1:0-482 GCF_017590135.1 Pyrgilauda ruficollis
CAAAGAATTACCCAGGAAATATGATGATATTTACATCAGCAACAACAAGCTTGTGAGAACTTCTGGTTTAAAATAGAATAATTCCCAAAGAAATGTAGGCTGTATGCTTGACCATTAACTTTACAATAGAAAGATAGCTGTCCTGGCTAGAGATGTCTTTTACTTAAGCAATCCATGATGGCCTGCATGAGTTATCAGTACTTTGAATCTGCTCCAATAAACTGTATGCTCCACCTGTCCCTGTTAATTTGAGGAATCAGAGTCAATAGGCTCTGAATATTGAAGCACATAAAATAGAAATTGTCTTGTCCACCTTAAAGCTTTTTTCCTGTCTTCTTTTCCCCTGGCACACTGCATGCTGACCATCATCAACTGTTCATCATTTGAAAATGTTACAACTGGCTTCATTATGAACAAGCCTTTTTCCTGAGTTTTGGCAGAACACTAGTGCCATGTCCTTCACCATAAGGTCTGCCTGCTGA
>NW_024511586.1:0-482 GCF_017590135.1 Pyrgilauda ruficollis
CAACCCAAATAATTCCATGATTTTATGAGATTTTAATAATTCCCTGCCTTAGCAAAGGTCTGCTGACCTCTAGTGTCAGGACATCACTTGATTTTCTGTGCTGGGCTTTGTGATCAATACAGAAAAATAAGTTCTGGGTCTCCACAGCTCTCCTGAGCTCCAGGAAATTCTGATTAAATTAGACTCGATGACTCTACAGATTCCTTCTGCTCAAACTCCAAGTTTAAAATGAACTTGCCAGCCAGCCCTGACAAGTTCCAGTTCTGTATATATAGAAATAAAAATTCCACCTTTAGGGAACTACTTCTTTTTATGTTTGACTCTGTACAGTAAAAATTAAGGTCACTGAATAAAATTACTGACTCTTGAACCTTTCCAAAACTTTTTATTTCTTTCAGATGTTCATGTGTATCGCTTGCTATATTATATGATCTGAAAGTTCAGAGGTCTGGAGGGTTAATTTTATAGGAAACAAAATGAAG
>NW_024511587.1:0-482 GCF_017590135.1 Pyrgilauda ruficollis
TTTGGGATTTCCCTCCCAGCACCTCTGAAATGACAAACCCCCCAAACCCTGGGGTCGTTTTTGAGGCGAATTCGGGGTTTTTTAGGGGCCCCACAAATCTGGGGGGTTTTGGGGCTCCCCCCACCCGAATTTTGGGGGGTTTTGGGGCTCCCTGACCTCGGCCCCCCGCAGGTACTGCAGGATGAAGAACCAGAGCTGGGCGGGGGTGTCGAGCAGCAGGAACTGGAACCCGGCCGAGGTGATGCAGGGGGGCTCCCCCCCCTCGCTGGGGACCCCAAAAAATCGGGGAGGGGGCGTCAGGAAACCCCCAAAATCCGCAGGAACCGCCCCAGATTCACAGCACCCCAAAATCCAACTGAATCGGCCCGAAATTCTCGCAAAAATCCTCCCTAAAATCCAACTAAATGGGTCCGGAATCCTCCACAAAATCTCCCAGAAAAATCTGTTTAAATCAGCCCAAATTCTCCCCAAAACCCCCCCCA
>NW_024511588.1:0-482 GCF_017590135.1 Pyrgilauda ruficollis
ACTCAAAGAGACCATATATCATTTTAACACCTTCTCTTAAACACATATGTATGTACAGACGTGTAGCTAAGAAGAAAAACATATATTAATGAAAACACATAGTGTAACCTTGCTGCCAGGAGGGCTAATGGCATCCTGGGGTGTATTGGGAAGAGTGTGACCAGCAGGTCTGTGAAAAATGTGTATTTTATGATTGGCTTTCCGCAAGTATTAAAATGAATATTGTATGTGTTATGTTAGAAAGTTATGCTGTATTAATTTTCTTAAGTATTAAATTAACTATTAAATACTGGTTTAGGTTATAACATAATGTTAAAATAGAAACTATGCTATGTAAGATATTTGGTTAAGAAAGGACTTGCACCAGATAGACGCCACAGGACACCTAAATCTTTCAGAGAAAGGGAATTTATTGCTCCCTTATCAGCAGAAAACTTCTTCCCACCTCACTCAGGCAGGAGGACGGCATGAGGATTCAGAGG
>NW_024511589.1:0-772 GCF_017590135.1 Pyrgilauda ruficollis
ATTTCAATGGGGGTAGACCTGGTGTCTTTTCTTAATGGGGATTTTTGGGATTCCCATGAGGGATTTTGGCGTTTTTATTGGGATTTTGGGATGTCTCAAATTTCGGGGGACGGTTTTGGAGCTTTTTGGGATTTTGGGGAGGGGGACTCTGGGATTTTATCGGGTTTGGGCTTTTTGGGGGGAGGCGGGTTGGTGATTTTGGGAGGGGTTTTTTGGGATTTTGGGAGACAGGTTGGGGATTTTATGTTCTTTTTTAAATTTATTTTGGGAGGGTTCTTTTGGGATTTTTGGGGGGGATTTGGGATTGTTCTGGGGAGGTTTTGGGGACGCCCTGACGCCCCCCAAGCCGTGCCACCAGCCTGGAGCTGCCCATGGCCATGCGCTTCCGGCACCTCAAGAGAACGGCCAAGGAGGCGGTGGGCGTCTACCGGTGAGTGCGGGCACCCAAAAACACACCTGGGGGCACCCAAAAACACACCTGGGGGCACCTGGGCACACCTGGGGGCACCTGGGCACACCTGGGGGCACCAAAAACACACCTGGGGGCACCCAAAAACACACCTGGGGGCACCTGGGCACACCTGGGGGCACCTGGGAACACCCTGGGGGCACCCAAAAACACACCTGGGGGCACCTGGGCACACCTGGGGGCACTTGGGAACACTCCTGGGAGCACCTGGGGGCATCTCAGATACACCTGGGCACACCTGCAGGCATCTCAGATACACCTGGGGGCACCTGGGGGCACCTGGGCACACCTGGGGGCACCCAA
>NW_024511589.1:2323-6445 GCF_017590135.1 Pyrgilauda ruficollis
CACCTGGGGGCACCCAAAAACACACCTGGGGGCACCCAAAAACACACCTGGGGACACCTGGGCACACCTCGGGGCATCTGGGCACACACCTGGGGGCACCCAAAAACACACCTGGGGACACCTGGGCACACCTCGGGGCATCTGGGCACACACCTGGGGGCACCCAAAAACACACCTGGGGGCACCTGTGTGCACCTGAGCACACCTGGGGGCACCTGGGGGCACCCGAGCACTTGGGGGCACCTCGGACACCCCTGGGCTCCCCTGGGGGCCCCTGGGCACACACCTGGGGGCACCTGAGCACACCTGGGGGCACCTGGGCGCACCTGGAGGGCACCTGGGAGAGATTTGGGGAGACCTGGGGGCACCTGGGCACACCTGGGGGCACCTGGGGGCATCAGGGCACACACCAGGGGGCACCTGGGAGAGATTTGGGGAGACCTGGGGGCACCTGGGCGCACCTGGAGAGCATCTGGGAGAGATTTGGGGACACCTGGGCACAGCTGGGGGCACCTGGGCACACCTGGAGGGCACCTGGGCACACCTGGGGGCATCTCAAATACATCTGGGGGCACCTGAGAGAGATTTGGGGACACCTGGGCACACCCCTGGGGGCACCTGGGCACATCCAAAATACACCTGGGCACACCTGGTGGGAATCTGGGGGCACCTTGGAGCACCTGTGGGCATCTCAGGTACACCTGGGCACACCTGAGGGCACCTGGGCACACCTCGGGGCATCTGGGCACACCTGGGGTGGATTTTGAGCGGAATATTTGGGGGTTTAGTGGTTTTGGGGTGAAATTTGGGGTTCCTGTGTTGATTTTTGCAGGGTTTTCGGCATTCCTGGGTGGGTTTTTGGGGGGATTTTGGGATTTTTTGGGGTTCCCCAGATTTGGGGGTGACCCTGAGCCCCCTCAACCATCCACAGGCAGGGGAGAATTTTCAGGAATTTTGTGGTTCCTGGGGTGGAATTTTGAGTAAAATTTGGGGTTCTTGGGTGGATTTTTGGGGGGTTTTTTTGCGTTCCTGGGTGGATTTTTGGGGTTCCCTGGATTTGGGGGTGACCCTGACCCCCCTGAGCTCAACCATCCACAGACAGGGCAGAATTTTGGGGTTCCTGGGGGTCATTTTAGGATTTTGGGGCAGTTTTTTAGGAGCTCCTGGTTAGACTTCTGTTGGGTTTTTGACATTGCTGGGTGAATTTTTGGGGGAATTTTGGGATTTTTGGGGTTCCCCGGATTTGGGGGTGACCCTGACCCCCCTGAGCTCAACCATCCACAGACAGGGCAGAATTTTGGGGGGGATTTTTGTGTCCTTCGTTGATTTTTTTGGGTGAAATTTGGGTTCCCTGGGTGGATTTTTGTCGGGTTTTTTACATTCCAGGGTGGATTTTTGGGGGGATTTTGGGATTTTTGGGGTTCCCCGGATTTGGGGGTGACCCTGACCCCCCTGAGCTCAACCATCCACAAACAGGGCAGAATTTTGTGGGGGATTTTCGTGTCCTTTGTTGATTTTTTGGGTGAAATTTGGGTTCCCTGGGTGGATTTTTGTCGGGTTTTTTACATTCCAGGGAGGATTTTTGGGGGGATTTTGGGATTTTTGGGGTTCCCCGGATTTGGGGGTGACCCTGACCCCTCACACCCAGCTCGGCCATCCACGGGAGGGGCTTGTTCTGCAAGAGGAACATCGAGGCAGGGGAGATGGTGATAGAATATTCCGGAATCGTCGTGCGCTCCGTGCTCACCGACAAGCGGGAGAAGTTCTACGACAGCAAGGTGGGCACCCCCAAATTTTGGGGGGAAAAACCCGAAAAAAAGGCAAAAACACCGCAAAAAATGAGGAGAACGCCACAAAAAATGGGGGGAACACCCAAAAAAATGGAGGAGGAAGTTTGGAAATGGGGAAAATGCGGAAAATTGGGGGAAGAAATGGGGAAAAATGGAAAAATTGCAGGGACACCCCAAAAAAATGGGGGAAATGCCAAAAATTGGGGGGAAACCCCAAAAATTAGGAGGAAAAGGCCAAAAATTGGGAGGGAAAGTTTAAAAAGTGTGAGGAAAAGTCAAAAAATTGGGGGGAATACCTAAAAAAAAGGAGAGGACGCCCCAAAAATGGGGAGAAAAGCTCAAAAAAAGGGGGAAGCCCAAAAATGGGGTGAAATCCCAAGAAAATGAGGGGGGAGACCCCAAAAATTGGAGGGAGAGAGGAAAAATTGGGGGGAAAGCTGGAAAAATCTGGGGTGCTGTGGAAAATGGGGAGGACACCCCAAAAAATTGGGAGGGAAAAGTGAAAAATACGGGAGGGCAAACCCAAAAATTGGGGGGATGACCCCAAATCTTGAGTGAATGCCGTGATGGGAGACACGGGGGGGAAATGGCGGGAAAATGAGGGGGGAAAGGTGGGAAAATTGAGGGGGAAATGGAGGGGAATGTGAGGGGAAAATTAGGGAAATGTGAGGGGAAAATGGAGGGAAATGTGAGGGGAAAATTAGGGAAATGTGAGGAGAAAATGGAGGGGAACGTGAGGGGGAGATGGAGGGAAAGATGAGGGGAAAATGGAGGGCCTGACGATGCCCCAACCCTTTCTGACGTCCCCAACAATTTCTGATATTCCCAACCCTTGACCACGCCCCAACCCTTGATGATGTCCCCAACCCTTGACCGTGCCCCAACTCTTTCTGACGTCCCCAACGATTTCTGATATCCCCAACCCTTGATGACGTCCCCAACCCTTGACTGTGCCCCCAACCCTTGACCATGCCCCAACCCTTTCTGATGTCCCCAACTCTTGACCATGCCCCAACCCTTCCTGATGTCCCCAGCCCTGGATAATGTCTCCAACCCTTGACTGTCCACAACCCTTGACCACGCCCCAACCCTTCCTGATGTCTCCAACCCTTGATGATGTCCCTAACCCTTGACCACACCTCAACCCTTGATCATGTCCCACCCCTTGAATGTCCCCAACCCTTGACTGTCCACAACCCTTGACCACGTCCCAACCCATGACCGCGCCCCAACTCTTGACCACGCCCCAACCTTTTCTGATATCCCCAACCCTTGACCACGCCCCAACCCTTTCTGATATCCCCAACCCTTGACCATGCCCCAACCCTTTCTGAAGTCCCCGATTTCTGATATTCCCAAACCTTGATGACATCCCCAACCCTTGACTGTGCTCCCAACCCTTGACCACACCCCAACCCTTTCTGATGTCCCCAACCCTAGACCACGCCCCCAACCCTTGACCACGCCCCCGCTGCGCTGACCCCCCGTCTGTCCCCGCAGGGCATCGGCTGCTACATGTTCCGCATCGACGAGG
Organism: Pyrgilauda ruficollis; assembly: GCF_017590135.1. NCBI lineage: Eukaryota > Metazoa > Chordata > Aves > Passeriformes > Passeridae > Pyrgilauda > Pyrgilauda ruficollis. The sequence continues at coordinate 5,648 of NW_024511589.1, forward strand.
CCGAGGTGGTGGACGCCACCATGCACGGCAGCGCCGCGCGCTTCATCAACCACTCGTGCGAGCCCAACTGCTACTCGCGCGTCATCCACGTGGAGGGCCACAAGCGCATCGTCATCTTCGCGCTGCGCCGCATCCTGCGCGGCGAGGAGCTCACCTACGACTACAAGTTCCCCATTGAGGAGCCGGCGGCCAAGCTGCCCTGCAACTGCGGCGCCCGGCGCTGTCGGCGCTTCCTCAACTGAGCCGGGGAGGGGCTCCGGGGGGTCCCCGGGGGTGCTGGGATGGAGGTGTGGGAGGATGGAGAGGTTCTGGAGGTGGTTGGAGACGACTGGGAGTTGGTGGGGGTGGTTTGGAGAAGGTTGTGGAGGTGTTGTGGTCAACCAAGAGTGGTGGTGGTCGACCGGGAACCGTGGGGGTCAATCAAGAGCCATAAGGGGTCAATCAAGAGTCATGGAGGTCAACCAAGGGTTGTGGTGGTCAACCGAGAATCATGGTGGTCAAGGGAGAATCATGGTGGTCAATCAAGAGCCATAAGGGGTCAGTCAAGAGTCATGGAGGTCAACCAAGAGTTGTGGTGGTCAACCAAGAATTGTGGAGGTGAACCAAGAGTTGTGATGGACAGCCAGGAGTTGTGGTGGTCAACACAGGTTTGTGTGGTCAACCAAGGATCATGGTGGTCAATCGGGAGCCATAGGGGTCAACCAAGAATCATGGCAGTCAACCAAGAGTCATGGAGGCCAACTAAGAATCATGGTGATCAACCAAGAGTCGTGGTGGTCAACCAAGACTCCGGCAGGT
>NW_024511590.1:0-482 GCF_017590135.1 Pyrgilauda ruficollis
AAATGGTAATATGGAAAGTATTCTACAAAAAAAATAATTTCTCTCAAACATACAGAACACTTCATACAATTTACTCCATTTCTATTTTTATATATTTTAACTTTTATAAATCATTAGTAAATAAAATTCCAAATAACTGTATACTGACTTATAGGGGTTTTTTAATTATTTGCACACATATTTTATAATTATCTTTCTTACTTAAGCTAAATATTTTATAAAACTTGAGGTTCTGTGTCTATATTTTTTTCCTGTTCCCACATATTTCAAGAGTAGCTGTATGCTTGGTTTGCAAAAACGAAAGAGTTTAAATTATTGGAGAAAAAGCTAAACATGATTCAGCAGTGTGTCCTTGCCTTACAGAAGTCCAAACACATATACAGAGATGGAATCATAAAGGCAGACTGGAAGAGACCTCAAGAATATTTTAGTCTATCCTGCTACACAAAGCAGGTTCATCCATGCAGTCAGACTGGGTTACT
>NW_024511591.1:0-482 GCF_017590135.1 Pyrgilauda ruficollis
CAGGTCTCTCCCAGCCTTGGTGGCTCTGGGAATCTTCAGCAGGTGCCACCGCAGCCCGAGAGGTGGCCGTGGGGAGGTGCCCTGCCGGGAGCTCTGCCGGGGCAGCCGTGACTCGCAGTGGCCCCGAGGAGCACATTTGTCCCTGCCGGTGCGTGCCGCCGCTTGCTCAGCCCTTCCTTACTCCGCTCCGCGCAGGGAGACGCAGCCAGCGAGGAGAGGAGGGGCTGGTGACCGGGTTTATCTCTGGAAAACACTCCTCCGGGAGATGCGGGGAGAACAGCAAGGAGGAGCAGCCGGCCGACAGACAGGTGTGCCCGCAATAACCCGGCGCGCTCCCGGCTCCGTGACTCGCCCAGGGAAGCTGTGGCTGCCCGATCCCGAGAGTTATTCCAGGCCAGCCTTGTCGGAGCAACCTGGTCTAGTAGAAGAGGGTGGAATGAGGCGGTATTCAATGTCCCTTGCAACAGAAAAAAAAAAAAAAA
>NW_024511592.1:0-482 GCF_017590135.1 Pyrgilauda ruficollis
AATTTGGGGAAAAAATTGGGGAATTTGTGATGAACTTTGGGATTTTTGGGGGATTTTTGGGAACTTGGGGTGAAGTTTTGGGGTGAATTTTGGGAATTTGGGGGAAAACGCCGAATTTTTTGGGGAAAAATTCAGAATTTTTATGGAAAACTCCAAATTCTTTAGGAAAAATTTAGAATTTTTTGGGAAAATCAGAATTTTGGGGGGATAAAACTCCAAATTTTTTTGGGAAACCTTTGGGATTGAGGTTAAAAACTGGGGATTTTGGGGATTTTGGGTGAATTTTTGGGGATTTGGGGAAAAACTGAATTTCTTGAGAAAGCCTCTGAATTTTTGGGGGAAAATCGGATATTTTCAGGAAAAACTCCACATTTTGGGGGGAGAACCAGATTTTTTTTGGGAAAAATCTGAATTTTTCAGGAAAAACTCCAAAATTTAGGGGAAATCATCAGAACTTTTGGGGAAAAACTCCGAATTTTAGG
>NW_024511593.1:0-482 GCF_017590135.1 Pyrgilauda ruficollis
ACGAAACACAACTTTGTATCTCACATGAGGGTTATCCATGCTCCGGCCCGGTCTCCACCGGATGATCCCCTCTGGCAGTTCCGGCAGCGGCCCCCCCCTGCGCATTGGACGACTAAGCCTCGGCGCGGATCCCTGCCCTCAACCCCCTTCCTCCGACACTAAGGGAAGAAATGAGGCAGCATCTCGAAGGCGAAATGCAAAAAAAAAAAAAAAAAGCTTTAGGGACAGCTTTTAAGAGAGAAAGAAGAAACTCCAACTGAATAGTTAGACTTAAGACATAAGAGAAATTGCACTAATCAGGTAAGATCTAAATATCTTCTGAGAGATGGGCACAAAAGAGGAATAGAGAAGTCATAAGCTCTATATTTCAGAAGACAGATACCATCTCAAGTCTGTGATAACTTAAAAAGTAAGTACCCACAAAGAAAAATTAGAATTTGTGGTACACAAAGGGGCAGAAAGAACCTGCCTGTTAAATATTC
>NW_024511594.1:0-482 GCF_017590135.1 Pyrgilauda ruficollis
CTGATTTCACTTGTTTGTCTTTCCTTGTAGAAGTTGTTCAGGCAGGAAAAGGGAAGGAAGAGTCCCAGGATTTTCCATGTTGCTTGGGAGAGTAGGGATCCAACTCCTGCTGGGCAGCAGAGGAACTGAGGTCCTAATTACCTTTGAAAGTCACTCCTTTTAAATTAAATATTAATCTCGCAGAAGTTGTTGACAGAAATGTCTGTATTTCTGACATGTAACACGTGTTTATCACTATGAGATGCCTCCAATAAAGAGTGGGCGTGAGAAGGGAGACACAGGTTGAGGGACAGCTGAGGGGAAACAGACATTTGCTCTAGATTTAACTGATATTGCTTCGTAGATTCAATACTTGACTTTTCAACCCTTTGCTAAATGATTCCATGTTATAGATGCATGAATGAAATAGAGTCAGAACTTTCTAGACCTTTTCATTATATTTAATGTCATCTGAGACCAATGAGCCTGGAAAGGTGCAAAAT
>NW_024511595.1:0-482 GCF_017590135.1 Pyrgilauda ruficollis
TGGGGGATTTTGGTGGAATTTTGGGGCGATTTTTGGTGGATTTTTTTTTCTTTTTGGAGAAATTTTGGGGAATTTTTTAATTGATTTTTTGGGGGGTTTTTGGGTGACCTTTGAGAGAATTTTGGGGGATTTTTGGGATATTTTTCTGGATTTTTGGGGGCAATTTTTAGGGATTTTTTTTAATTTTTGAAGACATTTTGGGGCAATTTTTGAGAGAATTTTGGGGAAATTTTGGAGAAATTTTGGGGTGATTTTTTTGGATTTTTTGGGGGATTTTTGGCTGATCTTTGAGAGAATTTTGGGTAGTTTTGGGTGATTTTTGGGGCGATTTTTGGGTGACCTTTGAGGGAATTTTGGAGGATTTTTGGGTGTTTTTTTGGGCGATTTTTTGGGTGATTTTGGAGGGAATTTTGGGGGATTTTTGGGCGATTTTTAGGTGATCTTTGAGGGAATTCTTGGGTGATTTTTGGATCTTTCTAAAT
>NW_024511596.1:0-482 GCF_017590135.1 Pyrgilauda ruficollis
AGAGGGCAAATCCAGTGTAAAATGGCACAGCAGAGGCAGCTTTTACCCCAATGTCTGCTGACTCTGTGGCAGAGAAGGACAAGCAGGGACTTTGTTTTGTGTTCCTCCCTGTGTTTCCTTGTCTCACCAGGTACCTCCTTGCTGGGCTGGGACAGGAAAATGTTTCAGTGAACTGGACTAAGGGGCCTTGCCTTGACCTTGTCTTCCCTTTGCCACACTTGACACAAAAGGCACAGGAATAAAAGCACCATGAAACCAAGCCATTACTGTTTAAAGAATAAACACAGATGGAAAAAGGAAACACAAACACAGTCTGGACCTCTGTGTCTGAGGCTTTTAGGATACATAAAATGGACTTAGACACACAGGAAGGGGATTGTTTCCTAAATTAGAGGAGGAAAGCATTGAAGTAACATCAAAAGCTGAGAAATGGCACTGAGGGACTTGGTGCTGAGTGGTGGACTTGGCATTGCTGGGTTAAT
>NW_024511597.1:0-482 GCF_017590135.1 Pyrgilauda ruficollis
AAATGTTTATTTTGTTTCCAGCAGCTCCCATATTCATACTTAGATGGACATACATGTGTCAGGTTAACATGGCAATTAATTTTTACTAAAAAAGTATAAAAGCAGTTCTGGGATAAAAGCTGTAAGGCTTCTCAGTAATGCCTGGACTGCTGAATAGTGGAGTATGGTGAATACTGGGGTGGCATATCCTTCACAAGAGATTTTTGTCTCAGCCTGCAGCAGTAGGATAAAGTCTTATTTGCAGAAAATTGTTGTTTCTGCACACCTTTGGTCTCTATCATTCTTGCTTTATTCTGGAAAGCAGCTAATAACAAATCCCCAAAATTAAAATAAACTTAATGGAGTCTCCTGCTGTTCTTTCACAAAATTCAATGGACTTTCATCTGGGCAAAGGTTGAATAATTGATCTTTGAAGTCTCCCTCCTCACCCAGCCCAAACAAAAGAAACCTCTGGAATAATTCTCCTATTTATATCATGAGTG
>NW_024511598.1:0-482 GCF_017590135.1 Pyrgilauda ruficollis
CCGATGTCCCTGGGGTGGGGTCTCAGGAGTCTCAGGGGTTCTGATGTCCCTGGGGAGGGTCTCAGGGGTTCCGATGTCCCTGGGGGGGGTCTCAGGGGTCCCGATGTCCCCCCCCAGCGCGTGTACGCCCTGTTCCCCGGGGACCTGGACCGGCTGCGGCGGATGTCGCTGGTGGAGGAGGGCGCGGTCAAGCGCGTCAACATGGCGCACCTGTGCATCGTGGGCGCGCACGCCGTCAACGGCGTGGCCGAGATCCACTCCCAGATCCTCAAGGACAGCGTGTACGACCCCCCCGGGCCCCCCAAAACCCCCCAAATCCTTCCAACACCCCCCCCCAACCTGCGTTCCGCTGTGCCACCATCGATGGTGGAGCCTTGGGGACAGATCATGTAGGGCCACCCCCAGGACCCCAAATCCATTCCAGACCCCAAATTCCCCCCGTTCCCCCAGATCCGCTCCCAGATCCTCAAGGACAGCGTGTA
>NW_024511599.1:0-482 GCF_017590135.1 Pyrgilauda ruficollis
AAAAAAAAAAAGGAAAAATATGTCAATAATTTAAGAGACAAAGCTCCTGCCACGGAACCCAATCTCTTCCAGGCGCCCGCAGCAGTTTTTGGACACCTTGATTAATCATGACTGGCTACATATTATTTCCCTATAAGCAAACTACAATGTTACTCATACAAACAGCTTAATCTTGACAGCTGCAAAATGCCAGGATTTAATGTGGGACGGAGGGAGTTTTGCCATATGTTGCCACTCCGGGCCTGAGACGTTCTAATCCGCAGCATATTGCCTGCCGGAAACAGCCATTTCAGGGAATGCCTCCCTTCCCTTTTAATTGCATTTGTTGTCTCCACTTCACGTTGGCTTTTCGTTTTCCTGCCAGCACAGAATAGATCAGTCCCTTGGGCTGGGTTGTTTTCTTCTCTCGGTTCCTGTTCTTGAGGAAAGGGGGTTGAGTGTCAGAGCCCAGGATGTCTCCCTGATGGTCCTGGATGATCCAA
>NW_024511600.1:0-1086 GCF_017590135.1 Pyrgilauda ruficollis
GGGGACACGGAGCTCTTGAGGACACGATCATGGGGACACGGAGCTTGAGCGGACATGGGGACAGAGGCGACACAGGGATAGAGGGGACAGCGGGGACACAGAGCTCGAGGGGACACGATGCTCTTGGGGACAGTGGGGACAGAGGGGACACGATCACGGGGACACAGAGCTGGAGGGGACACAGGGACAGAGGGACAGCGGGGACACAGGGACAGAGGGGACACGGAGCTCTTGGGGACACAGGGACAGAGGGGACACGATCGTGGGAACACGGGGACAGCAGGGACATGGGGACAGAGGGGACACGGAGCTCTTGGGGACACAGTCGTGGGGACAGCGGGGGCGTCGCCCCGTTGCCCCACCCACCTGCCAATCAAGAAAAAAAAGGGCGGGACGGAGGCCACGCCCTCTCAAAGCCACGCCCCCCGCTCGGCTGCAGTTCCTGCGGTGAGCGGCAGGGGGAGCTCGGGGTGAGAAACGGGGAGGGAGGAACTCCCCCAGTTGGGGGTGTCCCCGTGCCGGGGTGTCCCCAAGTCCCCCTGTCCCCACACCCTGGTGTCCCCAAGTCCCCCTGTCCCCATCCCGGGGTGTCCCCAAGTCCCCGTGTCCCCAAGGACGACGCCACCGCCGTTAATTAATTTACAGCGTCATTTATACATCAGGATGAACTGGGATGAACTGGGACGAACTGGGGCGAACTGGGAGGGGGGAGCACGGCCAGCTTTGGGGTGTCCCGGTGCCGGGGTGCCCCCAGCCCCCCGGGGGTCACGGGGGGGTCCGGGCGGGGCTGCGGCGCGGGAGGCGCAGCCGGGGCAGCTGGAACGGGAGGCAGCGCACGGGGCGCGGCGCCGGCAGCTCCGAGAAGAAGGTTCGAGAACGGGGGGGGGGCCCCGCCTCGGCCTCCGAGCCCCCCAAATCCTGCAGCACCCCCAGGATCTCCCGCCGAGGGCCCTGAGCACGCAGACCCCGAGCGTCCAGCAGCGCGGCCACGTGTCTGCGGCTGTGGGGACAGCGGGGACGGGGACAGGGGACAGGGGACAGGGGACGGGGGGACAGAGGGACAGAGGGACAGAGGGGATGGGGACA
>NW_024511600.1:2515-6441 GCF_017590135.1 Pyrgilauda ruficollis
CAGAGGGGACAGAGGGACAGAGGGGACAGGGGGGACAGGGAGGATGAGGGGACAGAGGAACAGGGGGACAGAGGGGATGGAGGGACAGAGGGACAGGGAGGATGAGGGGACAGAGGGACAGGGGGGACAGGGGGGACAGGGAGGATGAGGGGACAGAGGAACAGGGGGACAGAGGGGATGGAGGGACAGAGGGACAGAGGGACAGGGGGGACAGCGGGTGACACCGGGGGTCAGCGGCGACAATCCCCCCTCGGTTTTGTCGCCAGGGAGGATTTTGGGGCTCGCCCAGCTCCGGGGCTCGCCCTGCCCCGCGGTTTAAGCGGTCCCAGTTCGCCCCCAGCCCGGTTTAACCGGGATGTCCCCCACCCCCATCCCCGGGTGGCCGCGCGTGCCACGGGTCCCCCGGGAGCGGCACCGGGACAGGGACAGGGACAGGGACAAGGGGAGGGGAGCTGGCGCTCGGCCGCGGCCGCTTCCCGGCGGGGGGAGCGGGGCGGGAGCTGCCGGGAAGGGCCCGAGGCCACGTCCGGTCACCGCGCTCGGTCCCCGCGGGCCCGCCGAGCCCTGCCCGCGGCCACCGGGCAGCGTCCTGTGCCAGCCCCGGCCGTGCCACCCCCGCAGTGCCACCCCCGGTTGTGTCACCCCCATGGGGGTCCCGCGGTGCCACCCCGGGCCGTGTCACCCCGCTGCCACCCCCGCGGGGTCCCCGCACCCACCGGACGTCGGGGAAGTCCCTGGCCAGGGCGCCGACCTCCATCTGCAGCGCGGCCGTGTCCTCCAGCACCAGCAGCTCCCGCAGCCGCGGCACCACCGAGTCCAGCCAGGGCGACGCCGAGTCCTGGGGGACACCGGGGACACCTCCTGTGCCACCCCCGCGGTGCCACCCCCGCGGTGCCACCCGGTTGCGTCACCCCCATGGGGGTCCCGCGGTGCCACCCCCGGTTGTGTCACCCCCATGGGGGTCCCGCGGTGCCACCCCCGGCCGTGTCACCCCGCTGCCACCCCCGCGGGGTCCCCGCACCCACCGGACGTCGGGGAAGTCCCTGGCCAGGGCTCCGACCTCCATCTGCAGGGCGGCCGTGTCCTCCAGCACCAGCAGCTCCCGCAGCCGCGGCACCACCGAGTCCAGCCAGGGCGACGCCGAGTCCTGGGGGACACCGGGGACACCTCAGCGCCCGGGGGCGGCCGCCGGGCCGCGGGGGTCAGCCGGCACCCAGCCGTGTCCCATGGGTGTCACTCAACCCAGCCGTGTCCCACGGGTGTCACCCAACTCAATGATGTCCCATGGGTGTCACTCAACCCAGCCGTGTCCCACGGGGGTCACCCAAACCAGTGGCATCCCACGGGGGTCACCCAGCGCCCAGCTGTGTCCATGGGTGTCACCCAACTCAGTGACATCCCACGGGGGTCACCCGGCACCCAGCCATGTCCCACGGGTGTCACCCAACCCAAAAATGTCCATGGGTGTCACCCAACCCAGTGTTGTCCCACGGGTGTCACCCAACTCAGTGACATCCCACGGGGGTCACCCGGCACCCAGCCATGTCCCATGGGTGTCACCCAACCCAGTGATGTCCCATGAGTGTCACCCAACACCCAGCCATTTCCCACGGGTGTCACCCAACCCAACAATGGCCCACGGGTGTCACCCAACTCAGTGATGTCCCACATGTGTCACCCGCCCCAACCCTACCAACATCCCACAGGTGTCACCCAACCCAACACCGATCAATGTCCCACAGTTGTACCCAACCCAACAATGTCCTTAGGATGTCACCTAACCCACCAATGTCCCATGAGTGTCACCCAACCCAACACCCAGCAATGTCCCACGGATGTCACCCAACCCAACAATGGCCCACGGGTGTCACCCAACACCCAGCAATGTCCCACGGATGTCACCCAACCCAACAATGGCCCACGGGTGTCACCCAACACCCAGCAATGTCCCACGGATGTCACCCAACCCAACAACCCAACTCCCAAGGATGTCCCACAGGTGTCACCCAACCCCCCAATGTCCCACGGGTGTCACCCAACCCAACCCATCAACGTCCCACGGATGTCACCCAACCCAACCCACCAATGTCCCACAGCCACATCACCCACGTGTTGGGCGCCACCCGTGCCAGCCCCCTCCCCAGTGAGGCCCGGGGGTCCCGGGGAGTCCCGGGGGTGCCGGGGGTCTCACCAGGCGCGTGAAGAGCTCGCGGAGCTGCCGGGCCTCGTCGCCCAGGCGAGGCCCGGGGGTCTCGGGGGGTCCCGGGGGTCCCGGGGGGTCCCGGGGGTGCCGGGGGTCTCACCAGGCGCGTGAAGAGCTCGCGGAGCTGCCGGGCCTCGTCGCCCAGGCGGGCGGCCACGCGGGCGCGCGCCTTGGCCGAGGCGCACACCAGGCGTCCCTGCAGCAGCGGCCGCACGTACTCGATGAGCACGCGGCGGTGCAGCTCGCTGACCAGCACCTGGCACGGGCAGCGCCACCGCCGTCACCCGGGGTGGCACCCGGGGTGGCACCGTGCCCGCGGTGTCACCCAGGGCAGCATCCAGTGGTGGCACCGTGCCCGCGGTGTCACCCAGGGCAGCACCCAGTGGTGGCACCGTGCCCGTGGTGTCACCCAGGGCAGCACCCGGTGATGGCACCGTGCCCGTGGTGTCACCCAGGGCAGCACCCAGTGGTGGCACCGTGGTCACCGTGCCCGCGGTGTCACCCAGGGCGGCACCCGGTGATGGCACCGTGGTCACCGTGCCCGCGGTGTCACCCAGGGCAGCACCCGGTGATGGCACCGTGCCCATGGGGTCACCCAGGATGGCACTCAGTGATGGCACTGTGCCCATGATGTCACACGGAGTCACACCCAGTGGTGGCACTGTGGTCACCGCGCCCGCGGTGTCACCCAGGGCAGCACCCAGCAATGTCCCATGGCCATCGTGCCCATGGGTATCACCCAACGTCACACCCAACAATGTCACGGTGTCCCCCAGGTGTCACTCCACCCCCGATGTCGTGGTGTCCCACAGCTGTCACCCAACCCCTGATGTCACCACGCCCTACAGGTGCCACCCAGTAATGTCACGGTGTCCCCCCAGCTGTCCCCCACCCCCAATGTCATGGTGTCCCCCATGTGTCACCCCACAGTGGCACAGTGTCCCACAGCTGTCACTCAACCCCTGATGTCACCATGTCCTACAGGTGCCACCCAGCAATGTCACGGTGTCCCATAGCTGTCACCCAACAAGGGCACAGTGTCCCCCAGCTGTCACCCAAACCCTGATGTCATGGTGTCACCCCACCCCTGATGTCCCGGTGTCCCCTGCTGTCCCCAGGTGCCCCCAGGTGTCTCCCAGGTGTCCCCAGGTGTCCCCGCCCACCTGGTGTGGCTCGGGGTGCAGCGGCCGCAGGGTCTGCGCGAAGCCGGTGACGAGCATGACGATGGCGTCGAAGGCGTCCGAGCTCGTCAGCCACTTGCGCTTCATCAGCTTGCCAAAGTGGGGCTGGGGGCGGCACGGGGGCGTCACCGCAGCGCCCCCGCCGCCGCGGCACCGGGGCGGCACCGAGGGGGGACACCCGAGTACGGGCATGATGTCCCGCGGGTGTCACCAGCTCAGCACCCGATGGTGGCCGCCATGTCCCATGGGTGTCACCAACCCAACACCCAATGATGGCCACCATGTCCCACGATTGTCACCCAAGCCAGCACCCAGTGATGGCCACCATGTCCCAATTGTCACCCAACACCCAATGGTGGCCACCATGTCCCATGAGTGTCACCAACTCAACACCCAATGGTGGCCACCACAGCTGTCACCCAACCCAACACCTGATGGTGGCCACCATGTCCCACAATTGTCACCAACTCAACACCCAATGATGGCCACCATGTCCCAGTTGTCACCCAGCACCCAGTGGTGGCTACCATGTCCCATGGGTG
>NW_024511601.1:0-482 GCF_017590135.1 Pyrgilauda ruficollis
GGAATTTTTGGGCTCAGGATTTTTTGGGTCTCAGGATTAGGGTTTTTGGGGTCCCATGACCAGGATTTTGGGTGTTTTTGGCCCCTCACCCTCGTCGTGCTCCCAGTCAAGATGAGAATTTTTGGGCTCAGGATCAGGATTTTTGGGTCTCAGGATGGGGATTTTTGGGGTCTCAGGATCAGATTTTTTGGGAGTTTTTGGCCCCTCACCCTCGTCGTGCTCCCTGTCGCCGGCCTCGGCCGCCCTCCGGCGCTCCTCGGGCCGCTGCTTGTGGCGGATGCGCAGGAAGAGCGCGCGCTGCGCCCCCGAGGGCAGGAACTCGGGAATTCCGGGAATTCCGGGAATTCCGGGAATGCCGGGGGGGCCCTCGGCCTCCAGGGACCCCTCCGGGAACAGCGCGTCCCCCCCGGGACCCTCCCCGGCCTCGTAGGAGCCGAAATCGTCTGCGGGGGGAGGGGAAATGGGAATTAGAGTGGGAATTT
>NW_024511602.1:0-482 GCF_017590135.1 Pyrgilauda ruficollis
GCACGACTGCTCGGTCAGCATTCACTCATGCCCGTGGTCACCTCACGGCTCAGGACTGTCCAAGCTTGCTGGGAACAAGGCTGGCTTCAAACTATTCCCATGGATCTTCTGTCTCCATCCCTTGGTGACTGCTCAGGGGATGGGAGCAGGGTTCCTGAGCACCCTGGTTGGTTCAGCCCTGGGCCACTGGGTGTGGAAATGCTGTGCCCTTGCTCTTTAACTGGTGCATCCATATATGAGACTCTCGACCCCAGGAGACACTGAGACAGCTTCTCCCACCCAACAGATCATGGGAGCCCTTCTGTAGACAGGTGGGGTTGGTCTTTTCTCCCAGGCAACAAGGAGAAACCTCCCTACCACCAGCTGAACGTCCCTCACTGGGCAGAGCAGAGCAGAGCAGAGCAATGTTTTGCCAGAGTGCTCACCACATCATAGAAACCCAGAATGGTCTGGTTGAAGGGACCTTAAAACTCATTTCATTC
>NW_024511603.1:0-482 GCF_017590135.1 Pyrgilauda ruficollis
TTCCTTGCACTGGCAAGAAACATCATATTGAATAGATGACAATTTCCTGACCTGTGTTTCAACCTCCCAGTAACCACCAATATTTAAGCGTGGTTTTAAGAAACCAGTTACATGATTGTCACTTGTTTACTTGGTTATCACAGACAAATTCTGTCATCTTGTTCTACAGCACTGGTCTACAATTATTGGTCTTCACTAGAGCATCTGCCTGACATCTCACCACAGCTGAAAACAATTCAGAAGAATCCTCTGCTCAGAAGAATCCTCTGCACAAATGTTGGCTGTTCATAGCTGTGGCAAGAAATCCAGAGGTTCTTACATCTCACACCTTCTTCCTTTCTCTTATTACATAGCTCTATAAGGGTGAATGAGTCCAAGAGAAAAGTTAATTAAACATTTCTGTTTCTAATCAGTTCAAGATCTGGAAAGAATATGAAAATCTTTGTCTGTGTGGAACCACAGACACATATGCAGAAAACAAG
>NW_024511604.1:0-481 GCF_017590135.1 Pyrgilauda ruficollis
GGGTCAGCACCTGAGCACCAGGGTCAGCACGTGTACACCCGGGGTCACCACCTGGGCACCCTCAGGGTCACCACCCAGGGCACCTGGGCACCCCTGGGCATCACTGCTGTCCCCTCAGGCTGGCACCCAGGGGTCACCCACAGGCCTGACACCCTGGTGAGGGGCTCAGGAGTCTCCCCTGCCTCGACCCCAGGGTGGGGGGGTCCCTGGGTGCTCCCCCTGTGCCCCCCATGCCCGCACCCACCTTGCCCAGGGCGCTGAGCTCCACTGCCACCTCCCTGAAGAAGAAGTAGACGTAGGGGCCGTAGGGCAGCACCTGGACAAAGTGGGGTTCTGGCGGGGCCAGGGGAGGTTGGAGGCACCATCAGCCCCTGCCACCTCCTGTCCTTGTCCCACACCCTTGTGCTCAGCCCCTCCCCTGCATCCTGCCCCCCTGTACCCCCAGACTGCAGCCCTGCACCCCCCGACCCCATCCCCACCT
>NW_024511605.1:0-481 GCF_017590135.1 Pyrgilauda ruficollis
CGGTCGGGCTCCGCGTCGTCGCCATCCAGGGCGCCCGCGCCGGCCGTTACGTGGCCATGAACGGCGCCGGCGTCGTCTACACCTCCGTGAGTGACCCAAAAACCCCGAAATTCACCCCAAAAACACCAAAGTCCGCCCCAAATCCGAAAGCCCCCAGAATCCGCGCCAAAAACCCCCCAAATCCGCGCGGAAATCCCCAAACCCACCCCGAAATCCAAGCCAGGAGCACCCAAAACCCCAAATCCACCAGGAAATGCCAAAATCCCCCAAATCCACCCCAAAATCACGCAAAATCCGCCAAGGACACCCAAAAAAACCCCAAAATCCACCCCAAATCCCCAGAATCCACCCCAAAAAGACCCAAATCTACCCCAAAACCTCAAATCCCCAAAATCCACCCCCAAATCCCAAAATCACCCCAAAAAAACTCCCAAAATCCAACCCCAAACAACCAAAAAATCCCAAAATCTACCCCGAATAC
>NW_024511606.1:0-481 GCF_017590135.1 Pyrgilauda ruficollis
TTTTTTTTTTTTTGGTTATGTGCATAACTTTATACTCACAGACATTATTATATGTTGTTTTTACAACTGTGTATTCAGTTCCATAAGGTCCTGCTGCAGATAGCCCCAGTTTGGCTGAATTGTTTTAACATCCTTTCCCTGAAGGCTTTAAATCTCATCAGCAAACTTTGTCTTTTCTCTGTTTGCAGCAATTTCCCCTTCTCTCAATTACAGGCTCTCTCATCTGTTTCTTATCTCTTACCCAATTAAAGAGAGCAACCATAAAAGCACCTTTCTTTTCTATGAGCCTTTGCTAAAGCACTTTGTCAAATGCTTTGGAAATCCACTTGGATTATATTCCTTGAACCTTTGCTTCCTCTGAAGGAGTTTATAGGTAGGTCAGGATTTCCTTTCAGAAAAGTCATGCTGAGTCTCTCACTGGCATATTTATCCATATATCTTTGTGAATTTCTTGTTACAGCTTGTGCATTTTCTCACTTCA
>NW_024511607.1:0-481 GCF_017590135.1 Pyrgilauda ruficollis
AAAGACAGAAATTTAGGATGGATTTTTGCCATTCTTTATTGTACTCCTGCTTAAAAATGAGAGCTACCATTGTGGTAAAGTGGGGGGAAAAAACCCAAAGCCAAGTGTGAGCACGTAAAAGAAAAATTAAAAATTGAAATCTGGGACAGAGGGTGAAATCAGTGGAAGCTGCAGACAGAGAAAGGGAGATGCTTGTCTCATTTTGCTGACTAAAGGCTTTCTGAAAAGAAAAATGCACTTTGGTGCTATGTTATCAAGAAATTGATGGCACAAAACAGCCAGGAAATAAAAATGTAGTGAGAAAACAAAATTCCAGGCTTCTTTTCCTCTAAATAAATGTTCCTCACCTTGGCTTTTGCTGCAGTTCCAGGTTGTGTCAGGCAGGTGGAACTGGAGCTGAAAGAGCCAAAAGCTGAACTCAGGAGCAGTAACAGTGGGGTAAAGAACTAAAGGAAAAGCAGGAACTAGGCTTGGATTTTCT
>NW_024511608.1:0-481 GCF_017590135.1 Pyrgilauda ruficollis
CCATCCCACTACACATTAGAGATGGAGCATGGGGTAAGCAACTTGCAGAAATTATCAAGTTCTCCATTCCAGAAGAGGAAGAACATTTTATGAAGCACCACTTGCCCTCAGAGCTATCTTCAGCTTGTCTGCAGATAGGAGGAGGCAGTGTGAGAGACAGAAATCACCTGGGGGAGGTCAGATAACCCATGAAAGTTCAAAGATGCTCTTTGGGGAGGGGTCAGTAAAGAAAGGAAAGAAGGAAGCCTCAGATCTACTTTTCAGGAGCTGCAGAGCTCCTGGTGATAAATGGCACAGAGAGCAGAATTTTGGTGTTTCTTTTCCTTTCCTACTCAGAAGAGGCAGGGAGGAAGCTGAGTGGGTGACCACCACTGAAAAGGCTGGTATACAAAACTGTTGTTTTATCTTCTTTTAGATCTGGATTATTTCCCAGCAGAAGCTGTGAGAAAGCAAGCTTATGTAGCTGATGGTAAGGAATGTA
>NW_024511609.1:0-481 GCF_017590135.1 Pyrgilauda ruficollis
TTTTCCCCATTTTGCCCCAATTTTTCCTCAAATTTTTTGCAATTTATTCCAAATTTTTCCCCATTATTTCCCCATTTTTCCCCAATTTTTCCCCAATTTTTCTCCATTATTTTCTCAAATTTTCCCCAATTTTTCCCCATTTTTCTCCCAATTTTTCTCCCACTTTAGTCCAATTTTCTCCCAATTTTTCCCCATTATATTCTGAATTTTCTCCCAATTTTTCCCCATTTTTCCCTATTATTTTCCCCATTTTCCTCCAATTTTCTCTAATTTTTTCCACATTTTTCCTTATTTTTTCCACATTTTTCCTTATTTTTTTCCCCTTTATTTTCTCTCATTTTCTCCCAAGTTTCCCCATTTTTTCCCATTATTTTCCCAAATTTTCTCCTAATTTTCCCCATTATATTCCAAATATTCTCCCAATTTTCCCCCATTTTTTCCTCATTATTTTCCTAATTTTTCCTCAATTTTTCCCCAATTT
>NW_024511610.1:0-481 GCF_017590135.1 Pyrgilauda ruficollis
TCCCCAGTGTCCCCATCAATCCCCAGTCTCCCCAGCTGTCCCTACTGTCCCCAGCTCTCCCCAGTGTCCCCATCAATCCCCAGTGTCCCCAGAGTCCCCAGTGTCCCCAGCAGGCCGGTGGCTCAGGCGTGTCCCCGCAGGTGATCGGCAGCAGCCCGCAGATGAGCGGCATGGCGGCGCTGGCGGCGGCGGCCGCGGCCACGCAGAAGATCCCGCCGGCCTCGGCGCCCACCGTGCTCAGCGTCCCCGCGGGGGCCACCATCGTCAAGACGGTGGCCGTGACCCCCGGGGCCACCACCCTGCCCGCCACCGTCAAGGTGGCCTCGTCACCTGTCATGGTAGGGGACTGGGTTTGGTGGTGTCATTGTCACCATGGTGTCATCGGGGTTTGGGTGGCACTGGGGGTGTCATTGTCACCGTGGTGAGGGTGGCACTGGGGGTGTCATTGTCATCATGATGTCACCAGGGCTTGGGTGGCACT
>NW_024511611.1:0-2323 GCF_017590135.1 Pyrgilauda ruficollis
CCCGGAATCCCCCCCAAACCCCGATTTCCCCGGAATTCTCCCCAGAAGCCGCCGCCCCCCGAGTTCCCGCACGACCCCGACGGGGAGGAGCTGGACGATGACCCCCCCCGGCGCAAGAACAAGGCCAAGGGCAAGGTGGGACACGCGGACGGACGGACGGACATGCGGACGGACGGACACGCGGACGGACACACGGACGGACACACGGATGGATGGACACGCGGACGGACACGGACAAAGACACACGGACGGACGGACACGCGGACGGACACACGGACGGACACGCGGACGGCCGGGCAACAGGGCAGCTGGACGGACGGACGGACGGACGGACAATGGGACGGACAGTGGGACGGACCTTTGGATGGACAGTGGGGTGGATAGTGGGACGGACGGACGGACACGCGGACACGTGGACGGACACACGGACAGCCGGGCAAGCGGGCAGCCGCAGAGCTGGGCAGACGGACGGACGGATGGACAGTGGGGTGGACGGACGGATGGACAGTGGGATGGACAGTGGGGTGGACGGACGGATGGACGGATGGATGGACACACGGACAGACGGACGGACGGATGGACACACGGACAGATGGATGGACAGTGGGATGGACGGACGGATGGACAGTGGGGTGGACGGACAGATGGACAATGGGATGGACGGATGGATGGACAGTGGGATGGATGGATGGATGGATGGACACACGGACAGACGGATGGACAGTGGGGTGGACAGTAGGATGGACGGACGGAAGGACGGATGGATGGACACACGGACAGATGGATGGACGGACGGACAGTGGGACGGACGGACGGGCGGACAGAGGGACGGCTGGGCAGGGGGATGGACAGACATGCGGACAGAGGGACAGGGGGACAGCGGGGCGGACAGAGGGGCGGATGGACAGATGGACAGGCAGTGGGACAGAGGGACAGGGGGACAGACGGACAGAGGGGCAGATGGACAGATGGACAGGTGGACAGAGGGACAGATGGACAGGGGGACAGATGGACAGGGGGACAGATGGACAGGGGGACAGATGGACAGGGGGACAGATGGACAGGGGGACAGATGGACAGGGGGACAGATGGACAGGGGGACAGATGGACAGGGGGACAGATGGACAGGGGGACAGATGGACAGAGGGACAGAAGGACAGGTGGACAGGGGGACAGATGGACAGGAGGACAGATGGACAGAGGGACAGATGGGCAGCGGGACAGGTGGACAGAGGGACAGGTGGACAGAGGGACAGGTGGGCAGCTGGACAGACAAACAGCTGTGCAGATGGACAATGGGACATCGGACAGCCGGACATGTGGGCAGCGGGACAGACAGACAGCCGGACAGATGGACGGCTGGACAGCGGGACAGCCGGCCGGCTGCGTGTCTGTGTGTCCGTGCGGTGTCCATTCCTGTGTCCGTGTGTCCGTGTGTCCGTGTGTCCGTGCGGTGTCCGTGTGTCCGTGTGTCCGTGTGTCTGTGTGTCTATGCGGTGTCCGTGTGTCCGTCCGTGTGTCCGTGTGTCCGTGTGTCCGTCCGTGTGTCCGTGTGTCCATGTGTCCGTGTGTCCGTGCAGTGTCCGTGTGTCCGTCTGTGCGGTGTCCGTGTATCCATGTGTCCGTGCGGTGTCCGTGTGTCCGTGTGTCCGTGCTGTGTCCGTGTGTCCGTGCGGTATCCGCGTGTCCGCGTGTCCGCGTGTCCGTGTGTCCGCGTGTCCATGCGGTGTCCGTGTGTCCGTCTGTGCGGTGTCCGTGCATCCATGTGTCCGTGCGGTGTCCGTGTGTCCGTCCGTGTGTCCGTCCGTGTGTCCGTGTGTCCGTCTGTCCATGTCCGCGTGTCCATGTGGTGTCCATGTGGTGTCCGCCTGTCCGTGTGTTCATGTGGTGTCCGTGCTGTGTCCGTGTGTCCGTGTGTCCGTGTGTCCGCGTGTCTGTCCGCGTGTCCGCGTGTCCGCGTGTCCGTCCGCATGTCCGTGTGTCCGCGTGTCCTCGTGTCCGCGTGTCCGTGTGTCCGTGTGTTCATGTGGTGTCCGTGTGTCCGCGTGTCCGTGTCCGTGTGTCCATGTGGTGTCCGTGTGTCCGCGTGCCCACGCGCCGCTGCCCGCAGGCCTACGGGCTGGTGATGAAGAGGAGGGTGGACGCGGTGCTGGAGGAGAGGGACAAACCCTACGTGTGCGACAGTGAGCGCGGGGCTGGGGGGCTCNGTCTGGTGGCCGTGTGTCCGTCCGTGTGTCGGTGTGTCCGCGTGTCCGTGTGTCCGTGCTGTGTCCGCGTGTCCATGTGTCCGTGTGTCCGTGTGTCCGCCCGTGTGTCCGCGTGT
>NW_024511611.1:4280-6436 GCF_017590135.1 Pyrgilauda ruficollis
GATGTGGGGTCGGGTTTTGGGGGGATTTGGGGTCCCTGTCCTGGTTTTGGGGGGTTTGGGGGGTTGTGGGGTCCCTGTGCCAGTTTTGGGGAGGATTTTGGGGGTTTGGGGTCTGGTTTTGGGGTCCCGGTGCCAGTTTTAGGGAGGATTTTGGGGGGATTTGGGGTCCCTGTCCTGGTTTTGGGACATTTTGGGGTCCCGGTGCCAGTTTTGGGGAGGATTTTGGGGGTTTTGGGGTCTGGTTTTGGGGTCTGGTTTTGGGGGGTTTGGGGGATTTTGGGGTCTCTGATCCCATTTAGGGGATCGGGGGTCCTTGTACCGCTCTGAGTGACCGCTCGGACACTGAGTGACCACTGGCACTGAGTGACCACTCACCCTGAGTGACCGCTCGGACACTGAGTGACCGCTCGGACACTGAGTGACCGCTCACCCTAAGTGACCGCTCGGACACTGACCGCTCACCTTGAGTGACCACTGGCTCTGAGTGACCGCTCGGACACTGAGTGACCGCTCACCCTGAGTGACCACTCAGACACTGAGTGACCGCTCACTCTGAGTGACCACTTGGACACTGAGTGACCGCTCACTCTAAGTGACCACTGGGCCTGAATGACCGCTCAGCCACCAAGTGACCGCTCGGACACTGAGTGACCACTGGGCCTGAGTGACCGCTCACCCTGAGTGACCACTGAGCCACAGTGACCACTGAGATAGCGAGTGACCGCTCAGAATTTGAATGGCCACTCACCCTGAGTGACCGCTGACCCCGAGTGACTGCTGACCATGAGTGACCGCTGACCCCGAGTGACCACTCTGTCCCCGAGTGACCACTCAGACTCTGGACCCAAGTGACCCCTCACACTCTGAGTGACCACTCGGATACCGAGTGACCATTCTTCCCCCGAGTGACCTCTCAATCCGGGTGACCTCTCAGACCCTGAGTGACCACTCAGATTCTGGGCCTGAGTGACCGCTCGGCCACTGAGTGACCACTGAGTGACCACTGAGTGACCACTGTCCGCAGTCTGCGGGAAGCACTACAAGAACCGCCCGGGGCTGAGCGACCACTGCAGCCACAGTGGCCATGAGTGACCGCTCGGACACTGAGTGACCACTGGGCCTGAGTGACCACTGGCTCTGAGTGACCACTCGGACACTGAGTGACCACTCAGACCCCAAGTGACCACTCTGAGTGACCTCTCAATCTGACTGACCTCTCAGACACCAAGTGACCACTCAGACACTGAGTGACCGCTCAGCTCTGAGTAACCGCTCAGACTCTGAGCCTGAGTGACCACTCTGCCCCCGAGTGACCCCTCAGACCCTGAGTGACCCCTCAGACACTGAGTGACCGCTTGGACTCTGAGTGACCATTCAGATACAGAGTGACCGCTGACCCTGAGTGACCACTGACCCTGAGTGACCACTCAGACCCTGAGTGACCACTCAGCTCCAAGTAACCGCTCGGACTCTGGGCCTGAGTGACCGCTTGGCCACTGAGTGACCGCTCGGCCACCGAGTGACCACCGAGTGACCACTCGGCCACTGAGTGCCGCTGCCCTGTGTCCGCAGTCTGCGGGAAGCGCTACAAGAACCGCCCGGGGCTGAGCGACCACTGCAGCCACAGCGGCCATGAGTGACCGCTCGGACACTGAGTGACCACTGGGCCTGAGTGACCACTCAGATACTGAGTGACTGCTTAGCCTTGAGTGACCGCTGGCCCTCAGTGACCACTGACCCTGAGTGACCACTCTGCCCCCTAGTGACCACTCACTCTGAGTGACCTCTCAGACACCAAGTGACCACTTAGCCTCGAGTGACCACTCTGCCCCCGAGTGACCTCTCAATCCGAGTGACCTCTCAGACCCTGAGTGACCGCTCGGCCCTGAATGACCGCTCAGATTCTGGGCCTGAGTGACTGGCCACTGAGTGACCACTCGGACACTGAGTGACCGTTCAGATACCGAGTGACCATTCTTCCCCCGAGCGACCTCTCAATCCCAGTGACCACTCAGACACTGAGTGACCGCTTGGACTCTGAGTGACCATTCAGATACAGAGTGACTGCTTAGCCTCGAGTGACCGCTGACCCTGAGTGACCACTGACCCTGAGTGACCACTCAGATACAGAGTGACTGCTTAGCCTTGAGTGACCG
>NW_024511612.1:0-481 GCF_017590135.1 Pyrgilauda ruficollis
GCCGCGCCCGGCCCGGCGGCGTTCGCGCCGCGCAGCGAGTTCGAGCAGATGACGATCCTGTACGACATCTGGAGCGCCGGGCTGGACGCCGAGGACGCGCGCTTCCTGCGCCTCACCTACGAGCGGCTGCTGCAGCAGGACGGCGCCGCGCTCTGGCTCAACGACACCCACTGGGTGCCGCACACCGATATCCTGCCGTGCTGGGCTGGGGACACCTGGGGACACCTGGGGGCACCTGGGGACACCTGGGGACACGGGAGTGGGGATGGGCTCTGGCTCAACGACACCCACTGGGTGCCGCACACCGATATCCTGCCGTGGTGGGCTGGGGACGCGCCTGGGGACACACCTGGGGACACCTGGGGGCACATGGGGACACCTGGGGGCACCTGGGGGCACCTGGGGGCACATGGGGACACCTGGGGACACACCTGGGGATGCCTGGGGACAGACATGGGGATACACCTGGGGACACACCTGG
>NW_024511613.1:0-481 GCF_017590135.1 Pyrgilauda ruficollis
TGGACAGCCCCTGGGGAGGGATGGACACCCCTTCTGCTCCCTCTCCAGTCAGTCTGCACTCACCCCTGCCCGCTGCTGGCTCAGGGGGCCCAGCAGGAGCAGCCTGGTGGCAGCAGAGCCTCTTCCCTCTGTCCTGAGCAGGGCCACAGAGCCACAGGGAGCGGGTGACAGCTCTGCCACCCTTCCTGGAGGAGTGGCACGGTCCAGCAGGGCTCCCACCTGCACACACTGCCCCAGTGCCCGCGCTGGGACCTGCTCTGTGCAGGGATGGGAGAGCCAGACAGCAAAATCAGCGGGACAGAGGATTCACTGATTAATTCTTTCCTCTGCAAATACAAAACCACGTCAAGAGGATCTCTGAGATTGCCGCGGGTTCCTCAGACTGGCAGCCGGTGGCAGCAGATCGGGAGCCTTATCACCGAGATAAGCAGCTGTGCTGTGTCTGTAGCCATGCCCTGTGCCCCGGGCAGAGCCAGCCCCC
>NW_024511614.1:0-481 GCF_017590135.1 Pyrgilauda ruficollis
GGATGACATCTACTGCCGCTGCCTGTCGCGCACCCTGTGCCACACGGCCACGCCCGTCACCGTCGGCTTCTACGCGCCCTGCGGCCACCGCCTGGAGTCCCTGCTGGCCAAGGTCACCGGTGGGTCGGGAATTCGGGAATCCGGGAATCCGGGAATTCGGGAATGTGGGAATTCGGGAATTGGGAGCAGTGGATTTAGGGTTTTCTGTGCCTGGGGGTGTTTCCTGAAGGTCTGGGGTCTCAGCGCAGTCCCAAATTTCAGCCCAATCCTTAATTCAACACCAAATTCCATCCCCAGTCCCAAATCCCATCCCAGTCCCAAATTCCATCCCAAATCCCAAATCATATCTCAGTCCCAAATCCCATCCCAGTCTCAAATTCCATCCCAAATTCCAAATCATATCTCAGTCCCAAATCCCATCCCAGTCTCAAATCTCATCCCAGTCCCAAATTCTATCCCCAGTCCCAAATCCCATCCCAGT
>NW_024511615.1:0-481 GCF_017590135.1 Pyrgilauda ruficollis
CAAGTTGTTGAAGTCTTCAGAGGAATTTTGGGTGCAATGTTGACCTAATCTCAGTATTTCACAGTCATATGCCATCTTGTGCACAGGAAAGCCAACTCTGTGAGGTTAGTAGACATGATGGCTTCCTTGACTGATGAAAAGACAAATTATAACAGCAAAAAAAGTTTGAGCCCAGTACAGTCTCTTAAACATTAAGGAGCAGTGCATTGTAAACTAGAGGGGGAAAACATTCTGGGAGGGAAAAAGTAGTGAGGTCACTCTTTATTTAATGCATTTTTTTAAAGTGAAGCAAAAGCCCCTTGTTTTCTAGCACATATAGGGTGTGCTAGAAACCTGTAGGGTTTTCAAGTGCTCTCTTGAAATTCAGCACATTCTCAAGTCCTCTCTGGCCATCACTTATGTGTCTTGCATCTCAGCATGACAAAACCAAATATATCAGTTTTTATGGTACACACCTGCAAGATGGAAGACACTGTTTCAA
>NW_024511616.1:0-481 GCF_017590135.1 Pyrgilauda ruficollis
TTGGTTTGTTTGGGATATTTTTTTTGCATACACTAGGTATGATGTAGCATTCTTTATAAAGATCTGATATAAATAAGGCCTGAATCAGAGTCATTAAACTTTCCTGAGATAATGAGGATGCTTCCAAGAGGTTCTGGTATTTTGTGCTATGCCATTTCTTGTTTATACTGCATTCAGCTGATATAAGCATGACCTCAGAGATAGTTTACATCAGGCTCAAGTTCAAATAGAAAAGATGGGTTGAAACTTGGAGAAAAACATGTATCAGCTTAGCTAAGTCCATACCTCTGTTGATCCAGTCAGTAGGTCTCAGTAGTCTTCGCTGTCTGTGGCATGATCTGGCTAGACAGAAAAGCTGAAGAAAAAATGGAAAACATAAGGCTGCCTAATGTAATAAAAATGGAGAACAGAAAATTAGCTGTCTAAAATAGCTGTTTGAATGAAAGCTTCATATCTGTGAAGGAGTTGCAGGTACCTGGAG
>NW_024511617.1:0-481 GCF_017590135.1 Pyrgilauda ruficollis
CCAAATCCACCTTAAAAATCCTCAAAAGCCCCCCAAATCCCCCCACACCTCCCCAAATCCCCCAAAAATTCCCTCCAAACTGCCCCAAACCCCACCAAATGCCTCCAAAGTGTCCCCAAATTTCCCCCAAAACCCCCTTAAACCCCCCCAAATCCCCCAAACGCGCCCCAAACTCTCCCCAAAATTGCCCAGAACTCCCCAAAATCCCCTCAAAACCCCTTCAACTCCCCAAATCCCCTCCAAATCCACCTCAAAATTCCTTGAAACCCCCACAAAATCTGCCCAAAGCCCCCCAAACTCCACTAAAATCCCCCAAACCCGCCCCAAACCTCCCAAAATCTCCCAAAAATCCCTCCAAACCTCCCCAAAACCCCTCAAAACCCCCCAAATCCTCCCCAGATCCACCCCAAAATCCCCCGAAACCCCCCTAAAATCCCTCAAGACTCCCCCAAAACCCCTCAAACCCTCCAAAATCCCCCAA
>NW_024511618.1:0-481 GCF_017590135.1 Pyrgilauda ruficollis
CCCATATTTCAATTTCTCTTATTTGAATTTTTCCTATTAATTTTCCTATTCTTTTTTCCTTTTCCCCATTTTTAATTTATTTTCCCCATTATTTTCCCCATTTTTAATTTTCTCATTTTTCCAATTTTTAATTTATTTTTCCCATTATTTTCCCCATTTTAAATTTATTTTTTCCCATTATTTTTCCCATTTTTATTCTCCCTTTTCCCCATTTTTAATTTATTTTTCCCATTATTTCCCCCATTTTTAATTTATTTTTCCCATTATTTCCCCATTTTTAATTTTCCCATTTTCCCCATTTTTAATTTACTTTTCCCCATTATTTTCCCCAATTTTTATTTTCCATTTTTCCCCATTTTAATTTATTTTTTCCCATTATTTTCCCCATTTTTCATTTTCCCTTTTCCCCATTTTTAATTTATTTTTCCCATTATTTCCCATTTTTAATTTTCCCTTTTTCCCATTTTTAATTTATTTTTCC
>NW_024511619.1:0-481 GCF_017590135.1 Pyrgilauda ruficollis
TTTTTAAAAAAAAAAAACAATTTTCACAACCTACACTACAAGACCTTCTGGAAGGTGTAAAAAGATGCATATTTATATTAAATAATAAGCACTGATGAAAAGCAATTATTTATAGTGAGGATCAGCTGAATCCAGCTCAGTGGGACTTTTACAGGCCTGAATTTTACACTGGATTTGCAATCTCCTCCTAAATTGTGGAATACACAACTTAATGTGACCACTTAATGTGGACAAATTTTACTCACAGCTGCTTTTCCACATGCCAGATTGAAAAGGCTGGTTATTTAGAAAAGGGTTAAAAAGTGCTAGCCCTTCTTATTTAGTAATTAATACATTACTATGGCTATTTTGCCTTGTGTATAAAGGGTATTCACTCCCAAAACCACAACATGCACCACATCCCTAATTCCCTACATCAAACCAGGAGGCTTCATTTTCTACGAAAGCTACTACTGCTTCCAAATTTTAAATCACTTTTTTT
>NW_024511620.1:0-481 GCF_017590135.1 Pyrgilauda ruficollis
TATATTCTCCCCATTCCCTGTTTTTTATACCTGGCTTCTGGACACTTGTTCCCTGATATTGGACCCAGTTCCTTGATTAGCTTGTCTGATCACCAAACAGGTGGGGTGCCTTAGATCCCTAGTGCTGACCAGAGCAGGGGCCAGGCAATTTCTTTCAGGCATTCAGATGCTTTTCCCTATTCCCTGAAGATCCTGTTTTGCTTGAGGTTCTAGTGCTGCTGATTTCCTTCTGGTACCTCCCCATTTGACAGCATTTTCTGGTCCCAGTGACTGCAGTGCCTCCAGAGCTGCTCTCACATGCACTCCGGTAGGGGCCTCTTCTTCCTCCTTATGCCAAGCAGAGGCATCTTGGCTTTTCTGTCCTCCCATGTGCATTTGCAGACCTAGTGGTACTATTTGTAAAAAAGAGCTTAAAGAAATTTTTAATCACACAGGGTAGTTCCCAGATGGGTAATTAAGGAGCAAAGACTATCTCCAAGCC
>NW_024511621.1:0-481 GCF_017590135.1 Pyrgilauda ruficollis
AAGGTCTGCAGAAAGTTCAGTGCTGGGGGCTACTCAAGTGTGGGAAGTCCCTTTTCCTCAGCTGAGCTGCTTAGTGCTTTCAGTCTTGGAATCATGAGCTAATTAGGGGGCTGGAAAAACAGGAACAAGTCTTTTTCTTCTCTGCTTTTGGTATCAGCAAAAGGATGCAAGAGTTGGGATCTTCCAATTCTTTTCTGCACTGGAAAAATCTAGGGCTTGGAAAGGCCAGGGGTGGACAGCTTGTCTCAGTTTCCTTGGAGAGCAGATTGGGAGACAGAGGGTCATTGTTTGGGGAAATCAAAATTTCCACATCAAAATCAAATATCAAATATACCCACATCTAGCCAGAACTGATGCAACTGTTGAAATAATGTTGCATTTCTTCTTTTCACCTG
This sequence comes from Pyrgilauda ruficollis, assembly GCF_017590135.1. Classification (NCBI taxonomy): domain Eukaryota; kingdom Metazoa; phylum Chordata; class Aves; order Passeriformes; family Passeridae; genus Pyrgilauda; species Pyrgilauda ruficollis. The sequence goes on from NW_024511621.1 coordinate 396, forward strand.
ACCTGGGTGGTCTCAGTTTGAATGGAGCCTGTTTTGGGTTGGAAGTGGTGTTTTCCTAGTGGGTTTGAGTCTGTCTGTTGACTCTT